>NW_022103908.1:11551112-11556581 GCF_000313985.2 Echinops telfairi | reverse complement strand
GAGGGGGAAATGAGCAACTGATATTAGGGGCTAGAGTGGGAGGCAAACGTTTTGAGAATGATGAGGGCAAAAAATGTGCATATGTGCTTGACACAATGGATGTATGTAAGGATTATGATGAGACTTGTATGAGCCCCCAATAAAATAATCTAAAAAAAAAATGTTGCTGGTTCATGGCCACCCAGAGGCACCTCAGAATACAGGACTGGCAATCTTCTTCAAAAGAAAACCCTTTTTAGGAAACCCTACGTAGTAGTCTACATTACACACATGAGATCCCCCTGAGTCAAATCGGCTCAATGGTGAGTAATTATAACAATAACATTCAGTTCTTGCATTGCAAATAGACCTTTAGCAGACTATATTACTAGCCCTGTAGATAGATGCAGACATCTACAATTAGACTCCAGTACCTACAATTTTCCCCCATAATAAAGGTCTCCCAACATAATTCTACTTGAATTATCGAGATAATTGGTTTCATTATTTGCTTCACTTTGATGATAAAGAGTGAGTTAGAGTCTGCTGTAGTTAAGAAAATTTCTTTGTTGGTCTCCAAAGAAAAGAACTGTAATATCACTTAATTTGAAGAAGATAGCAGTTGGTCAGGTTTCTCTTGTTTCTATTTTGTTCAAAACACAATCTTTAATTAAGAGAGGAATGGTTTAATTCAAGGCTGAGGTCCTAAACTCCAGTAGCACAACTCCATTCTCTTAATATAAATGACACCTTCAGAAGATATGCAATCATGTTTTCCTGTTTACTAATAAGATGCACAATATTGATTAAGACTCTTAACGTTTCTGGGTGTCTCTCAATTTTCTATCTGTTTAAAAATAGAGGACAATTTGACAACAGTAAAAAATAATTAAATCTTAGAAAGAAATAAAAGCAAGTAATTGGACATTATACCTCCTCAATGGTATACTGGAACAGGTTAAGAAGTTTTGCCCACTAACAATTTGGTTAGACCTTAGTATACACTAACTAGAAATGTGAGGAAAAAAAGTTTTTAACCCAAATGATAGATAAACATATATTTGATGTCATTAGGAAACCCATTTGACTAAATGTTGATGTATTTACTTGTTAGTGATGCAATCACCGCATTTTGTTTTAAATTAAAAATCTAAAGAATTTGTGATTATCGTTTAATTTTGTCTTATTTTATTTGCATCAGCAACATTTTTTCCCTAGGAAGTATATGAAATTATTCTGGAAAAAATGCTCCTTAATAAAATTTAAACAAAACCACTTGAGGTATTTGTTTTTTTATAAACAATATACACAGCTGTAGCAATGTTGGCACGGACACGTGCCAGAGAGCTACATATTTGCTACTACATACTGTTCTGTTCACCCTTTATCCAGTAACAGCTGGTAAATGGTATTTAAGAACAGTTTGATTTAATCTAATGAGAAACTATGCTGCAATGCATGGTACTGCCTACAGAAAATAATTGGACAAACATTGATTTTTTATGTTGCTATAATAGTTGCATTTTAAATAAATAGGAATTTATATGCACGTTTATTTGGTGCCATTCCTCTCTACATGAAAGCTAGTAATTGGTTCTTTACACACACACACACACACACACAAACACAAACACATACACACAAGCACATATATTTATATGCATACACACATGCATGCGCACACATCAATTAACACCCAGTGTAGACAATATAGTTTCACTGTTCTTGCTGCCAGAATTAAGAAATAAAATCTCTTTGAAGTACAGTTTTAGATTTTATGGTTATCTTTGAAATAAGAATTATTCACAGAGAAGCCACTAGTTGGCCAAGAACTGCATTAACAAACAACTCAGCAACTATGAGAAGAGCAAACTTCCAGGCAGGAGCCATGGAGTCAAACACAGCGGTCCAGACTTCATTGCCCCTGAGATCGAGACAGAGGAAAAGAATCCTCCTGAATCTTTCTTGATGCCAACCTGGAAACTCAGTCGATCCTTCTGAAAGAGCAAACAATGGTGCATGGCTGCTCGCACAGCACACACGCATGCTCCTTTCTGTTTCTTTTTCTTCATTTTTCTCAACTCCACAGCCTGGCAGAGAATAAAAGAAGCAAAGCTGCTCTGGTGGTATTTCTGCTGCAGAAAGTGCTTGAAACCACAGATGACCATATCTTGCCAAAATTTGGATCTGGTTTTATTAACATGCAAAGTTCAGATAGGTTGTATAAATCACTAATCCTACAGTCCTTAGGTAGAGTCAAAGTTGTACTTTTTTTAACGAAGGGTATGTACAAGATATATCATGAAAATGGAACAATCATTGAGAAGCATTCCCAAGTTAATGCCCGAAGAATGATGAACACACTTTAAATTTCATGCACAACAGATATTTTTTCATTCACTGGAAGCAAATTCTTATTATGACCTCTATCGGTCTGTTCATTTGTAAATTGTACTCTAACTAGTCTATAATTTTGAAATGGACCCTGCATTTTGGATCATAAACTTTTTAAGGATAAAACATATCCCCTACATAGGGTTAAACTCAAAGTAGATTCGCTGAGTAGGAACTGACTCAGTGGACACAAGGGTCTCTGGGGACACAGTGCTCAATGCTTGGCCGCTAACAGAAAGTTTGGCAGTGGTTGGAACTCACCCACTGCTGGGTGGTAGTCTGCTTCTGTAAAGATTCTACCTGGGAAACTCTATGGGGTAGTTTGAAGCTTTCCTTTAGGTGCACTAGAAATCAGAATCTACCCTACAGCCATGTTTTTGTGGTTTTGTTTTTAGCTATGTTGCATGATGTCTTTTTATACAAAAATGGATGAAACAAATTTGATTGTCTCATTAGCCCGGGCAAGAATTTCTGATAAGGAGAACTTTGCCATTGTTAGGCAAATTACAGGAGCTTCGATGGCACAGTGGGTTAAGGGATGGGCTGTAACTACAAGGTTGGTGGTGCAAATCCACAGGCTGCTTTTCAGGAGAAAGATGGCCAGTCCTCATAAAAAAGTGCAACATCAGAAGCACCAGGAGGCAATTCTACCTTTCCAAGATGGTTGCTATGGGATGGAATAGGCCTGACAACAGTGGGTGGGTCAGCTCAGATAACTGTTCAAAGTATCTGGGTCCGAGACAAAACCTCCTGGGCTTTTGGAGGTTTATCCTCTTGGGTCATGTTTAATGTTAAGAAATACAATGTATTTCCTCCTGCGAAATAGGAGGGAAGAAAAATCAAAGCAATAAAAATATCAAGACTTGCCTCAGCCTGGGCTTGAAAAATCAGTGGAATTGTCAAAAGAAAAAAGAAAACACATAAAAATTGTAATACATCAGAGCAGATGGTCTTCTTAGAAATAAAAAACCAATTGTCCTAGAGCTATTATCGTATAAAGAGATTAAGAAGAAATAGTTGCCAATGAGCAAAAACATTAAAATGTAGGTTAAAAAAATCTTTTTTGGATTAGGGAACACTAGTGGCTTGGTCAGACACATCATGCTGTTTCTCTACAGCGAAGGCCAGGGAAATTGAGTGAAAAGAATACACATCGACACATTGAGCATCAATTGAAAGTAAGGAAACTAGATCTAACACTGACTGGGAGGAGAAACGAAGGCTAGTAAATAAAGACAGTGCAGAGGGACCCTGCGAGCCCGCCCAGCACAGGAGCACTCTCCTGACTCAAGGACAAGCAGCCCTAGGCGAGGAACACACAAAGCCACTTCACAGAATGCCCAACAGCACACAGCTTCTGATTTCACAAGGGGGTGAGGATGAGACTCACCATCCCCCAAGGTTGGTTCCCCCAAGGCTGTGATCAGACACCCTCCAAACTTCTAATTAATCTGACAGCAACCATCCTACTACAACATTCTACTTCGCAATTGGGTTAGATAAATCATTGCAATGGCCACACAGAAAACAGAGACAATACTTACGATTATGGGACCTATTAGAGAGGTTAACTAACAGGTTATGATCAGGATCAGAAAAATCCATAATACCGTTATTGGGTTAGGATAGTTTTTCTGTCGTGTGCATAATCAGACCTCTTTCTGGTCTTAGCTTCTCAACCACACAGCCCCGTTGTCCCTACCCTTCTCAGGCAATGCTACAAAAATAGTTTAGAACTGCCAATAATGTCAAAACTGGCATGGTATTCTGCCATAAGGCTCCACTTATGGTGCTCAGTTCTTGCTCCATGGGTCAGCAAGCTGACCTCTTCAATTAAGGGCTTGGAAGCGTGCTGCTCTACAACCAACCTCCTGCCTGCTGGTACTCAGCTTTACTCCCCAACACCTGAGAACCCTGATCTGGGCAAATTGACACAAAACCTTAACTATTACACAAGCTAGTGAAAATAAATGGAGAGAGAGAGAGAGAGAAACTTGCAAGTGGCCATCCAAGATACAATTATTGCCCTCTGTCTGGAACAAGGAAGAGTGAAAAAAAAAGGCTAAAGAAAACATTTAGTGCAATGGACTAATGGAATACACAAAACGCAGATTTCATTAGACTGTAATCAGAACTAGAAGACGCCCAGCTGCTACTACTGACAACTCCGGTAGAGCTAATAGAAGGCCCTGAACAGAGCAGAAGAAAAATGTAGAATGAAACTCAAAATCATAATAAAAACGAGGCTTACCAGTGTAGTAGAGTCTGGTGTTATCCCAAGATTATGTAGCTTAGACACCTTCAACTCTGGAAGTGAAATTACTGCTGGAAATCACCTTTTAGACAAACAGTATTTGTTGTTGTTTCGTGCTGTCCGGTCACTTCCAGTTCATAATAACCCTACGAACAGCAGAAAGAAATACTACCCAGGCCATCCTCACAGGTGTTATAGTTGAGTCCATTGTTGTAGCCACTGTGTCCATCCATCGTGTTGAGGGTCTTCTTTTTCGTGGATCTTCTACTTTACCAAGCATGATGACCTTTCTCAGAGACTGGTGTCTCCTGGTTACATAATGGTTATGTAAATAACAAAAAAGCATGAGAGGAAGTCTAGCCATTTTCACTTCTAAGGACCACTCTGGCTTTACTTCTTCAAACACAGATTTGTTTGTTCTTCTTGAATCTATGACACATTTAATATTCTTCACCAACACCTTAATTCAAATCCATAATTCTTCTGCAGTCTTTCTTATGAATTGTCTGGTTTTCAAATGCACATGAGGCAGTAGAAAGTACCATGGCTTAGGTCAGGTGCATCTCAGTCCTCAAAATGACAACTTTTTTGCACAACATTTTAAAGAGTCTTGTGCCACAGAGTTGTCCAATGCAATGCATCGTTTGGTTTCTTGATTGCTGCTTTCATGAGAGTTTATTGTGGATCCAAGAAAATGAAATCCATGACAACTTCAGCCTTTTCTCTGTTTGTTATAATCTTATTGTGTTAGGCAGGGTTCTCTAGAGAAACGAAACCAGGACACTTATGATTTTATATATATAGTATATAGTTTTTTATATAGCTATATAGTTTTATAATAT
>NW_022103908.1:11526595-11551012 GCF_000313985.2 Echinops telfairi | reverse complement strand
AATATAATAGCTAATTAGTCCACACAGCAGCACAGAGGGCTCAGTTCAACTCACTTCCATGGAACAGTTAATGTACTGAAAGTCCTTCAACTCATGTGGACTACTGGGTCCAAGGTCAAGGAAGCAGAGAGCAGAGTCCTCCCTCAGGCAAGGAAGGCAGAGTGGACCACAGGCATCAAACAGTAGGGTGGGTCATCACCCACCATCAGTAGCGCAGGAGCTTAGAGAAGCAGTCCCAGATAGGTATCCAAAGCAAGCAATGCAAGGCGACAGGATCCACTATCCTCAAGCTCAAGCAATGTAAGCACCAGCAGTGTGGCAAAGCAGGTCTCAAAGGAGCCTCAAGCTCTACTGACATGATCCACGGTTTGACTGACACACAGGTAATGTAGCTTACAGGTTGCGACAGAGAACTAGCTAGAGGGGCAGCACACTGCAACACAGCTCAGATCACCAGAGAACAAGAGAGAGGGGGGTGGGACTCACCGAGCCATTTATCTCCTTGCCTTACAATCACACTGCAACCTGATTAATCCCACATGTTTCTATTGGCCAGGTTGGCACAATAAACCTAACTATCACAGTTGTCTATTGGCCCCTTTGTGAATATTCTTGTTTTCTTTACGTTGAATTGCAACCCAGACAGAATGCTGAAGCCTTTGCTTTTTATCAGTAAACGCTTCACTAAAGTTAGCATGATTGTATCATCTATGTATGGCCGGCATGAATAAGTGTTCCTTCAATCCTGATACTATATTTTTCTTCATGTAATCTAGCTTCTTGGATTATTAGTCAAACAAATGACGGGCCTAAACGTGAGCAGTAAAGCCAGTGAGGATAGTACTTTTCAGAACAATCCATGGAAAATCATTTGCCAAAATACAGAATTCAGAAGGGAAGAAGCAGCGGGCAAGAAGGACAAATAGAATGTGGAGCCCAGGGATGGATAGGGAAAATGGTTACTTTATTGAGGCATTGCCACTAATGTCACCAAACAAAATGTACAAATTACCGAATGGGAAGCTAATTTGCTTTGTCAACTGTCACTCCAACTAGAATAGGATGGTCAAGATAAAAAGGGACAACTGGATTTCCAGTGGATGAAAGAATTCCCTAGGTGGGGGAGGAGACCTATTGAATTAGCCAAATAGAGGCAACCAAAGAAGGAAAACGACTTTAAAAAATCAACAGGTCACCAATGACCTTTTACAGGACATCAAGAGTGCTGTGCTTTAAATGTCACAAATGTCACCACGTATTTAAATCCCAAGAGGGAGGTTTATAGATATGTCCAAAGTTTTACAAATATTTTATCCACCAGCTGGATAAGCACAAAGAAACCCAAACCAGGCCACAACATAATATGATTATGGCTGAAAGCAGAGGCAAAGTGGTTACTGCAAAAGAGCTGGAAGGAGCAAGAGACATGTCCGGGGCCGGGAAAGTCTGAGCATCTACAGAGGCTCGTACACAATAATCATTGCAACATTCTCGAGCAAAACGATGGCAGCCAGGGCACAATTGTTAAAAGTCTTTGAAGTCCTGAAAGGGGGAGAGAAGATGGGATGTGAAGCTAGAATTCAGAACAAACACTGAGGAAATTTTGGTGACTATAACACAAGAAAAACCCAAAGTTGAGTACATTCAATAAGACTTTTGGTAAATTCTCCTTAAGACTGTTATGTTCATAAAAAAAGATGAAAAGACAGAAAGTACCACAGACAAGAAGGGACTGAGGAGATTTGACAACCCAATCATTGTGATATTCTGGAGGGAATCCAATAATATAAAGTTTGTATCACCTTGAAAAATGAGGAAACTATGGGAGAAATCAGTAACAGTGGGTTTATTTAATATTAGTATACCAATGTCAGTTTCTTAGCATTGACAATGCTGTCAGGTGAATTTAATGTACGTTTGTAACCGTGGAGAAAGCTGAATGAGCAGGAAATGAGAACTCTCTGTGCTATGTTTTCAACTTTCCTGTAAGTCTAAACTTATTCCAAAAATTTTTTGAAAGATTATTAAAATAAAGTATGGTGAAATAGAGATTCCTGTTTCAGATACACAGAAGCTGACACAAATCAATGGCAGCAAACAGTACCGGGTAAAACCTTAACAGACGTCCTCCGATGGAAATTTGTGCCTACACAAGGGATCCTTAACACATCATCCCAAAGCAGTAGATACTGTTTCCAATTAAATTGTTTCTACAAGATTTGTTTTTCTGTGTGATGAATTGTTCATGGACGCTACAAACAGTTGGAAGGTCCAGCGCATCTAGAGGCTCCTTGGACTTGGTCATCTGTTTCCAAAAGGTTCAAAAGCCATAACCCAAATCACGGCCATCAAGTCAATTCCGACTCACAGTGAGCCTATGGGGCAGGGTAGAACCAGCCCCCGTGGGTTTCTGAGACTGTTAGCTCCTTACCGGAGCAGCAAGCCTCGTCGTTCTCCCACAGAGGGCCTGGTCCTTTTGAACTGCTGACCTTGCAGATCAAAGCCTTATGCAACTGAAAATCCTATGAAGTAGTTCGACTCTGGCATACATGAAGTACTATTTATGAGTAATATGAAAAATAACAATGGATACATGCAACAACATAGGTGCATCTAAAACAGCATGCTTAGTAATAAAACCCAGCTACAAAGAGCACATACTGTAATACTTAATTTGTATAAGATTCTTTAAAAACACAAATCTTACCTCTTGTGATAGAAAGAGAACTTGCCTAAAGCTAACTTTATGGGAGACATTGTCTGCAAAAAGCACAAAAGGAACGCTTTATGACAAAAGGAAGAGTGGTGTGGGTTATAGCTATAAAAGTTGGCCAGAGCTCATTGAACTATTCCTTTATAATGGGCCCATCTCCCCCTAAAAGTCCCCCCTCCAAATAATTGACAGTTGATGTATAGTTTCTATGGCAATGTTTCCTGAATGAAAATATCCAGAGGATGTTTCCCAAACTCTTGTGGAATAAGTTAAAATTGTAAATGTCCATAGCAAAATAGTATTGACATGTAAGAAAATAATGAAACCTTAATTTGTACTCCTCACAGCACAACAGCCAAGTCAGCATCATGAGCCTCCTCTCACGGAGGAGAAAGGTGAAGCAGGGGGACGTGCGCCCGTTGACAATGGCCTCGTAGACGGCAAGCACGAGTGTCAGATGAAAGCTCTCAGCCTTGATTGCCTTTTCCCACTCAGACTGACAGCTCAAAGTTGACCTTATCCACAAACTTTTATTGGAGGACTCTTGCAGAGTTAATCACTCTCATCTGTGGCCCCAAAATATTTTGGGCATCCTTTTATTAGAGGACTTTTATTATTCATATGCCTAAATCTGTTTAATAGACACAGTTCTTTAAAAGTAGATATTAGGTCTTAGGAATTCATTATATGCACAGCAGGCCACAGTGTCTGGCACACATTTAGCAGACAATAAAGGATGTTTTAAGTAATGAATTACTGAGAGAACTATAAAGGTGACCATAGAGGAATGTAACAGGTAAATTTATTTACATTATACAAAATGATCTTAAAGAAAAGAATAATAAAAAACTATTAGTGAAAACTATACATTACCCTAACTATACAATAAAAACTATTAGTAAAACTATATATTACACTAACCATCACCATTCTGAAAACATTAGGAATTCATGAATAATAGTGCAGTGTTGTTTTGGGTTTTTTAAATAAATCATTTTACTAGGGGCTCTTTCAGTTCTTATAACAATCTATACAATCATTGTGTTAAGCACATTTGTAATATGTTGCCATCATCCTTTTCAAAACATTTTCTTTCTACTTGAGCCCTTGGTTATCAGCTCCTCATTTTTCCCCCCTTCCTCCACCTTCCCACTTTCACGAACCCTTGATAAATTATAAATTATTTTTATTTTCATATCTTGCACCATCAGCTGTCTCCCTTCACTCATGTTTCTGGTGTTCTTCACTTGGGGGGGGTGGTTATATGTAGATCAGTGTGATCGATTCCCCCTCTCTATCCTCACCTTCCCCCTACTCTCATGCTATCACTACTCCCATTATTGGTCCTGAGGGGTTTATCTGACCTGGATTCTGTGTGTCAGGAGCTCTTATCTGTACTAGTGTACATGCTCTGGTCTAGCCTTATTTGTAAGGTAGAACTGGGTCATGATAGTCGGGGGGAGGATGCATTAAATAACTAGAGGAATGTTGTATGTTTTGTCAGTGCTAAATGCTAGATGACTCATCCCTTCCTTGTGATTCTCTGTGAGGGGATGTCTAATTGTCTACAGATGGGTTTGGGGTCTCCACTCTGCCCCTCTCCCCTTTGTTTGCATTGATACGGCTGTTTGTTAGAGGTCTTCTGATGCCTGATACCTGATCCCATCTACACCTCATGATCACACAGGCTGGTGTGCTTCATCCATGTGGTTTTTGTTGTTTCCCAACTAGATGACTGCTTATTTATCTTCAGGATGCTATCTCTTTTAATTGTCAGGCACCGTCTGCTTTCTTCACCACATTTGCTCATGCACCCATTTTGTCTTCAGCAATAGTGTCGGGAAGATGAGCATCACAGAATGCCAGGTTATTAGAACAAAGTGTTCTTGCATTGAGGGAGTGATTGAATAGACTTCAGGGGAAGGGCTTTGCACCTCATCAGACTCAATCAGAAAATGTATATAAGGGTCAACAGACAGACCTGGAATGATTTATAGACTTTTTTTTTTCATGGCTATCTATATAAGATAGGCTGGATAAAAAATCCTGAAGAGAATACAGTGAGACAGAAGGTTCCAGGGGAACATGGGAGAGGGCGGGCAAATGAAATGGGTTCCATGGGTACTCATTGAGGAGTCAAGTAAAAGAAAATGCTTGACAACTTCAATATTTTCTCCAGGGATCATGAGGTTGCTAATTGGATCAGGTGTGAAGACTTTTGTTTTGTTCATGTTAAGATGTAATCTATACTGAGGGCTGTATTGTTGGATGTTCACCAGTAAGTTCAAGTCATGTCCAATTTCAGCAAAGAAGATTAGCTTTCTGTGATAGGGAGGTTTGTTGTGCCAACCTGGTCAATGAACACATGTGGGATTCATTGAAGGGCAGAGGGATAAATGGCTCAGCGAGCCTCACCTTTCTTGTCTCTTGCTCTTTGATGATGGGACCAGTGTGCGGCTGCCTTACCTTGTTCTCTGCCTCAATTTGTAAGCTACACTACCTGTGGGACACCTAACCCATGGGCTGTTTCACTGTAGTTTGAGGTTCCTTCAGACCTGCTTCACCATGCTACTGGAGTATACATTGCTTGAGCTGGGGACTGTCAGACCCTGTCATCTGGCTGACTGTTGGTGATCTGCCTTGTTTGCTGCCTCTGGCCAGATAGCCTGAATTGCTCTACAGAGGACTGCCTGGAGGCCCTCAAGACTTGAAGGACTACCAGTGTATTAGCTGTCTCATGGAAGTGAGTTGCACTGAGCCATTTGTACTGCTTTATAGATTAATTAACTGTTTATTTCTTACGTTATCTATCCATATAAAGATTAGTGTCCTGGTTTTGTTTCTCTAGAGAACCCTGTCTAAGATACTTTTCTTCAATCCTAGTACCATGATCTTCTTCGTACTGTTCAAGTTCTTGGATTACTGGCTCAGTAATCAGTAGGCTCATCAAGCAGGCTGAATAAGAATGGTGAAAAGATGTAACCCTTTCAAAATTTTAAACTACTTGGTATCACTTTGATCTGAATCAACACCTGGCTCTTGGTCTATGTACCGGTGATACATCAACACAGTTAAATGTTCTGGGATGACCAGTCTTTACAATACAATGCATACTTTGTCATGACTGAAGACTAAACAAGTTATGGGATGACATCACACAGGGAAAAAGAAAAGGTCATTTAAAAGGAGAGGCCAGGATAGATATTGAAAGAGGCTCTGGCCCCTGTTGGTGAATGTAGAGTAATTAGAGGGAATATAAGAAATGAGAAAGGGGGAACAGATGACAAGGTCTGCATATGGCCTCCTCCCTGGGGGACGGACAGTGGAGAAGTGGGTGAGGGAGACGTTAGATGGGGTTAAGATATGATAAAATAATAATTTATAAATTATCAGGGGCTTGGGGGGAGGGGGAGGGGGGAGCAGGGAGGGAGGGGAAAATAAGAGCTGACACCAAGGGCTCAAGTGGAAAGCGGGTGCTGTGAGACTGATGAAGTCAACATATGTGCTAATGTGCTGGACACAAATGACATATGTACAGATTGTGATGAGTTGTATGAGCCCCTAATAAAATGATTATTTAATGAAAAAATGTTATTTAGATTTTTGCAATTAAAGAAGAAACTAGGTAAAAAAGATTAACATGGATTGGGATGTTTTGAACTGGATTTGCTTGCTTGTTTGCTGAATCTTTTTTTTAAATGTCATGAAAAATAAACAATAAACACTATATATGAATCTTAAAAAAGAAAAAGAAATGAAATAGAAGAGCTGAACAGATCTCATCGGGAAGTTCAAAATAACACAATAAAATATTATAAGGAAACGTGCAAAGCCTGGAGTTAGAAAACCAAAAAGAAAGAACATACTCACATTTTTGCACATTGAAACAATGGAAGAAAAATATTCAAGCATGGATTTTCGACATTGAAGAAATTATAGGCAATTGATTGAACAATGCAGGAAGTATCAAATATATAGGAGGAATATACAGAGTTACTGTACCAAAATAAATAACTTAGTTAAAGATTGATGTTTAACCATTTTAGGAGGAAGCATATGATCAAGTAACAGTGGTTATGGAGGCTGGGGTCCAAAGCAGGTCCAAACTGAAAGCGTAGGTGAGAAATAAGCCTGTGGGATTGACGAAATACTAGTGGAGATATTTCAACAAATAGATGTAATGTCAAAAGTTTACACTAATGTATGCCAAGATATGTAGAAGAAACTACCTACCTTTCGTACTGACCAAAGATCTATATTCAAGCCTATTTCAAAGAAAGATTATCCAACAGAATGTAAAAATTATTAAACCATATGATTAGCCTCACACATAAGTACAGTTTTACTGAAGATCATTCAAAACAACTGCAGCAATACATCAAGAGTGAACTTCCAGAAATCCAAGCCAGATTTAAAAGCAGATTAAAATGAGAGATATCATTCCTGTTATCAGATGGATTGGGGTTGGAAACAGAGAATACCTGAAAGATGTTTGCTGGGTCTTATTGACTATGAGAAAGTGTTCAACTCTGTGGGCCATAGGAAGCTACAGATGACATTTCAGAAGAATAGAACTTTCAGAACACTTAATTGTGCTTTTTTGGAACATGTACATAGACCAACAGGCAGTTGTTCTAACAGCACAAGGGACACTGTGTAGCTTAAAATCAGGGAAGTGTCTGGGTTGTAACTGTTCACCATATTTATTCATGGTGCACACTGAGCAGATAAATCAAGAAGCTGGACTATCAAGAAGAACATGACATCAGGACTGAAGTGAGATCTATGAACCCTCTATGATATGCAGGCTGCACAATCTTGCTTGCTAAAAGTGGACATGACTTTAGGCACTTATTGATCAAGATCAAAGACTAATTTTTAGTATGTTTTCTTCAATATGAAGGAAACAAACAAGCAAACAAACAAATTCTCAAAACCAGACCCAAAAGTAACATTATGATAAACAGGAAAGTTAGAAGATTTCACTTGACTTGGATCTGTAATCAATGGCCCTGGAAGTAGCCGTCAAGAAATCAAAGGACACGTCTAGACTTCAGAAATGTGTGCTTTTAAGTGTTGTTTACAGCTGTTAGGAGCTCTGGTGGCTTAGAGGGTAAGCAGTGGACTGTGAGCCCCAACAGCAGCAGTTCAAAATCACCAGCTTCTCCGTGGGAAAAAGACAGGGCTTTCTACTCCCACAAACAGTTACCATCTTGGAAACCCACAGGGGCAGTTCTACCCTGTCCTGTAGGTTTGCTGAGAGTCATCCTCGACTCAATGGCAATGGGTCTGTGTATTTTGGAGTTTTAAAGTTCTTCACTGTTGAAAATTTGTTACACTGCAGTGGAAAGCAATACAGCCAGTGATGACTGTGCTAAGTTGATTCTCTAAAAACTCATTGTAATTTAAACACAAATCCTCTCCTTGTGAGAGAAGTGAGGATAAAGAAAGTACTAAAGTGATCAGCAAAACAAAATATCAAACAAGTCCTGAATTGATTGAGTTTCCCTTGAATTGATTGGATTAAGACTTCAACTTTTGAGAATTGATTTTTAAATAAACATTGAATTGAGATGAGAAAAATTAAGCAAAAGACTTCTTATCTCAGTTCATGCAAGAAGCTGTCTTCCCTCGTTACATCATATTGGCTGTGAGAATTTGTTATTTTATATATCATGTGGAAATAATAACATTGGCTACTGTGCAGTTCATAATGGTAGTTGGAACAATAATGGTAGAACAATGATATTAATACTAATGATTAAATAAAATACAAAAATCAATAACAGAAAATAAAGTAGAAACCATTTCTGATCATGTATGAAATGCCATACAATTTTATTTTCCCTACTTCAACCTCAGTAAATGAGAAGAAGATGAGAAAATATTTATGAACTGTTGGGAATATTGCTTATGAACACTGTCATGAAAGTTAGTAAGTAAAGATGTAGTGCTGCTAAGCACTAGTTGAGACATACATAGACCTACTTTAAAAAAGTGTGTTTAAATGGGTCTCTTCAATCAGTGAGTGTCTGCAGACAACTTTTCTCAGTACTACACATCTTAGGCTGGTTAGAGTTCCTTCAAGAAAAAGGTCAACCAAACAGAAGTTTCTAAGAAGATCTACTGGGCTAGTGAAATTTAAGGCAGAGAGGATAGCTCAGATGGTCCTGGTGACTATTTTGTTTGCTTTTGGAAACCAAAGGGATATTGTTGGAGGGCAGAAGTCGAACATGATAACTAATTAGGGGGAAAAAGTGTTTTAAAAAATTGAAAATTGCATTGATGAGAAAAAGGCCAGGAAATTTCAGTAGAGAATATTTTTTTTCTATCACGGCTTTGTGCCGGCTCATTCCTTGAGACTCACAAGGGCTGTCATGAGAACTTTGTTGGGAAAGCGTACCCTCTCCTCCCTATCGTCCTGAGGTTGTCCCTTCGATCTGGCTGTTCCTCACACTCAAAGAACATTGAAAGAAAACAGGATCGGAGTCCCCTGAGGCCTATCAAAACTACTACTTTGACAGGATATACATCAAAGTGTCCAGAATACTTTGGGAAAGAGGTCTCATTTTTAGCCACCATGTTCATTCCAACTTATAGGGATGACATAGGACAAAATTGAACTATTACTGCGGGTTTCTGAGACTTTAAATCTTTATAGGAGTAGAAAGCCTTATCTTTTTCCATCAGAGGGTGGTGGTTTCAAACTGCTGACCTCATAGTTTGCAACCTAATGTGTAGCTCAACATCGTACCAGGACTTCTTTGGGAAGGGTTGGAGAGAAGGAACTACCACATTCAGAAGTGTATAGGTCTAGTTGAAGGGAATATTGAGAAACAAAAGCTTCATATTTTGATATTTTTGTTTAAGAAAGATCTTTTTGATTTTGTAGCAATTCTTTTGGCTTATATGCCTTATTGATAACAGAGGAGAAGTAGAAATGATACTGCGTATATTTAGGCTTAGATACTGACTTTTGAATTGGCTTAAAATGCATAAGAATTTGTACTGGTTAGCACAGTTGGTTTCATTTATTGTTGTTTATCTCAATTAGTACCATTAAAGTTAATTCCACAACTATTCCATATAAGAAACTCTCACTGAAGTCAATGGGTGTCTCAGAGTAAATTTGATTGCAAGATGTGGTCCATTGAGTAAATGAATGAAATTTGGCTTTTATTAATTTGGACTGTCTCAATCAGAGAATCAACTTCTTGAACAATGTACAGATATGGTTTTAACGGTGCTTATTTGTATCCAAAATGACAAAGAGATTATTTTTTCTCTCTTATGAAATGTATCATGCTAAGTTTTCTAAAATGTTAATTGGCACTAAAATTCTTAGATAAGAAAAAGTAATAAGATGACATTATTTCTTCCATTTCACCGTAGTAGACTATAAAACACTATACACCTGCAAAAATTGTTGTTTTTGATGAAGCTTGTGATATTTCTCAGGTTTGGTTTGAAAAGCTAAGACATCTGTTTATCCAGTGCATACAGAACAACTCTCATGTCTCCTCATCTCTGAAGATTTCAAAGGCTTTCATTCCAGTTTAAATCCTTTGAAGAAGCAGTAATCAAAGACAAAAATTATCAGAGGTACATTTTGGCTTTTCCAAACAATAAAATTAACAACACTCATCCTCCTTGGATTTCAGGCACTAGCATAATGCTTCAGAATTGGAGATTTTCTACTTAAATCAAAAAGTGATAAGGATAAAGAGCAGCAAAAAAGAAAACTAAGAGAGCATTTTATTTACTTCATTTTATTGCATAAATTTAAATGCAATATGTGAATACATTTTAAAAATAATCTGATGCACAACATCAAACAGCATATTTTAGCAGGGTGTGACAGAGTGCATCTGGCTGGTGTCTGAGTTCAGATAAAATTTTAAAAAAACCCTGTTTGAGCACTAAGTTGCTTTTTTAAAAAATTTGAGTGAACCTTGCAAATTGAAAAGATTAGAATAATTGCAGTGAGGACCATAGGATGATAACAAAGCAAATGATATTATATGAATGAAGCAAAAACACCCATAATAAAGCTCGTACTTAAGGGGACTGAAGTAACTGAGATACTAGCAGACTTCACTGCCCTCCATTAGCTTGAGAATATTTAATGTGACCTTCAGCATACATAAATCCGTGTATAAAGAAGCTGCATTATAACTCATTCCATCATCATCTTTTCAAAGAAAATGATATAAAAATAATATCTTTTGCCTTTTTGACCCTGTTTAGTTAAGAGTAAAGATGTTGAACTCTGACCTTCCTCTGCATTAGGAAAATTGAAAAGAGGCCTTCAAGACATACAGCTGATGCGCTAACTTCACCTAGAGTAGAAGTAGCAAGGCTGCATCAAAGATCGAGCAAGGGATATTCTCTTTTCTTGTCCAGGGTTTAATATGAACAACTAGAAGACAACCAGGTCTCTTCACAATGTTGCTCCTTCTTCCAATGCAGAAAAAATAGTGTGCATTTTATATTCGAAATTCACATTTCATATTAGAGATGGGAAAATAACCTTTGGATTGGGGCTATGGTTTTGTCAGTCACGTGAAAAATGGGGATTTTGTGGGTTTTTTTGCATTCAGGGAAAGAGGAAGCATCAAGAGAAGAAAAAGGAATGAGATTCCCCATCAACAGAAAGAGGTAGATAAGCCTAAGACTTAGCTGAGGTTGTAACTGGTCTACACCTGGGGAGTATTTCTCAATCTCAGAATGCAGATCGCATTCTAGATCAACGCAAGCAGAAGTCTTTGAATTCAAGCAGAATTCAAGCTTAGTTTTTAAGCTAGTAATTTAAACAACTTGAGAGTAAGGAGGGACATTGAGAAATGAAAGAAAAGAATAATTCTAAAAAGAGAATCATCAACAAAATGAAATAAAATGGAAAGGTTGAATAGGATAAGGACTGAAAAATGGCCACTGCGTTGAGCACTATGGATGTCACTGGAGACATTAGCAAGAGTTGTTGTGGTGGAGTAGGTAAAGCCTTTAATGGTGGCCTCGTGTGTGTCAGAATGGAGGTACACTTTATAAAGTTGAAAATCAAATGGCTGATTTTTTAAAAGGCGTGTGCCAACCTTGCCTCCCAGGGTGCCTTTAGAAATGGCTTGCAGAGTTGAGTGGTGGGCAAGTTCAAAGTCCATGGATCAGTTGTTAGGCTTTTTCCTGACTAATGTAGCTACAGAGGCTGAGGAAATCAAAATTGGCAAGTAAAAAAGGAAGCTGTAGAGGTGAATACATTCAAGATCAGCAGGTAAGATGGTAGGCTGCTGACAATTCCCAGGACTAGCAGACAATATTTCAGGCTTCTGGTTCAAGTCAAAAGAACCAGAAATCAGATGAGTCAGATGCTGAAGCCAAATCCAGCAAAAAGCAAGCAAGCAAGCTTCCCCACAGTGTCCATTTAAATTGGAAACAGGCCACATCTCCAAGGATTACATTCTGCTATATCTCATCATGGAGGATTACTACTGAGGATTCTGGCCCACTCAAATGGACACAAATCTTAACTATCACAGTCTACCCCTTGTCAACTTGGTGTGTGTGTGTGTGTGTGTGTGTGTGTGTATCTTTAAACCATACTTTTCATCTAAATAAAAATAACTACAGTTCTACTTGTGCCTAACAAAACTAAACCACAAACAACCAAAATTGCATTTATATCTTGTATTTTATAAGTAAATAAACACAAATATTTGATGCATATATCTGCAAACTCCAATCTTACTACCAGTGAATCAATTCTTACTCAAAGTCACCCTAAAGGAGAGGTTCTTTTGGGTTTCTGAGACTTTAAATCTTCAGAGAAGTAGACAGCCTCATCTTTCTCCCACAGAGTGGCTAGTGGGTTTGAACCACTGACTTATGGTTAGTACCTCAGTGTGTAGCATTACACCACCAAGAGAAAGCACTCATAACAATTACAGTCCTCATTTCTGAATTGATAACATGGTAGCAGCTGCTATTTAAAACTATGTTCTTCCATCATTCATTCTATATTCCCCACAGCAAGTACTTCAACTGGTCATGGCTCTTTGACTAATTAGGTGATCTAGAACTGCATTATGGAATGGCCTGGGCCATTAGTAGTCAAGTTCAAAATTGGGTGGCTGCAGTTTGCCACAGACTTTCATCACAGCATGGTAGTTCTACGAGACATTCCAAGGAGTCTCCTGGATTTCAGACATATTATTTTTACCTTTATTATATAATATCAATGGAATTTCTGCTTGGTTTTCAAAATTGATTATACCATCTCATACATTAACTCCTCTGTTTGCATGCTGATCCAAAGACAGGGGCGATTTCAAAGTGACCAGAGAACATTGTGTACTTCTCCTTCAATGGAATCTGTGTTCTATCTCCAGATAGGAAAATTCCTCCTTTTAGAGACTCTAAACTTGAACAGCATAAGTTTCTAAGGGAAGAATGCAAACACTTTTTCAAGTGGGTCACTAGGAGTTACAGTTCATATTGTTACTCCAACTTCTATCCTTAATTCCTGGATCCACAAATCCTGGCTATTGGGGAGACAGAACAAGGAATAATAAAAAAGTGAGAAAAATAAGAATGAGAAGGGGGGCGAATAAAATCACAGTACTGGTACATGTAATAGCTGCTAAAAGGCTGTGTCAAAATTGTTGTGTTCTCACTGTGGAAGTGCCCACTTCAGAATGCGGAGAGTCTAGCCTGGATGGTACTGAATGCTGAGATGCCAGATGAAAAAGGGTGTGGCAATGAAGAAGAGAGAAAAGGTAAAATTAAAAACAAAGTGGATGGAGAAAATAACCAAGCAAAAAAGAAATAGAACTGAGAAGAAAAGATAGAAAGGAAATGATGCAAGTAGTATCGGTTGCTATACAGCTGCAGCGGGGCTACTTGGGATGAATGCTCTTCAGAACACATGGTGGGTGAGGTAAGTGTTTCGGTCACTAGGCAAGTGCAAGTGCCTGCTCTTTGCTTTGTACAGAAAAAAAGAAATGAGGGGAGAGGACGGGAAAAAAAAAAAAAAAGAAATAAGAGAAAATAGGAGAGTGATCTTGGGAGTGGTGAAGAAGGCTGATGGTGCCCGGCTATCAAAAATATAGCATCTGGGGTCTTAAAGGCTTGTAGGCAAACAAGCGGCCATCTAGCTCGGAAACAACAAAGTCCACAGAGAAGAAGCACACGAGCCTGTGCGAATATGAGGTGTTGAAGGGAACAGGCAGCAGACACCAAAGAACAAAAACCATCACTGTGGGACCACCTTCCACACATAAACGCTGAAGATGAATGTGTGCATAAGTAAGTGTGGCGAAGAAGGCTGATGGTGCCCGGCTATCGAGACCTATAGCGTCTGGGGAAATAAAGGCTTAAAAGTAAACAAGCGGACTTAAAGGCTTGAAAGTAAACAAGCGGCCATCCAGCCCTGAAGAAACAAAGCCCACATGGAAGCAGCACACCAACATGTGTGATCATGAAGAGCCAAAGGGACCAGGCTTCAAACACCAAAGGCAGGGTGGGTGGTGGTGGTCATATCCTCATCAATGAGGGTGGCGTGTGATGGAGACCCAATGCCCATCTCTAGACAAATGGACATACCTTGCAGAGGGGTAGTGGGGAGATGAGCCACTTAGGGTACAGTATAGAACTAATGAAACCCACAACCTTCCTCTAGTTCTTAAATGCTTCCTCCCCCCAACTACCAGGACCCCAATTCTGCCTTGCAGACCTAGTTAGACCAGATGATGCACAGCGGTACAGATGGGAATTGGAAACGCAGGGAATCTAGGACAGATGAAACTCTCAGGACCAGGGGTGACAGTGGCAAAACCAGGAGGGAAGGGGGGTGTAGAAAGGGGGAATTGATCACAGGGAGCTACATATAACCTTCTCTCTGGGGGACGGGCAGCAGAGGGGTGGGTGAAGGGAGACGCTGGGCAGTGCATTATAAGATACAATAATAATTTACAAATTGTCAGTGGTACATGGGGGAGCGGGGAGGAGGAAGGGAAGGGGAGGGGAAAAATGGAAAATGAGCTGATTCCGGGAACCCAGGAAGAAAGAGAATTTTGGGAATAATGAGGGCAACAAATGTATAGATGTGGTTTATACAATTGATCTATGTATTGTGATGAATTGTATGAGCCTCAATAAATTGATTTAAAAAAAAAAAGAAAGGGAAAGAAGAAAATAAACAGCACAGTCCAGGTAAAGGCATTAGGCTTCTAAGGTGGCTGGACTAGAATATGGTGCTCTGGCCCTGTTCGATGTTCACCTTCACCGTGAGATCACTGAAGACATGAATGATATAATACAGTGTGGTGAGAAAGCAGATAGTACCTAGCTATTCTGGGCATCTTAGAGGCTTGTCTTCAAACCAGCAGCCATCTAAGAGAGGCATCAACTAAATTTATATGAAAGAAGTGCACCAGCCTGTGTGATCCCAGGATGATGAATAATAAAATCCAAGTCCAAAGGAGGGAATAATGTTTTATTGTGAACATCCAATTTGCAGAAGGTTATGGAAGGCAGGTAGCCCTAGTGGTATAGGGGTTACATGTTAGCCTGTCTTCCAAATGGTCAGCAGTTTAAAACCATCTGTGGCTCCTCACAGGGGCAGTTATACCCTGCTCTATAGAGTCGCTATGAGTCTGTATTGACTACATGGCAGTGAGTTTGGTGTTTGGTTTATGGAATACAGTGGAAATCCAAATTCCATTTGCAAAGTCCCTACATGGATTAAACCTCTGTGGAATCCCCTCTGACTAAAGTTGAGGAGTGTAAATAGCCTTGCTATCAGACAGATTATTATAAACTCAATTATGGCAGATGCAATTAGGTTTGTGGTAGTTACATAATCTGTTGTCAACTTGAGACTTAAGAGTGAAAGGGTGGAGTTTAGCTTGTCAATCAGGTTGCAGCTTGACGACCTCATCTGGAGGCACTAAGAACATAAATATGTCGCTGAAAGTGGGACACATGCTAACTCCCTGTGCGAGACATTCCTGTTGACAAGACACATGGAGCTATGCTAGAGCCCTAGAGCTGGAGCCACGTGGAGCCCCCTGCCAGCGCTGAGATACCTCCACTGCCACTGGATCCATAAGACCCCCCACCCACCGGCCTGTGATCTTCCTGCATTCGGCATTATTGCGTGGCTGCGTGAGTCTAGAGAGGAATTTATGAGCAAGTATTGGACATTTGGACATATTGGCTAACAGCGGACTTATGGACTTGATCTTGACTGGGCTGGGATATTTTCCTAATGTACAATGACTATATAAAGTTCTTTCCTATACACATTAGTGTCTATTAATTTGTTTCTCTAGTCAGCCCAGACTAACACAAGGTAATACCTGATTATTTGTTCTACTTTTAACCCATTTTAAATTAGTTCTAGTTTTAATATTCCTGGGTTTTTTTTCTTGATTGAGGTGTTTATGATTTATTTTGATATTGTTGTTGGCTCCTTCCTTTTTAAAATATGTTTTCCCTGAAACATACCATATATACTTGCGTATAAGCCGACCTGAATATCAGCTGAGGCACCTAATTTTACCACAAAAACAGCATAAAAATTGTCCTGACTTGGCTTATACACGAGTATATACAATATCCTATATGGAATCCAGGAGAGGTCAATCTACAGAGACAGTAACTAGTTTGATGGCTTATTGGGCACATGTGAGGGGAGGTCGGAGAGACATCAGGAGCGAATAATGAATCCAAGAATGAAGAAAATGCTTGAGAACTGATCATTGTGATAATTATACAACTATTTTTAATACCACTAAACTATGGAAGTATAAGATATGTGAATTATATCTCAATAAAACACATTTTTTTACAAACCCTAATCTTCAAGAACAGTCATACAAGAATAAAATTAACTTTTAACAACCACAGAAAAGCGAAGTGTTTGCTTGACAGGCGCGCACATCTCTAATCAGAAAAGGCTTGGTTTGAGTACGGCTACCAGCCTGGGCAGCAGAGGGAGGGGCACGTACTCCAGGAGACCAAACATGAAACAGGGCAAAGGAAGAGGAATAGAAAGAAGGAAATTTAAAAAGAAAGAAACAAAGGATGAGAAGTAGAGCAGAAGAGGGAAGAACCAAGAAGAAAGATAAGGAAAAGAAGAAGCAGTAGCATCCTGTTGGCATGGATGGTTTGAGAGGTCACTGGGTAGTTGCAGGTGGGAGGTGTTCAAGGTCAAGGGGGAAGTCCTGACTGTGGTTGCGAAAGACTTCTGCAGGCAACGTCCCATGATCCAGAGGTCAGGGAATGAGAAGAGAGTAAGGTCAAAAGTGAGAGAGAGGGTGCAAATTCTACCTCTTATATTCTGGAGGCACAGCTCATTCTTACGGAAACTCTCCCTTCAACTGATGGGCTGATCACATCGGAGCACATC
This sequence comes from Echinops telfairi, assembly GCF_000313985.2. NCBI lineage: Eukaryota > Metazoa > Chordata > Mammalia > Afrosoricida > Tenrecidae > Echinops > Echinops telfairi. The sequence goes on along the minus strand of NW_022103908.1, from coordinate 11,533,895 downwards.
ATGGCATTGGTTCACCGAACTCTACACTGAGCCCAGTCTCTGCCAGAGAGGCTCATAGTTCAATCAAGCTGACATGAAATTAACTATCACAGACACTAAGGGTAAATTATCATTTCAAAGCACTTTGGAGTCAAGGAAATTCAAATGGAATATTTTAAATAAAAGTCTAGTGGTCCTAAACTTCTCTATTCAATAGAATAATGACCTGGGGATCTTTTAAAATTGTTAAGCCAGAGGAAGCTGCTTTCATATGAGAAGTTGATAGTTAATTACGAAGCTTTTTGAGACCTAGAGTTGGGGATTGAAATCCAGAACCTATAAAAAACAGAGCCCAGACAAACACCGATCATACTGAACTTAAAAGCTTAAAACACTGACAATACTAAAATATTAAATAGATCAAATTAAGTGAGGCATTTTTTTAAAAAACAAGAAGATAATAAATTTACTATTGTTATTAGGCTCGATTTAGACAGGAAAGCAGAAGCAACATCATTTGTGTATATATATATGTATATATACACATATATATGTGTGTGTGTGTGTGTGTGTGTGTGTGTGTGTACTGAAATTTTGGTAACTGGTTACGCAGTGTCCTGGTATGTTTTGTTTGTTTTTTCCCCTTTGGCACTGGATTTTGGGAGTTTTCCTGTGTCATACGTCAGGTCTTTTGCTGTGTTCTAATTTGTGGTGATTGGGATTCTTGAATGTGTGGCTTGATGCCTTCATTACTTTTTGAAAGCTTGTAACCACTGGTTTACCAAATAATACTTTTGTTTTATTATCTGCTCTGTTTTCTTTGAGTGCTTCATTAGCATCCCTGTTAGACAATTGCACACTGCCCTTTTGGTTTCTTACTCTTATCTTTTGTATTTTCCATTCTTTGGTCTGATTGTGCTTCCTAACGGATGCTTCCTTTTCTTTCTAACCATTTTCATGGCATATAATTCGCTTATTATGCAACCCAATACTGCAAGCCGAGTAAGAAGTTGTTCAATTATCATCACGATCAGCTTAAGATCATTTTCTTTTACTCCTTGTTAGTAGCTCCCCCTTTGCCAACAAGCTCTCCTCTCATACCCCCAAGAAACCATTAATCAAATTATTCTCTTTATAGATTTACCTAGCATGGACTTCCTATTCAGAAAAACACACACAAAACAGAATAAAGCAAATAAACAAACCAAAACAATGATAACAAATTTAAACAGAGAAAAATGTCAATTGATAAAGAGCCAGACTCCATCTAGTTTCTTCACTACACTTTACCATAGCACCCATATCTTCAGTGATCTTTTCATGAGGATGAGCATCAAAAAGGGTCATGTCATAAGAACAATTTTTTCTTAGATTGGGACTAGAATTTAGTTCAAGACAAAAATCCATTCAAAGATCATATGGTTTCTATATGTCTCTAATTCACTTTAGAGACATCATTATCATTTTATTTTAGAGAATATTATCAATCATCCCCTTATTTTTTTATAGTGTCATTTATTTAGCCAATGGTATAGAATTTAAAACAATGTTGAAAAATTGCAATTATACAAGTATGGGCTGCCCAGAAACAGAAATGCTTAAATTACTGACGTGATATTTTCTTTTTAAATTCCTTTTATTTTTAGGTTGTATCGCGTCAGTTCTGACTCATAGTGATCCTTGTAAATCAGGGTCAAACACTGCCCCAGCCTGTGCCAGCCTTACAATTGTTGTTACCATTGAGCGCATTGTTGCCACCCTTGGGCCAGTCTATCTCTTTAAGGGTCTGCCTCTTTTTCATTCATCTTCTAGTGTAACACCCATGATGGCCTGTCCCAGGTACTGGTTTCTCCTGTTGGATTTCCTCCTAACCTATTGGTTTTCTCTTAAACCCTGCCTAATCTGATGTGAAACTATTCCTGAACGTCTTATTTCAATTACTTTATAATTCTGGGTGTTTTGTTTCCAGGCCTCATCCACACGTTCAAGTTCTCTCTTTGAATGTAAAATACATGGCTGCTTTCAAATCTATGTCTGATTACCTCAATATTTGGAGCCCCCCAAAGAATATATCTATTTTTCTCATTTACTGGTTTTAATTTAAATATGTCTTGCCTCTTTGCTGTGTTATTTGTATTTTGTTGCAAAAGTATTTGGAACTCACACACATAGAAATACTCTGAAGTCTAAGACGGTTTCTTCAAAGAAATTTATGATGGTTAATTCAGTAAAGAATTTGTGACCACAAGTATCTGGTTGCTTTAATTTAGTTTCTGATATTAAAGCACTTTAAAGCTGAAAGTACTGCCTATAAAGGGTTCTCTGTCTCTGTGGCAACCGGGGTCCATCCTTGTTACTGTGGAGTGATGGTTTTGGCAAACAATAAACCAAATTAACTGCTGGCATGTGGATTCTGACTCACAGCAACCCTATAGGACAGAACAAAACTGCTCCCTCAGGGCTTGCAGAGTCTGTAAGTGCTGATGGGAACAGAGCCCCCGTTTCTCTTGTGAAGTGGCCGGTTGGTTTAACCTGCTGACCTTGTAACTAGTCCCCGGATGTCGGTGGGACACAACCTGGCCTCTCAGCTCCACAAGCCTGTGAACATTATTGCTTAGCTTTTCACCTCAGAGCAGCTTCTTTTAGTATAGCAAAGATAGGTGGTGTCAAAAATTCATGGAGAAGACAGAATTTAAAGATAATGGAAGTTTTCTACAAACTTTTGGAAGCCCCTTTCATCTTTCTGGCCCCAAATACCAAATATCTATCTGTCTCTGTCTCAGTCCTCTACCATTCCAATGAGTCAGATCTATCTTGTTTGTTTGCTTGTTTTTGCTATCTTATAAATTCTCTGATGCTCCAAAGTAAATAATAAGACAAGAAAAAATTTATTTCTTCATGGAGTTTATACAAACGGCTTGAATTACCTAATAGCCACAAACAGAAGCAGATAATTTTCTCTTGTTATTTATTTTAAACTATCCTTCAAATGCATATAAAAATGTATCCCTAGCCAACATTTCTTTTCCAAAATACATATATATACAAAGTTATGTTTATTTATATCAAGAAATATATAACTTAATGAAAAATGTACAATACAATTGCATTACTATTATTATCTTTATAAGACCTTAGACTATGAAGTGGGGGGAAAATCTACTTTGAAGGGAAAAGGAATGGGCAGAATGAGTGGAATGATTTGAATGAACATCTACCATCTTATCTTATAATCCAATAACCAGAGGCTTTTTTAAATTTGGGAATAATCCCTTGGGGAAGTGTTAGTGAGAGGTAACCTCCTCCCCACCACCCCCAAACACACACACACACACACACACACACATTGAAAATGAAAGAGGAAGCTATGGTCTCTCTATAATTACTAGGAACCAGGAACATGTCATCAGGTTCTCATTCTCTGGATTTTGACTCCTAAGTCGACAATGGTCAGATTGAGAAAATAGAGTGAAGACGGCAATTTTGAGTGTCTGGCAAGAGAAGGCCCATGTGGTGCTGAGCATCAGTGTAAGGGTAAGCAGGACCATGACCATGGTCTCCAATACTCACAACATTTTCTTGGCTGGGTTGATTGGCTTTCAAACGTACCTTTTCCTGCATATTTGCAGAGCCTGGCTGTTCAGGTTTTTACTTGATAGCCTTCCAACAAATGCCTTTCTCTTTAAATTAGCCTACATTAAATTCTGTTGCTTGAGACTTAGTTAAGTAGAGATCAATTAACAAAATCTGTACTGAAGGATATAAAATAGCTTAGTGTTTCCTATAATGAATATATTTAATTTGCTAAGATGTATGTGATCTAAATTACACGCACATATTTCAGTAATAATTATATTCCTTCTAATTTAAAAGAAAGACGTGATTACAGAAGAGACTATTATGCATATATTTTTAAAAGATTCATATATATAGATTTCAAAAAATCAACATTTAGTTAGGAGACACATAATCAATCATTGGAGTAATTCCTTCACTGATGCTACTTATTAGCAATTGGAGGGATAGACTCAAGACAAGTTATTAAGATACATTAAGTCTCATTTCTTTAAGCTCATTGCAAAATTTTCTTTTTGCATGTGCCACTGGATTAAAACCACACTTCTGGAGTCAAACCACTCTTGAAGTTTAGCCACTTGCAGGTTGCTCAGGAAGGGTTCAGAAGCTACACTAAATCACCATGATGGACAGATGGCTATAGGCATGACTAACCTATATGAACCAATCAGTTGATATTGAGTCTAACTCATGGTGACCACATGTGTCAGAGTAGAGATATGCTTCATAGATTTTTCAATGGTTTATAAAGCAAACAAACAGCAGCCTGCCAAATCTTTCTTACGAGATACCTCCAGGTGAGCCCAAATCTCCAATCTCATGATGAGCCACTGGAAACATTAACCATTTGTAAAATGCAAAATCTTCTAAGGGTTTGAATGGGTAGATTATATTTAATATAAATTCAATGACAATGATGTCTCTAAGGTGAACCTAAAACATATAAAAACCATATATGCATGAATGGATTTTTGAAAAAAGGAGAGGGGCAGGGAGGAAGCAAGAAGAAGTGGGAGAAGAGAGAGGAAGAGAAAGAGAAAAGAAGAATGGGAGAAATTGGAGATATATGATAAAGTAGTTGATGAGAGGTATGTGGAGTAAAGAAATGGCCAATAGGTAAGGTCAAACACACAGCATGTAGTGAGTGCTGTAAGCTTCTGTCCTACCAAAGAATCTCATAGAGACCTGTTGGTTAGCAATGCCTCCCTGCCAGGCTGTTTTCCAATAGCCCTTAAATTAATAGCTATGTCTTTCTTGGAGCTAAGGACAGAAAGATCCTCTACTCATTGCTCTTTTTTATTTTTTATTGATATTGATTCTTTCTGAAAAGTGATAGGAGGGAAGGATCAAAGAAACTTTTGAGAAGAGCAGCACCTGTACCCTTCTTGGTTGCTAAGAAATCTTAAGACAAAACTGATGGAAATAAAATTAGTAGAGCTGTTTGGGGTGTTTTAAATTAAACCAGTCACAAGAGGTAAGGTACTAGTTACCTACAAGAACTCAGTAAATAGAAGCTATTTTTATTGGGTGGACTGTTGAGATGCTTTCTACTTCAGCCCATTTTAAGTCACTCCAATTAATCGGCATCACATCCATTAACCATCCCAGGGCGATAAGACTGACAACCTTAGATGAGATTTCTCTACATAAATTGCTGAAACAATAGAAATTAATGCAGGATCCATTATCAGAAATCATAATGTGGCTGGTACACAGCTCTGATCGTTGCAAATGAAGTTTCAACCAGACCCAGGAGCACTCTGAGTTCTTTTGAAGTGTTTTCCAAATTAAAACATCTTTCCCTTAGAAGCGTCTCTGAAAATTAACATAGCTCTTGGCCAAGGATGATTTGTCTCTTCCCAAGGAGACAGGTTATGCTCGTCAGGTTATGCTGCGTGTCTGCTACATTCCATTACCATGGATTCACCATTAACATTAACTTAATCTAATATGACTTTCAACCAACATCTGCATACAAACATAGCATATGAACATAGATCTTGACAAACATAGATATGGTCAAACATCATAATTACTTGGGAAATAATAATGCAAGTTTTCCATACAGAACTATTTTATACAAAGTAAAACAATTTTAACAGATTAAGTATGGCTTGAACTGAACATTTCTCTGATTGACACTCTCTTCACTCCCAATGAAGTTGCGTGCACATCCAGGCAATTTGGTGCTGCTAACCAAGTGTACAAAATTGACTTGAGGAAGTCTTCGTCTTGAAGGAGCACTGTCAGTAGGAAATGTCTAATTAATTTTTTTAAATGAAGAAACTTGTGAGAAAAATCTGCCTTCAATCCAGAATCCCATTAAATCTTGTTCAACATTAATGACTCTCCACAGGGTTTCAAATATATTCTATTTCTTTTTGATAGCAATGTTATGATCCCATTACACACAATTTTGTGTTTTTCTTAAATGTTTGTGCAAGGCGGTATCACAAGAACTTTATACGTTGAAATTTGTTTAAATCTTATAATATTGCATTATATCTATTATTATTACTTACATTTTACAAATTTAGGTAACAAGACACAGGTTGATCCGAATGACTCAACCCAGATCTTCCAAGAAAGTGCTGGGAGTAGGTGATCAACTCCACTATCTTCCCAAATTCTATGCCACATCAGGAGAATTTTGAAAGGCTATTGTGCGATGTAAAACTTGATTAGGTCTTTTGATTCTGGCTTCTGAAAATAATCGGAGCAAATGAGATGCATTTCTTTTCCAAAATAGCCAGGCAAGTAGGCACTCTCCACAAGCCCCACACATACCTAGTGAGCTAACTTCAGCAAAAAGAGGGGGCAGTTATTGCAGTCATGCATATTCATTGACTGGATTGATCATAACTGTGCACTAAGGTCAAAATCATGCATATGCATTGAGGTCTCCTATCTACTAGCGGACCTGGGACTTTGGAGTGTTCACTTTTGAGGCCTAATAGATGGATGTCAATATCTGTGCACTAAAGTAGAGAGAAATCTTCTGGTGCTGGGACACCATCCATACTGTGTCCTTTCTGGTTATAATAAAGGGGCAACTGTAAGGCTAGGCAATAGTTTCCATGAGATCCGTGGGTCCTTCTAATGAATTATCAAACCCACTGCAGGCAGTGGGAACCAGCAGGGGGACTGTTGATTACCTATTTGACAGGGAACTGGAAGGACAGCATCTTAAGCTGTGGAGCCTTGACTCCGGTGATTAAGGTCAGAGAAAGTGCCATATGAGTGGAGAGTGTCAGAATGATGAAGTGGAAATAAGAGATAGGGGCTGTCTTCACTAGTTGAAAATTAGCCTTGTATAATCCAGGATGCACACCTTCCCGACATGATTGCTGAAGAAAAATGTGAACATAAGCAAAGGCGGTGAAGAAAGCTGATGGTGCCTGGCTAACAAAAGATATAGCGTCTGGGGTCTTAAAGGCTTAAAGGCAAACAAGTGACCATCTAGTTGAGAAGCATCAAAGCCCACATGGAAGAAGCACACCAACCTGTCTGACCACGAGGTATAGAAGGGATCAATTATCAGACATCAAAGAACTGAAAATCACATCAGTGGGTACCTGCTTTACTGACACAACCACTGAGGACAAATGTGTGCATAAGCAAATGTGGTGAAGAGAGCTAATGATGCCCGATATCAAAAGATATAGTGTCTGGGGTCTTAAAGGCTTGAAGATAAACAAGCGGCCAACTGGCTAAGAAGCAACAAAGCCCACATGGAAGAAGCACA
>NW_022103908.1:11520653-11526041 GCF_000313985.2 Echinops telfairi | reverse complement strand
CTAGAGTGGGAGGCAAATATTTTGAGAATGATGAGGGCAACAAATGTACATATGTGCTTGACACAATGGATGTATGTATGGATTACAATGAGAATTGTACGAGCCCCCAATACAATAATTAAAAATAGAAGAAAATTAGCCTTGTATTGGCTATTTTCCCCACAACTGCAATATTCCAGTGAATGACTACACCATTCTCCAGATAGTTGAACATTTGTCTTTTGAAAACACTGTCTAATAATTTAACAAACTAGCACACTTTAAATGATGACCCAAAGCGATATTTCCAGTATTGCAATTACTAAACCAACATATTTGAAAATTTCCATTCAAATGTTGAGTATTTAAAAATATTTAAGTTACTTAAATGTGTAGATGGGCATCATGATTATTTTTGTATTTTCTATGCTTATAGAGAATACACAGTGTGATTTGACATCTTGTAGTGTATTTAGAACTTTGAAAATTATAGAAGCAAATGTACTGTACCATATATATTATTGATAAATTCATCATTGCAGTGGTAGTTGCATAATTTTATGTCAACTTGATAAATAAGTGCAGGTGGAAGTCTAGCCTGCCAATCAGGTAACAGCTTGATGATGCCTCCTGTGGGCATGGCCTTCTCATGAGGATTCTGGGAACTTCTTCTCCTCCTCCTTGGAGGTGACACGTAAGCTCTCTCTGCTTCATCTTTCTGTTGAAAAGCCACACTCAGAGAGCTGGAGGAGCCACATGGAGACTCGTGCCAGTGCTGAGATGCTTCTGCTTACACTGGATTCACAAGACTTTTCATCCACTGGCTTGTGATCTTCCTGCATTTGGCATCATTGCATGTGCTATGCAAGTCTGAAAAGGAATTTATGAACTAGTATCAGTCTTAGGGACTTGATCTGAACTGGGCTGAGATATTTTCTCAATGTATAATTGCTCTTTGTTATAAAGCTCTCTCTTATATATGTGTGTCCTTGGATTTGTCTCTCTAGTCGATCCGGTCAAACACAGTTGCCTATGTTATTATGTAATTAGAATTGTAACATTATTTATGGAGAAGGATACTCAAAGAGACTGTGGTCATTGTCTCTGTGTCAATTGCATGGATAATGAATAGAGATGATTTTGAAACCTGACTTCTGAAATAACCACATGGTCTCCTTTGTCAATATGCATATTGGTGTGTTCTAAATGTGACACTGATCTCAATGTTCCTTGGCATTTGGTGATTAAGCATAGTTCTGGCACTCAAAGAAAACATGTCAATGGTAAAAATTAATAAAAAGTGTTTTTCTTTAGTTAAAATTGCATTAACTCATGCAACTGGAATGAGAATAGGGGAAAAAAAGGAGTTTAAGGATACTAGGTACCCCAAGCTGAACATCAAGTCTCAGTAGTGAAAAAACGTAGGCAAGCCTTGAGGACCCCAGTAAGGAACTCTTGGATAGCTCCTTTTGCATACAGATAATGGAATCAGTACATTCTTCATAATTTCATTAGAAATTTAGACACCTGGGAAGTTGTTAAATTGGTTTATCCCTTAACGAAAGTTCAGAGATGGAGTTAGAGAAGACTGAATTGATAGTCCTAGTGCTTCCATAAGGACTAAAGAAAGCTGAACAAGCAACAAAAACAGATGCCATGTTCAAGTGGTTGACAAAACTTAGAAGTCAATAACTAAGTATCCAGAAAGTATTTGGGGTAGTTACATAATCTCCTATCACCTTGCAGGGATTAAGAGTGAAAGGGTGGGGTCTAGCCTGTCAATCAGGTAAAAGCCTGTTGATGCCTTCTTGTGGGTGTGGCATTATCATGAGGATTCTGGGTACTTCCTCTCTCTTTATTCTGCCATCAGAAGAGGTGGGCCTCTCTCTGTCTGCTTCACATTCTTGCTGACAAGTAACATACAGCAATGCTGATTGCAACCAAAGCCCTGGAGATGCTTCCACACCATTGGACCCACAACACTTTTCAACCAACTGCCTGTGATCTTCCTGCATTTGGCATCATTGTGTGTGCTGTGTGAATCTAAAGAGGAATTTATAGACTAGTATGGGACATAGTATCAGACATATGGGCTAATATCTCAATTATGACTTGATCTGGATTTGACTGGGATGTTTTCTCAATATACAATTGCTCTTTGATATAAAGCTTTACCTTACACACAGATGAGTGTCTCTGGATTTGTTTCTCTAATCAACCCAGACTAACACATTATGGTACCAGGAGTGGGGTAGTACAGAAACAGATCATGAAGATGGAGAGTCAATACTTGTTTGAACTCTGCCTTGTGGTAGCTTTTCCTTGGTTAGCCAGAGGTCAGATAGGGCCACGCTATTTACATTACCTCCTGTCAAATTGAGGGTATTAAGAGTAAAGGGGTGGAGTATAGCCTGCCAATCAGGTCACAGCCTGATGATCCCCCTTTATCGGTGTGACTTCTCATGAGGATTCTGGGGACTTCCTTTCTATTGATTCTGCCATCAGAAGAGGTGGGCCTTTCTCTCTCTCTGTCTGACTCACATTCCTGTTGGCAAGCCACATAGAGCCATGCTGGTGGCACCCAGAGTCCTGGAGATGCTGCTACCACCATTGTATGGACTTGATCTGGACTGGGCTGGCTTGTTTTCTCAATATAAATCTCTCTCTTACACACACGAGTGTCTCTAGATTTGTTTCTATAGTCAACCTGGACTAACAGTATCTTCATACTGATTTATCCATGCCATAACAGATTGTAATTACTAGGAAGAATCAGTATAGCAACTTCTCGAAGGTATTGCTTTGTTACATATTTTGAAATGTAAACAAACACGAGAATATTGGTGCTCTAAAAATTGGTTCTATCGATGTGTGCAACCGTCTGTGTCAGGCCTAGGTGAGGTTTCAGAGAAGTTGGAGTATGCAACATCAGGATTGGAGGAAGACTTATTAACAACCTGTAGTACGCCACAACCTTGGTTGTTGAAATTGAGGAGGAATTGAAACACTTGCAGATGGAGATCAAAGATTGTAGCCTTCAGTATGGAGTACAACTCTATGTAAGGAAGACAAAAATCTACCAAAATCTCACAACTGGACAAAAGGTAGCATCATTATAAATGGAGAAAAGGTTGAAGTTGCCAAGGATTTTGTCTTACTTAGATCTACAATCAGTATTCATGGAAGCAGAAGTCTAGCAATCAAGACATATTGCATTAGGTAAGTCTACTGCACAAGACTTCCTTAGTGTATTGAAGAGTAAGGATGTTACTTTGAAGATTCAGGTGCTTCTGAGCCAGGCCATAACAGTCTCTATAGCATCACATGCATGTGATGGCTGGACATTAAATAAAGAAGAGTGTAGAATAATAGATGCATTTGAATTGTGATACTGGAAAAGAATATCAAAAATACCATGGACTGTGAAAAGGAGAAACCAATTGGTGTTGGAAGAAGTAAGGCCACAGTGCTCCTTAGAGGCAACGATGGTACAACTTCCTCTTACATTCTTCGAATGTATTATGGAGAGAGACTAGTCACGGGAAAAGGACATCACATTTGCTAAAATAGACGGGCAGTGAAAAAGAGGAAGACCTTCAATAAGATGGGTTGACGGGGTTGTAGTTTCAATCCCTCACTTGCATGTTAACACTAGACAACGGATACGAAGACTGGAAAATAATGGATGCGCTTGAATTATGGTGTTGGCCAAATATACTGAAAGTACAATCGGTTTCCAGGAGAAAAAAACAATATTGTTATAGAAGATATACAGAAAGAATGGTCCTTGGATGGGTTATCAGTGGAGACTTGTCTCAAAAAGTTCATCATACTTGGTGAAGTAGAAAGTCAGTGAAAATGGGGGAGCTGCTCCGTGAGACAGACTGACACAGTGACTGCGAACACGGAGTCAAGCATCACAAGGATTGTGAGGAAGGCGTACAATTGGACAGGGCATTGTTTCGACTACTATTGGCCATTTTCAACCAGAAAATCAAATGATTTACTATTAAGGGAATAACAAAATCAAAAGCAATTTTGTTGCATTCACTGTCAAAAAGTACATGTGAAGATCTGTCTTGAAATAAAATGCTGTAATAGATCTGTAGTCAAAGAAATCCAATCAATCCAACTATAATTCAAATTTATGCAACAACAACCAGAGTTAGTGATGAAAAAATTGAATTCTACTAAAGTCTTCTGTTTGAAATTGATCAAAAATGCAATCAAGGTGCAATGATAATTATTGGCAATTGGAATGCAAACGTTGGAAACAAAGAGGAAGAAACGGTAGTTGGAAAATATGTCTTGGTGATCAAAATGAAGCTGGAAATCACATGATAGAATTTTGCAAGACCAACCACTTGTTCGTAGCAAATGACATATTTCAACAACACAAATGAGGACTACACACATGGAATTTTATACAGAAATCAAATTGACTACCTCTGTAGGAAGGGGGAAGTTCAATATCAGCAGCTAAAACCTGACCAGGGGCTGCCTGTGGAAAAACCCACCAATTGCTCAAATGTAAGTACAGGTTGAGCTTTAGAAAACTAAAACAAGTCAACAAAATCCAAAAAATGACCTTGAAAATATCCCACCTAAATACTGAAAGCATCTCAAGAACAGATTTAATGCATGGAACACTAATAACACAAGACCGGATGAGCTCTGGGATGACATTAAGAACATCTGTGAAGAAAACAAAATGTCATAATAAAAACAGTAAACAAGAATCCACGTGAATGCCAGAGAAGACTCTGAAACTTGCTCTTAACCATAGAGCAGCTAAGGTAAATAGAAGAAAGAATGAAATGAAAGAGCTGAACAGAAAAATGTTTAATGATATAAACCAAAATATTATAATGAAATGTGCAAAGACCTAGAGACAGAAAACTGAAAAAGAACACATTCAGTGTATCTTAAACTTAGAGAACTCATGAAAATAACAAGCTTCCAGTTACAAAATTGAAAGACTCTAAGGGCAAAATATTGAATGTGGGATTATAAAGAGACTTTTCCCCAGAGTTGTCTCCCCCAAAGACATGCCAAACATTAGAGGCTCTTTGCCAGCACATGGTGGGAGGTCAGATGCTTAGAGATATCCTCCCTGAAGGCATTCAGTCGCCAGACTACTGCCTGGGCCCACCACAAGTAGGGCCCACGCCCTGCTGTTAAGGACAATGGGCTACTTCTCCCTACAGGCTTGAGGCCATCAGTCTGGTTCCTGTAGAGGGGGTTTACACCCTACTGATAATGGTTTCTACAGTGAGCCAGAGAACAGATCAAACCTGCTCAGTGAGATCCAAAGTTAGGCTGCCATCCTGAGTCCAGGATCCGCCTACCTTGTCACACGTGTGCTCCCAACCCCTCCCCTTCCTATGGCATGCATATCCCTAGATTTTC
>NW_022103908.1:11509813-11518971 GCF_000313985.2 Echinops telfairi | reverse complement strand
TTTGAAGTACTTTGGACTTGAAGGAGAGATCAGTCCCTGGAAAAAGACATCATGGAGTGAAAAAATCCTTGACAATAAGTATTGACACAGTGGCTGCAATAATGGGCTCAAATGTCAGAACAAACGTGAGGATTGCAGCATTTCATTCTGTTGCTCATTCTTTGGAATGAGCGGGACTGGGGATACAAATGAATCTCTTTCAGTTGGTTGGCTAGGTAAAATTTTCAAATTAGTTGACTCAGAACTTCAGGGGCTCATAAACCTAATCCTGCAGCACAGATGGCAGCCTTCTGGCTGCAGAGAGGAATGAATCCAAGGTCATCAGGACAGAAGGCTGCTGGCAATGCCCAGATGCGGTAGTTACATAATCTGTTGTCAATTTGAGACTTATGATTGAAGGGCTGGAGTTTAGCCTGTCAATCAGGTCGCAGCTTGATTGCCTCATTTGGAGTTGCGAAGGAGATAAATAGCTCGCTGGAGGCACAGGCTTAGTCCCTGGGAGATATTGCAGCTGAGAAGTCACATGGAGCTACGCTAGAGCCCTGAGCTGGAGGAGTCACATGGAGACCCCTGCCAATGCTGAGATGCTTCCACTGCCACTGGATCCACAGGACTTTCCACCCACTGGCCTGTGATCTTCATGCATTTGGCATCATTGCATGTGTTTCATGATTGTGGAGAGGACTTTATAGATTGGTATCGGATGTATGTGCTAATATTGGACTTATGGATTTTATCTGAACTGGACTGGGGTGTTTTCTTAATGCACGATTACTCTTTATATAAAACTCTTTCTTATACACATTTGAGTGTCTGTGAATATGTTTCTAGTCCACCCAGTCTAACACACCAAAATTGCAAGGCAATACAAAAGGCCACTGGCTAATGTTTAAAGAACTAGAAATCAGACAGTGAGCCTGGTGTGGAACCGAGATCTAGGAGAAAGCAAGCAGGCTTTTCTACAGTGTCCACATATATTGAAGACAGGCCACACTCCTGAGGAAATTTCCTTTCAGTTGCTTGGCTGCTTATAACAGATCTCATTATGGAATTGGTTCATTATATTATATCTCACCCTGAAGGATTACCAAACCACTGAGAATCCTTGTCCAGGTGAGTTGTCACAAAAATGTAATTCTCACAATTAGTGCATACAAATAATATCACACCAATTTAAGAACTCTTTCTGAACGTAATTTTGAGGACAAAGGGAAACAGCATGTCACTGGAACACTTGACAGCAACCAGGGCTGAGTCAAGGCAAAAACTAGGGGCCAGGGTAGAAAACAGATTTGTCTGAGAAAAGTGCACCCAAGAAATAAGTGAGGACCCAAATATGAAAGACCCATTCAAAAATAAGAATGTACTTAGAAATAACCCCCACACTCAACTGCCAGCACTGAGCCATTTCTGGTCCACAGCACCACTCTGTGATGGAATGGAGGTGCTCTATAGGGTTTCCCAGGCTGCAAATGTTTTCCCAAGTCGATAGTTGTCTTATCACCCTCACAGTGGTTTGTGGGTTTAGTTCGCGGAACTTTTGGGTTAGCAGCCAGTTGCATGGATCATTGCATGGTAAAAGCTATAAAAATGGAGAAAATAAAAGAAACACCGTTGAAAGTGTCTAAAACTTGCCCTATCAATAGCTGCAGGCTGCTCACAACTCTACTGGATTCCAAGCACGGTACAATCACAGATTACAAGAGAGCTGGGAGGTCCACGATTAGGGCAGGTTTTTAAGTTTATTTCACAACTGTTATTTTAGATGCCACTATGAGTCAGCATTGACTCAATGGCAGTAAATTGGGTTTGGGTTATTTTAGGAAAGTACATTGGAGCAACGGGTTTACATGATTGCTTTCCAATATGACATAAATGTTTCATCTGCAGAACACGGGAGGAACGAGGGGCCCTGTCGCACATAATAGACCTGTGCGACTCTATGCTTTATTAGGCACTGCAAATATTACAATATTACGGCTGCATTCCATTCAGATCTACATGAAGGAATCTCTGAGGAGACGGTACACTGTACAAAGCTGCAGGACTTCAGCTCACGCGTGGACTCAGAATTGCTCTCGGGTTGGCAAGAACCTAATTTGTGCCATCCTAAGATTCTTCTGACTAATTATTGCTCGAAAATTTAGGTTCTGGATGAGGAACTGGAAAGAAATGAAGAGAAGCTAAATTGTCTTTCTTGAATTCCATCCCCCCTCAAATTAAAAAAGAAATGCATTTTGTCTAGAAGACTGATCCTAGGCCGGTGAAAGTTAAGATTGCATCTCCCCAAAGGAGACAGACTGCAGTTGGGAGAGAAAGCAATACCGGCATTTTGGGTCCTAAATGTAATAATTGTGGGATCCAAAGCCCTGTGATTTGGGAAAATAATTGTAATGGTGATGTTTGCACTTTCTCTAATCAGTTTCTCTTTATTCCTCTATAGCATATGGTCAGTTCCTCATGAAATTACAGTGTTTCAGCAGTGCAAAACAGAACCCCAAGAGATTTCATTGGTTTTCTGTCCCCATATCTAATCCAATAGTTAAAAAGGGTCAGCATAAGTTTACAGATGATGCGTGTTGCTATTTGTAATATTAAAAATGGAAATCGTACCATGAAAATAAAATGTTGTTGTCAAAATGTAGAATTCTTTTTAAAGGTATTGTCTTACCTGTCATTGGAGAAAATATTGAAGTTGTCAAAAATTTCATTTTACATGGATCCATAACCAACTCCCACTGAAGTAAAGCTCAAGAAATCAAGTGGCGTATTTTAATGGACAAATCTGGTACAAAAGCCCATCAAAAAATCTTAAAAAGTGAAGATGTCATTTTGATAACTAAGATGCACCTGATTTAAAGCAACTTATTCTCTCTCTCTCTCTCTCCCCCTTTCTTTCTCTTTAACTTTTTATTGTGACTTGGATGAGGGTTTACCAAGCTGATCATCAGTTTTACATTCAATCATTCATACACAATGTCTTTCAATTCATCCCTCGCTTTGTTTTTAGACAAACAGGGCCTTTTCTATTTTAAATGCGAGATTATTTTTACACAAGGACGAGTTCTGTTACTTTTGTTCCCAGCTGTGGCTAGCCATCCAGTGGCCTGTTTTGTTTATTATATTGGGCTTTGTTCCACATTTTCTCCCACTTTACCCAAAACTTTCTGAAATGATCCTTCCCAGAGCAGGAGATAGTGGTAGATGGACACGATCTAGGTCCAAAGCCTCACGTGAATGACAAAGATAGAAATGGCAATGGGAAAAAAATCAAATAGAAGAAAAACAGATGCATTTGAATTGTGTTAGCGAACAACAGGAACATGCCATGGATTGCCACGGGAATGGAGACACCTATTTGGCAGTACAGTCATCAGATTACTCTTCACAATGAAGGACGGAGAAACTTTGTTTCATTTACTTTGGGAAGTCAGTCACGTTTGGGTAAAATAGAGGCTCAGTAAAAAAGAAGCTCAACAACATGAACTAATACGGTGGCTGCAACAATAGTCCAAAACCCACCTCACAGTTAGAGGATACGCAGGACAACATGCTTCATTCAGTTAGACACGGGATCTCTATGAGTCAATCCGCTGGACCCCATGTGACAGCAAGTCATTGATCAACACTACCAGCTCCCTCACTGCACTCTTCTACCAGCACATGAAGAACTCATGGTCAAGTGCGGGATGCTCCTCAGGGACACCCTTTGGGATAGCAAGCGCTGCTCAGTCCTGGCTCCCCTGGCTGAGCCACAGTCTCGACCACTCCCCATGAGCCCCGCCCAGCACCTTGCTGTCTCTGGCAGGTGCTCCTCTTCTCTGTTAGCAAAGACCTTGTCACTGCCAACGACGTTCCCTTTGGTCTTTTTCTCAGAAACGGTTTTCCTTTGCACCTGGGGAGAGCTAGAGGAAAACCACAAATGGACAGTGGCCCCCAAGATGATGTGGACTGATGGTGATTGCACATGTGCCAGGTAGAATTGTACCCCATAAGGTTTTCAGTGGCTATACTTTTTATTTTTTTGGCTATAATTTTTCAGAAGTAGATTTCTTGGCCTTTCTTCTGAGGCTTCTAAATACTCCCTTAGAAGGAGTGTCTTTTTCATTCATCTCAGGTGTTGTTCTAAATGCCTTAAATTGATTAGCTCTTGTCCTCACAGTAGCTTACTAAGGAAGATGCATACTGAGTTTGATATGATTTCTGGGATCTCCTCATAATTAATTATATATAACATATAGTTGTATACTTAAATTGGCAACTCCCGACAAAGGTCAGAGTTGAAGATATAGAACCAGATGTATGTCAGAAGCTGTTGAGTTGTTTTCAATGATAGCAACCCAATTTGACTGAGTAGTACTCTGATGCAGGGCTCGAGAGCGTTATTTTTATAGGGACAGATCCTTTCTGCCAGAGAGGCAGCAGCTTAGCTAGAACTGCCGACCTTTTGTCTCTCAAGCCCTCTTTAAAACTTGAATATGTAACTACATGTTATATATAATTAAATGTGATTTCTCCCACTGTGTTCTTCATTTCAAGATTGATTTGGCTACCCAGTGCCCCTTGCAATTCCACATAAATTTGAGGGTAGGTTTATTCATTTCTACAGAAATGGCTTTTCGAATCTTGATAGGGATTGGATTGAATCTGCAGATTGCTTTTGGTATTACTGACATCTTAACAATATTGTCTTCCAGCGCATGAACACAGAATGTGTTTCCATTTATGTAGTTCTCCTTTAATTTCTTTCAGTGATGCTTTGTAGTTTTAGTGTACAAATCTTCCACCTCCCTGGTTAAATTTATTTGTAGGCGCTCAAGTCTTTTGGATGGTCTTATAAATGGAATTGTTTTCTTAATTTTCTTTTCAGATTGTTCCTTGCTGGTGCATAGAAAAACAATGATTTTTGTGTCCCATATTTGTATCCTAAAACTTTATTGAAATTGGATACGTGTACTAACAGCCTTCTTGTGGAATTTTTGAAAGTTTCTATAAAATTTACATATAGAATATTATCTGTGAATACAGAATTTCATGTTTCTAAATTGCATGGTGGCATAAATTGTGCACTTCACCCCCACCCCCAGAAACGTGTTGTAAATCCTAACCCCTATACTTGTGAGTGTTTTAATCCCACTTGGGACTAAAATTTTCCTTATAATGCTAAATGCAACCAAGAATTAAGGACTCACTCATGTAATCCCTTGTTTTCTCTAACCCCCAACACATTGCCCATTTGTCCCAGAGAGTTTCTGTCTATCCATTCCTTGGACATATGCAGAATACCTTTGCACTCTGCATCGTAACTGGTCCCTACCATGAGCGGAGGGCATGGGAAACATTTGTATTTTGAATGAACTTTCTCATGCGTTCAATCAGCCGAGCAACTTTCTAGACCACTATGCTTTTCTCCCATCATCAGCACCAGCTTTTGTGCATCTTAAGTTACCCAGTTCTTTAAAAGTAGCAGAATAATATGACCTTCCCTATTCAATTCTATTTTCTTTTTATCCTAAAATTTACTTTACTTTTTATCATACTATAGTTTCCTTCATCCCTACACCCCAAAATGTTTTCTGCAAAGGGTAGGTGGTTGAGTGCTACATTTTATATTTAAGAGGATCATTAGCCTGAAGAACTAGCAAAGGCCCTCGTTAGCAAGAGTTCTTTGCACACTGTAGACTGCCTGTGTTAATATCCACTCCTGCAATTGTCAGCTGTTTTTCTTGTGTGAATATAGGTGCTGTGAACCTTCCTCGTAGAGGGTGGGGAGCTAGCTACCTGCAAGGCAGTCTTCAAACATGTCATCCAAGAATTCTTCAAAATTATAATTTTTTTTTCAAAATTATAATATTAAGACAGATAGCATGTAGCTCTTCAGGGTGAGAGCTAATGCCTTCACAGGTTTTGTTATTCCATTTGTGAGATTGGACAATGACTGATGGGGCTGATGATAAAAGAGCTCATAATAACCCTGAAGTTCAGCGCCTTTTTAAATTATAGCTGATGTGCATAGAGTGAAATGCCTTAACATAACATTTAGCCAGAAAACAGCACCAAAATGTAAACCCTTGTTATTCTGGTTTGCTAAATTAATTGTTCTTTTTAAATTACATTAGTATATGAACACTGAAGACAGATTGATTCACACGAAAACCAAATGCACTGCCCTTACATCGATTCTGACTCCTATCGGACAGGGTAGGACTGCCCCGTGGGTTTCTGAGACTAACCCTGTCTGGGAGCGGAAAGACTTGTCTTTCTCCAGTGCTGCTGGTTTCTTAGTGCTGACCTGGAGATTAGCAGCCCAACATATAACCACTACACCTCGAGGGTGTGGCCAATATCTTTTAAAGAAGTCATTGAATTTAAGATCTGTCTGATTCCAAGGCAGAGTTCACAGTAAGTTACTTGCCATTGTGTTAGATTGTCCCTACTTTCTGTTTTAGTTTTGTCATAGGCTGGGTTCTCTAGAGAAGTAAAACCCAGGAGCATAAATTTAGATAAGTAGGTAGGTAGGTAGGTAGGTAGATAGATAGCTAGAGATTTATTTCAAAGAAATGGCTTATGAACTTATGGAGTGAGGAGCCTGGGAAATCACAACCTATGAGTCAGCCATCAGGCTGGAGGGCGGCTTCTTCTGCCATGTGGGTGCTGGGGCTGATGAACACACATCTGTAGGTCAGAGGACAGGCAGGCTGCTAGTTCATGTCCCAAGAACAGGCGGTCAGAGGATATGTCAGATGAAGAATTGAGAAGGAGCAAGCTGTGTTAAAACATTCATGCATTTCTATGAATGGATTCTGGGCTCTCACTTAACTCTAGTCCTAATCTAGTAACAATTAGTTCTTATGACATGGCCCTGCTTGATGCTCACCCTCACAAAGAGATCATTAAATATATGGGTGCTAAGTGTGGCAAAGAAACTAGATGGTGCCTGGCAATCAGAAAGAATAGCATTGTCGTGTCTTCAAACAAGCAACCATCTAAATGAGGCATCAACTACCGGTAAGTCCAAATGGAAGAAATACCAGCCTGTGTGATCCGAGGATTGTAAATAATAAAGTTCGCATCCAAAGGAGTGAATAGTATCAGAGTTCAATTTGTGAATACCTGGTTTGCGTACAGCTATGGATGACTATGAAAGCCCCAAATCCATTTACAGTGAGTCCCCTTCAGTGAATCCCCTCTGACCATAAAGCCGGGATGTGAGTACACTTGCTATCATACAAAGTGCAGTGGAAACCAGATTATTGCAGGTGTAATTATGTTAAGAACTAATGCCTTATCATGTGATTTCCCCTTTGACTTATTTTAAATGTGCTCTAGTGTTTAATATGTATATTTTGCTTTCTTTTCAATTGAAATTTTCCTGCATTTCATTTTGGTACTTATCTTAAAAACTTGGTATGTTTTTCTGTCTATGAAATCCTGATACATAAAGTTATAGAGATAGTGAGTGCCTTGGTGGCTTCTTGGAATGTATGGCAGGGGAGGATGTAGGCAAATGGGAGCTGTTGACAATGCGGACAAGAAAGAAGAAAATGTTCTAATGTTTATGGTGGGGATAATTGTACAACTCTCTTCCACATGATCAAACTACTGACTTCTGTGATATGTGAATTATAAGCAAATAAAGCTGTTAAAGTAAAATTAAAAAAAAAATAGGTACACATTTTGGATGCAGGCCACATCCCCCAGGAAGCTTACTAGATTTCTGTTTATTGGCTTACTGACTGATGGGTTGCTCACATCAGATCACAAATTGGAGGACGATTACTGCATATTACCATATGTATTTGAGAATAAGCAAAGTTTATCAGCACATTTTTATGCCGTTTTTGTGGATATTTAGGTCGGCTTATACTCGAGCTTATACGGTACATTATGAGCAATATCTACCAAAGCACTGAGTATTGTAGCCTAACACACTGTTGACTCATGATAATAACGATTACAAGTTTACTTTAATGAAATTACTAAATTTTGAACCAGATGGTGATTGATGGTCAAGGGAATTATTAACTAAAAATGCTTACATGCAAAACATCTGTGACCAGATTGTTCAGTCTACAGAAATCTATAACAATTGGCCTGATTTCAGGAACCCAATGTTTCCCCTTTGCCTAAAAAGATATTACCTGTTTTCCTACAGAGATGTGAAATTCAATAGGAAGAGACTTATTCCATTTTAAAATAGTTTTATTGGCACACAATTCACTATTGGATGATTTAATAGTTCAATCAAATTAAGAAGAGTTGTGAAATCATCACCACAATCAATTTCAGAAGATTTTTCTCATTCTTGTACTTATTGTTAGTTCACCATTTCCCCCACAAGCTCCCCTGCCATGCCCTTATGTAATTCTTAATCCTGTTACTGTCTCTAGAGTTATGCTAATCTTGGCTTTCTTATACAGAAAATAATGGAAAACAAAACCAACAACAATGACAAATAAATTGAAAGGAAAGCAGAAAATATTAGACATGGAAGCAACTTTACAACTGGTCAAAGGGGTGATCAATAATAATGTATTACATTTTATGTTAACTACATCTACCAGAGTCAATTTTCCAAAGCTGTCTGATACAAGACTATTCCTATCCCTGCACTATGGTCAGGGGGATTCACTAAGGGCCTAATATGTGGGGAGACTCTGCAAATGGGTGTGGGGATTTCTCTATCATTTAGAGCCTTCTACAAACTGGATGTTCAGAATTTAAGTTCTGGTGTATTTCCCTCCCCTGGATTTGGATTTTATTATTTACAACCTTGAATCACATTAGTTTAAGGGTTTTTGTTTCTTTGTTTGCAAATAAAATCTTGCTTAGGATATATTTCTCAGTATGTGTAACTTAAGACTAGGTACTAATAGAAATTACTTCACTAAATCTATGGATTACTGAGGTAAAATTAAAAAATAAACTAAAGCAAATTCACTGCCATTGAGTCAACCCTGACTCACAGTGACCGAGGACAGACAAGAACTGCTCGTGTGTGTCTGAGGCTGCAAATCTTTGTGACAGCAGAAGAATCTCATTCCTCTCCCTCTGAGGGGTGGGTGGGTTCAAACTGCTGACCTTGTGTCTAGCAGCCCAAGGCATAGTCCACTACACCAGGAAGTTCCCTTGGATCACTGACATAGAGAAGATAACCC
>NW_022103908.1:11505019-11508636 GCF_000313985.2 Echinops telfairi | reverse complement strand
AACACAGCTTGGGAACATTTCTTTTCCCCCAGTCAACATCATTTTTCTAGGAGAATATGTCTTTTATTCTTAATATTTTGCACATTTGGATATACTCTGCCCTGTTTCTAGCATCTGGTAACTCAATATGAGATCCATAAAAGTTGAGGCAATGGTTTCTTCAGCTTCTTCTTTGAGTTCTGTAAAAGATCTAATGGAGTCATGTAAAACATTCTGCGGGCATTCACATATTCCCGCTTAGTTAAGACAATTTTAGTGTGGAGATGTTTTCAAGTAGAACTAGACAACAGAAGAAACACAATATGACTTGAATTTTCTTTTCTAAGATTGTAATTATACATACATAACATAAAAACAAAGGGCAAAGAGCCACCAAACACAGATCTGGTTAGTGAATCATTTTGCTTTTCTTTTGTAAATACTTTTCTGTGTACAATTTTACTTACACCTGCACATACTAAATGCATTTTTCCACCTGAGAAATGCTCTTCCATTTTAAGTCCCGATTGCTTTATGAGATCTAGTTCAGGATCGGAAGGGAGATGACATGAAGCATCTTAAATGTTTTTGTTTGAGATCTCAGTTTTAAATCTCTAATTTTGCAGAATTTGTGCTAGAGTCAGAAATATAAAACTAAATCAAGAATAAGTATTTTGTGTGCTGAAAGCTAGCTTTTATTTTTCTGAGATACCTGCCTGGACTAAAGCTGGTGATTATAACACTTAGCACATGAATCATCTTCTTCATCTTCAAAGAGGCTTCTGAACATTAAATAATAATGCTTTACAATGCTCCTGCATGGTAGGTATTTTTGTTCCCATCCCATTCTACAGACTGGAAAACTAGGGGGCCAAAGGCAAGCAGCAGATATTCTGTAATCCCAGAGGATTAGAACTAATAATAACATATCTTTTGGAATCTTAGCTACCTTTTCTCTTTCTTCTCTGGTTCTATGGACTTTAAGATATAGGGAAGAGAATAGAAAAGAAAATTAACTCTGTGATGTTTTCAAAGAATTTCACACCTTTTTAAGTGCCATTCAGCTCCAGGTAAAGAATTTAACAGCTTGCAGAGTGCTAATTAGAGCCCATTATAACTTGATTGACCTGCATCCACAGCAGAACTTGCTGTGTCCTTGCAAGATGGAGATGGTGCCTCTTTGCTCAGTTCTGATTCAGGTAGCTGGGCTTTGTGACTGTGGAAGGAGTGATAATTTCAGAGGCAGCAATCAGAACTGGGCAACTTAGATCAATATTGAAAATGGAAGTTTCAGTTGGGATGCTTCGTGAATTATAAGCAACATATACTGCTCACTCCTTCCAATGGCCCAAAGGTTATCGTGTTCACTTGCGTGAAGATTCAGATAATTGAAGTTCATTGTCTGTCTTGACGTCTTAATTTACAAAGTCAAAAAATATCCACAAATCAAAAGAATCTGTAATTGGCCTCCCTGGCATTTGATATTTACTATTTGCCAAAGAAATCAAGTATGTAAATATACAAAGTAAATGCTTAGTACTCAAGGGGCAAAATGAGCATTTCTGAATAAGTACATGTTTAGGACGATAATGTGGGTTTTTTGCTTTGTTTTGTTTTTTGGTTTGCGCGTGTGTGTGTGTGTGTGTGTGTGTGTGTGTGTGTGTGCTTCTTGGATTATTTTCCTGATAATCAAAGAGGAGTTACTGCCTTTCTCTGATAATTAAATTTAATATTGTTCACCAACTGTTTCTTAATCCCACTTATATCATTTGCTTATCGGGTAAAAGTCTATTATGCTGAAAAACGATTCTTATTTTTCCACCCATTTTCTTCTTACAAATATTATTTCCTTCATTTCTATCATCCTACTATGAGGTCTTTGGACAGTTTTGTGTTTACGTAAATTTTTGACCTCCTCTACAAAGAGTTTCAAGACACAAGACAATCAGAGGGGCTAATTATGAAGAAGTTTTAAGAAATTTAAAAACTGCTTTTGGGAGAAAACTCCAGGAAAGTTGTGAAGATGAGTTATTTTCCTTTGTGATGAGGAATCTGCTAGTTCTTGGAGAGTAAAAGGGATGACCTTGGGAATTTTGCTGAGTAAAATCCACCCTCCAGGCCTGAATTTGCCCCTTCAGACATCTTTTTGTTCCCCAAACTCAAAGGACATTTCAAAGGGATGTGCTATGTATCCTGGGAGAATATCCAAACTGTTGTTTTGAGGTGGCATGCATCAGAGAGCCCAGAATTCTACGGGGTAGGGTTAGAGAGATGAAAACATTGCTTTGGGAAGTGGATAGACCTAGATGGAACAGATTTGGAAAAATAGCTTCACATTTTTATAATTTTGTTTAGCACAGGATTCTATAATTTTGTAGCAATGCTAGATAGACAAATTCAGGAAAGGGAGGAAGGAACAACAGAAGGAAACCCAGCCCAGAAGGATCTGTAGGGTAGACTCAAACTATTTCCTTACCAATAGCTTTCCCAAGGGAAGGCGCTGAAAGGTAAGGTGTGAGCTGAGATGAACAGATGTGCCTACTCCCATAGATGCCTGAATCAACCCCTGGAATGGTAGGAATGCACCAGCCTAGGTCTCCTGGCAGGGTCACAGGGACACAGCATCAACTGTGCCATCTGTTAAGGGGAAGGTCACCAACAGCCAGCCAGTAACATAAGGTCCACAATCAACAGTATAAAAAAATCTCAATGTTCCATCTAGCAGTGTGCACTCAGATTAGCCAAGGCACCCATCTGCACATTCATAGGAGACCTAGTCCTTTAATAAACTCACTTGTTTCATTTGAACCTTCTTTCTATCTTTCCTCTGACAAGAATTCAAAGAGGAGGGGCCTGGCACATCCAGCTCCCTCCAGGAATATCACCTCTGCCTTCCCTTCATAGGTTGATCACTTGCCTCGTGTAGATCCTACTTGCAGAAGGATGGGCCCTATCTTTCTCATTCACCTCTGGCTCTCCACGACTCAGCTGCATCTGGTACACAGTCCAACCCAAAATACTGAGCTTCTGGCCACCAAGTCCATTCGCACTCACAGGGATGCCATAGAGCAGCGTAGAATTGCCTGTGGGTTTCTGAGACTCATTCATTATAGGAGTAGAAAGCCCTGTCTTTCTTCCAGAGTGGATGGTTCCTTTGAACTACTGACTTTGTCGTAAGCAGTCCAACGTGTAGCCACTATGCTACCAGAGCTCACTCTGGTGCATAATAGGAGCTCAGTAAATACGTATGGAGTGGAAATAAATTGTGCTCCATGCTACCATCGTCATCATTTCTCATTTCACCAGATTCTTCAAACATGTTAGTACTTCTGTCCATTTTTTAATTAATTCTAATTCAATTTCATCAGTTAGTACCAGGTTTCTGTGCCAAACATAGAAGTTTATTTGACAAAGAGAGCAAAGGACCTGGTCCATGGGGGAAAGAGTGACGAGAACCAAACAGATGGTTCAAGGTATTTGGTGTCACATTTTGGACAAAGTAACTGCAATGCTGTGTTTCCCTTTTCCGCCTAATTCAGAGAGATGTTAAAACGTTTCCCACCAGGAGACGAGCCAGTCAGGGTGCGATGTAACAATGATGAGAAATACAACCTTCCTCTAGTTCCTAAAGGTTTCCT
>NW_022103908.1:11496059-11504656 GCF_000313985.2 Echinops telfairi | reverse complement strand
TGTACAAATGCGCTTTACACAATTGATGTGTGTATGGATTGGGATAACAGTTGTATGAGCCCCTAATAAAATGTTAAAAAAAATAAAATAAAATAAAGAACTATGGAAGAAAAAAACAAAACAAAAACGTTTCCCACCATCTTTCCAGTGATCCAGTGAAACCAATTCACGTATATACTTTCTTCATCCCAAGGTATTCTAGTTACATAATCTGGTGTCAATTTGAGAGGATTAAGAGTGAAGGAGTGGAGTCTAACCTAAGGTGACCAGATTTTAACATTGGTAAAGCGGGACACCATTGATAAAACTCATATCCTGGCAAAATAGCCACATGGCAGCCGAAAACCGTATACCCTAGCTTGTCCTGCATTCTTTCCAAAAGTCGGGACTTTTTGAAAATGCCGCGGGATGTGGGGAAAAATTGTTAAAAATCGGGACTGTCCCGCCAAACGCGGGACATCTGGTCACCTTATGTAGCCTGTCAATCAAGTCGCAGCTTGATGACCTCATCTGGAGGTGCTAAGGAGATAAATAGCACACTGAAGGTGGGACACAAGCTCACTCACTGAGACATTTCTGATGAGAAGCCACGTGAAGCTACCCTGATGCATCCAGAGTTCTGGGAGCTGGAGGAGCCACGTGGAGACCCCTGTCAGCACTGAGATGCTTACACCACCATTGGATCCACAAGACTTCCCACCCATTAACCTGTCATCTTCCTGCATTCGGCATCATTACATGTGTTTGGTGAGTCTGAAGAGGACTTCAGAGATTAGTATTGGGCATACAGGCTAATATCGGATTTATGGAGTTGATCTAGACTGGGCTGGGGTGTTTTTCCCATATCCAATTGCTCTTGTATATAAAGCTCTTTTCTATATGCATATAAGTCTCCCTTGATTTGTTTCTCTAGTCTACCCAGACTAACACACAAGGTAACTTTATAGAGTGCTGCAAAGATATGCTGTAATCATTTTTAAATAGTTAAGAAAAATAGAAACCTCCCCTTCCCGAAATAAGAAAAAAAATGCAGACCATTAAGGTAGCATGAGGAGTGGGTGAAATCTTTACCAGGAGGTCTTTACACATGTTCAGAGATGAGCTCTAAAGCCTGCATCTTGATAGCCAATCTGGGAAAGCCTCAGTTTGCAGCCTTTGCTTCATACCTCACATTGCACTTCTGATTCTGATGTAGTGATTCAATTCCAATTCCTTTGTGCCCCAGTCTTGAGGGATTTGATCCTGCTCAGAACATCGTAGTTGTTAAGAGGCCTAGAGCATTGTGTTCTTGAATAAGAAGCATGAGGACTATACTAGCATTCCTTGTTGAAGGGAGTACATTCAACTTATCCGTTTCTCAAATCATCTGTGCACTGCACCCCCCCATGAGCAGCACCTACATCTCTGCCCGACTTGGGGCACTTTTCTTTTTGTTAACCCTCTCCTCTCTGGTTACTTGTATGTTTTTGGTAGGAATCTTGGTGCCGTCGTGGTTAGATGTTGGCCTACAATCTGAAAAGTCAGTAGTTTGAAACCTCCAGCTATTCTGTAGAAGAAAGACAAGGATTTCTACTCCCATAAAAAGTTGTAGTCTCAGAAATTCACAGGGGCAGTTTTACCCTGTAATATTGGGTCACAATTAGTTGGCATTCAACTCGATGATGGTGAGTTGAGTTTAGGTTTTCAGTAAGGATCCTTTGTGGTGCAGTAGTTAACTGGTCTGCTGTTACCACAAAGTTGGTCGCTTGAATCTATAAGTGACTCCACAGGTAAAAGGTGTGGCAGTTGGCTTCCATAAAGATTCCAGCCTTGGAAATCCAATGGGATAGTTCTATCTTGTCCTATAGACTCATTGTGGGTCAGATTCATGTTGACAACCCACAACAATGTTTTTAGGCTTTATTTTAATGTTCAAGATAGGACAAGGTGTTAGAACATGAGTTTTGAAATGAACATGAGAGAACATGCATATCCAACCTGTCTGGTATTCAGTTCTTATCATACAATACATCCAATCTGTGATGGAAATCTATTCTCATGCATACAATCTGCGGAGCTGAGTTACATAAAGGTGCGGGGAGAGTGTCATCAGCATTGCCAGACTTCATCTCACCTCCTTTGGACATATTTCCCAGAGAGAACAGGCTCTGGAAAAGGACTCATATTGTGAAAGTAGAGGTCAGCAAAAAAGAAGAAAGAAAGAAAAAACGGAAGACCATTGTGATGGATTGACACATTGGTTGCAACACGGGGCTCAAGCGACAATAAGTGTGAAGATGATGTGGGGTGGGTGAGGTGCCGTCAAGTCAGCTCTGACTCATGACAGCCCTTGTCCTACGCCATCTTCACAATGATTGTGATGCTTGAGCCCACTCTTGCAGCCACTGTGTCAATCCATGTACCTGAGAGTCTTCCTCATTTTCCATGACCCTCTCCTACAGAATGTCCTTCTTTGGGATTGGTCTCTCCTGATAACCTGTCCAAAATATATGTACAAGACAGAGTCTCATCGTCCTCAAATCTAAGGCGCACTCTGGCAGGCCTTCCTCCACGACACAGGTGTTTGTTCTTTCAGCGTCCAGGGTATTTCCCGTAGTCTCTGCCAGCACAGTGCTTCAGATGGGCCCCCTCTTCCGAGGTCTTTCTATTTGTGGTCTAGCTTTTATGTACCACGGTTTGAGTTAGATGGATATTAGTTCTTGAATTGACGTCTAGATGTAGATCTAGTTTTACAACTCACAGCACTTTCATTAAATTCCTAATTTACATTATTTAAAGGTGAATCAAATTTTGGAAGATAAGAAAAAGTCATTTTGAAAAGTGGATAATACTTATTTTGTTAAAAGCCTGATGCATCTGCAAAAATGTTTACATTTCTTCTCCATAAATTAGCACAGGAAAATTCCAAAATGAATATTACCATAAGCTATGTGATATAACTACCTGGAGTGTGAAGTGCTTCATATTCACTGGTGAATGTATGTGTGTATCTATGATAGTATACTATCATTATTTTATAATCACACCTACATCCAGTTTGTTCTGTCTACAAACAACTAACTTGTTATCTTTATCTGTTATCTTTATCTGTTGCTCTATGTAAGGATTAGTTTATTTAATTGCGTATCTTATACATTCTTCTCAGACCATTTATGCTTAGGTATAACTGGTTTATATGCTGTTTCAGGAATTAAATTAGATAATGAGTGCCAAAGTTCTTTTAAAATGATTAGCCAAAACCAAACTCACTGCCATCGAGTCGATCTGGACTCATACCAATCCCATGGGACAGAAAGCGCTGCCCTTGTGGGTTTTCACAGTTTTAGCAGAGTAGAGTAAAAACTTCCTTTCTCCTGCAGAGTAGCAGGGGGTTCCAAACTCCTGACCTTCAGGTTAGCAGCTCAGTCTACGAGCACTAAATTACAAAGCAGTATACAAAGGCTAGTTATTCATGTCCATATAGTTTGCATGCTCTACAGATCTATCAGTGACTGTTCCTGCAACCAAGACTGTTTGTTAAGATGCTGGTGATAGTATTCTTTTATTGACAATTTCCTGGTGTATTAGGCAATTGGTAGTCAAATGTCACAAAAACGAACTCAGAGCTCTCAATTCTCCGCAATGGAACACACCTTGCTTTATCACATTGTGTCTTAACATGAACACGTCATTTCTCTTAAAGGAAAAAAAGAAAAGAGATTTTTAAGGGAAACCCATGTACACCAGGAATGTAATCATTTTATATTATTATTAAGCAAAGCATATAGTTGTGATTTGGGTGAAAGTATAAAGAACAAAGTAGGGTGCCACTTGGCCATTTCTGCATGAGTGTTTCAGTGACATCAGTTTCATTTGTTACACTGTGTCAACCTTCTCTTTCATTGTGTTAACCTTCTCTTTCATTGTGTTCTGACTGCTCCCGGAGTGCATTCTTGCACCAGTGAAATAGTTAAGTTGTAACATTCCTTTGGAATGTTAAGCAAAAACATATGCTTTGATGTTAAGAAAGTTGCCCTAATGACTGGCCATTACAAGTACCTATCATTTGACAGGGAACATTGCACATGTAGTATTCTTGGGACAAAATTCTGTCTTCATGATGCCTACATTGTTTTAAGAGTTGGGCTGATAAATCCAGCGAGATGGGTAAATGCTCAGGACAAAAGATTGTCTTCCATCCTTCCAACCAGTTACCAAGGAACATAGAGTAAAGCAAATGTATGTTATTTCCATGCCCGTGTTTGAAATAATACCTTCAAAATAATCAACATCAGGGAAAAGCAAGAAGATTACATCTTGAGGTCATAAAAGGAATTGGGTTTTTTTTCTTTTCCCAAATGCTCTTAATAGTTTGACAGCTCTTTATATTCATCTATAATGAAAAGTAAATACCCATATCTAACCCACTGTCATGATCTAAAAGGATTTTGCTTCTGATAGTTTTTGCCCAAACTCTACTGGCCTGGTGTTTTCTATGATAATTTCTCCTCTTTTATGTTTGACGATGAACTCTTTGGGGGCTTGTCTAAGTTGCACTTAAAATTTACGTCACTCTCTCTCTGTTTTTGAAGTGTCTGTCAAACAGATTTCACACAGATATAGCCAGCAAGCTAAAGGTGGACATATTTTTGGCCACTTATTTTTGTTACATTGAAGTTCTTTCATGTTTAAGGCCATAGGGATAATTGAAGGGTAATATGCTAAATTCTACTAATATGTACTGAGAGAGTTAATTTAACTTCTGGAAGTACTCAAGTTGCTTCCAGGGAGTAATTTGTAGCCTGTGAATATCTGACGGAATTTTGTTAAAAGAAAGAGAGAAAAGAGAATTGCAGCGAGAAATAAAAGGACACCTGTCTGGGTGCATTTTATTTAATTACTTCTTTCATTCAACCTTTACTAGGGAAAGATAGTATAGTATGAATGATGACTTCATTAGGGTTTTTCAATATTACACACACACACACACACACACACACACCACTCCGTGGCTTCCCTGCCTGTTTCTTTCTGGTTAGGCTTTTTTAAAAAATTGCTTTTGTATTTTTTACTCTTTGTTGCCTTTTTTGCTTTTACATTAATATTGAATCTACCAGAAACTACTGAAACTGGAATCTTCTCCATATCTTACCTTTATTCTGCTCTACTTTCATTATAATTTTTTGGTCACAATAGTTAGAAGTCAAGGTGATTTAGTGGATGATGGGTGTGGCTGCTAAATGCACAGCCAGTAGTTTGAACCCACCAGCTACTTCCCGAGAGAGAGATATAAGACTTTCTGTTCCCATAAAGATTCACAGCCTCAGAAGCCCCAAGGAGCAAGCTCTATTGGGTCACTGTGATTCGAAATGAAATGAGCTTGATTTGTACTTTTGTACTTTTGTCCTATCTCTCATAGCTTTTCACCACCAGTAAACAATGTTCAAATAATTAGCTACTGATATCTGCCTACCTGAAGTTATATTTAATATGGTAGCTGAATTATCTTCCTTTTACATGATCCTCTTAATAGGATTCTATAATTGTTACCGACACTGCTAATTATGCCAGTTATATCAAACACTGGACTGGAATTTTAAGGGGTCTCATATAGGTTGTACTATTGGCCAACATTCAGGGAGGCATGAGTATCAGTTTGGGTTGCACAAAGGATACTGAGGGGGAAGAAATGGATTTCGTATAGAAATGATCTTACACACATGAGGCGGCAGGATGAACAAGTCAGAAGAGCAGGCAGGCAGAGAGTAATGTGCCAGCAGGCTGGGACTCCACGAGCTGAAGCTTAGATACCGTCCAAAAGCAAGCCGAGAGGGAAGATGGACTCCCATGGTCATGAGCTAGAGCTTATAGTCTGGGGTCAAGAAAGACCTCAGCCGTCTTTTACAGCCTTCCAACTGACTGAGTCAGGCCACTCTTCAGATTACTTTACAGAAACCCTCATGTGTAATAAGGAGCCCTGGTCTCACAGGAGTTAAGTGCTTGGCGGATACCCGAATGGTCAGCAGTTCAAACCCATCCATCAGCTTCTCGCGCTGAATTGACTTCATGGCATTTACCATCAACACATCGCACGCTGCCAGATGGGCTGGCTTTGTTGGCTCAGCTGAAGGCCCGAAGGACAGAACCAGAAGTTTCCTTAAGAAGAAGAACTCAACTTGAAGACTACAACTACACCTCCTGCCAGAATTCCCAACTCACTGCCCGGCCTACCAATTTAGGGTACAAGACTGCCTGAGTTTCTCGTCTGTCATGTGGCCTGGGTATTTTGGGATTGCTGGGTCCCACAATCACGTGAGCCAATTCCAAATGGATGTCTAATGGTCACGCTTCTCTGGAGAAGCCAGGCAATTGGACTTTTCCCCATATAACACGGCCCAGTAAAGAAGGCACACACACACATATAATGCACAAAGAAAAACTAGCAGATGTGAGGGGCCTTCACGGTTTGCAGAAGCCTAACCTGTGTGGTGTTTGCATAAAAATAGGGTAATAGGGTGGTATAGGCTCCAAAGTGGCTGAAGTTGCCAGTCTGTCCTCTCAGAAGACATTACTTCCTGAACGAGACTAGAAAGGGAATTCTTGGGATTGAAGTTCAGCAGAGCCAAGGGGTCACGTAACTGTGTAATGACAGTGATAACAGTGATGTTTGACCAGGAGCTATTTTATAGCTCAGTGCAAACACTGGATGATTTATGCTTAGCAAGCAAGTGCTCCTAAACAGTGACAGTGGGGGAAGAAGGGGTCCATTTAATGAAAACAACCAACTAATATTTATTGAGTAAACAATTTCTCTGTCTCAGGCATTGTTTCAAACGTGCTGGGTGGCCTAATTAATCCTTGTAACAATCTTGTGGGGTGGGGTACTTTAATTCACCCCATTTTCAGATAGGGACACTAAAGCCCAGGTAGATTAGGGAACTTTGCCAAGGTCACACAACTTGTGACAGAGCCAGAGAATCTAGAATCTCCACTGTCCATCGTGTTAAACCCTATGAAATACGTAGGCATTGAAAAAGGCTATTTTATTCTCCTCCCTCCAAATTAAAAAAAAAATAATAAAGTAAAAAACTTTTAAACGTCTAGCTTTAAATCTTGGGAGTGTGGTGCTTATTTCGCTCTTTTCTTCTATAATAAGATGCCTAGTTAAGATAAGGGCTCTTTCTATAGGTTTTAGCTGAAACTCTCTCTTGGCTTCTGCTCCACCCACTCCCCCAGAGGAAGGGCTGCTCTGTTAGTTAAGGATGCGCTTTTCAAAAAGAGCAGGACAAACCCTTAAAGTTCTCCGCCTCAAGGACGAGTCTGCCTCACACTCACTGGAATTGGGCTGCGTTCCCTGCTGCGTGTAGAGCACTTTATATGATCTGCACTCCATTCCCACAGAGGCAGATTCAAACATGCAATGAAGGATGAAGGCAGCATCAATAAACTGAAGGATTTTAGTGAAACCACTTACTGTGAGTGTGACAGACTTGGATGGGGTGGGTGACAACGTAAGTACTCTGAAAAATCTCTGTCTCCCACTCTGTTTTATCTCCCTCTCGCTGAAGTCATTTCTGCCAATGAAAGTACTTGGTAAGGCCAAGGATTTCCTTCCATGAGGTTTGCAGCTATTAAAGGATTGAAAAATGGGGGCGTTATTCGGCAGAGACTGAACGAGGAGGCAGGGGAATCAGCCCCCCCACAGTACATCACATCACCAGGATATAGACAGAGATTACTCTATTCCTTAGCATATCAATGAACTCCCAACTTCTCTCTTTTCTCTAAAGCACTCTGGAAGCATTATCCACAGTTGATGCCTGAGTTCTTACACATAAAAAGCTTGCCACAAAATAGGAGATGTTAGGGGGTTCTTATGGAAAAATGGAAATTAGTGTCAAAATGATGTCATGGCTTCAAAACACTGTTGGTACAGGTTCGTGACAGGCATCCTTGACACACTCTATAATGACGGTAAGAAAGCAAAAATAATGTGACAATGGCTTTCTAGAGGACTTACAAAGAATGACTGGGTGGGTGATGCACGCCATGTGCTGATCTCAAGTAGAAGACGCAGTTCCTCTCCAAGGCCTCAATATGTATGAGTTTATTGATTATCTTGTCATGCTTAAAATATGTGCTTAACAGTATAGTTAAGGGTCAATTGAAATCACAGGGACACACGAGGCAAGAGCATTACCTCTAAGCAGAGAGACCACTGTGACATCTTTTCTCGTTCATACTAGTGCATGCCCATCCTCTTTTTCTCTCGGAGAGACTAAATCTTACGATATTAAAATAATTCTAGAGGAGATATGAAATCAAAGGCAAGGTTAAAATACAAATGCTGAGGGAAAATTAACATTGATTCAAACTTCGGTGGGCATCTTCTTTGAGCATATTATTAATTAATACCTAGTATGAGTTAATATTACTACAATTAGGGAGTGTCCTGTATCACTGCTGATGTATTCACTGCTAGTGTTATTAGCTGCCATCACGTCCAACAAGTCCTTTCTAACTCATGGCGTCTGACCCATAACCTTGTATGACTCTAGAGGTGAAAGAACCTTTACCGGTTGTCTAGCTCTATTTCCTAGACATGAAAGGCTTACTGA
>NW_022103908.1:11468281-11493697 GCF_000313985.2 Echinops telfairi | reverse complement strand
GGGGAGAAGATCGAAATCCTTACAACTGGACTAGTAGGTAATATCATGATAAAATGATAAAAGGTTGAAGTTGTCAAGAATTTTGTCTTGCTTGGATCCACAATCATGGAGACAGCAGTCAGAAATCAAAGGATGCCTTGTATTATGTAATACGCTGCACGAGACCTCTTTAGAGTCTTGAAAAGCAAGGATGTTAAAGGTGGACATTGAATAAAGCAGACCGGAGAAGCATGGATGCATTTGAATTACAGTGATGGAGAAGAATGTTGAAAATGCCATGGACTGCTAAAAGGAAACATGGATCTATCTTGGAAGAAGTACAGCCGGAGTGCTCCTTAGAAGCAAGGATTTGAGACTTTGTCTTACATACTTTAGCCATGTTGTCAGGAGAGGCCAGTTCCTGGAGAAGGACATTGCGTTTAGTAAAATAGAGGGATGGCGAGGGAGAGGAAAGCCATCAAGGAGATGGATCGACACCCTGGCTGCAGCAATGGGATCAAGCATAGGAACCATTGTTCAGAACGGTGCGAGACTGGGCAGTGTTGCATTACGCTGCACGATGCTGTGCATAAGGTCAGAACTGACTCAAAGGTACCTAACAACAACAACAACAACAAACAACAACAACAACAACAACAGGTCCGACCTGCTGACTTTGGATTCATCCACAGCCTCTATCACCTGTGGTGTTCTTGCTGAGCACAGGCTCATCAGCCCTGTATGCTACACAGGCAAGAGAAGCCTCCAGCTTAATGATTGACCCGAAGACTTGAACCCAGACTAGATTGGTCCACTTCTACAACTATATAAGCCATTTTCTTGACTTACATTTCTTTCAATGTATACATGTGTAGGTATCACTTGATTGGGTTCTCTAGAGCACCTAGTGTAAGACAATACCCTCATGGTGAAGATGGTAAGGCATAGGGGGTTGAAAAAGGAGGGTGGGTGTCAAGTATGGTGTCTGTCATATTGGCCATATTACAGTCATTTACCATGGTGGCGGAAACAAAGTGCCACAATATGGGTGGCAAGAAATCACATTTATTTCCAAACTGTTCTGGAGTCTGGAATTGCAGCATTCAGGTATAAGCAGGATTGATTCCTCTGGGAGGCTCTGAGATAGAAATTGTCCCATACCTCTCCCTTCCTTCCTGACGTGGCCAATAAGCCTTGAAATTCATGGTTTGTCCATGTGTCACTCAGATCCGTGCCTCCCTTTTCAGGTGGCCTTTTCCCTTGTGTATCTAGGTCTGCGTGCTATGATTTTAGCTTAATTACATCTGCCAAGACCCTATTTCCAAATGAAGTAAAATTTACGAATATCAGGATTTAGGACTTCAATAAATGGGTTTTTTTTGGTGGTGGTGGGGTGGTACATCCAACCTATAACAATAGCATACATTGGTACGAGCATTTATAATACCAACAAGATTTAGTCAACACTTAAAATATTCCAATTACTGAAATACACACTAGGAAGTTAGGTGAACATGATATAGGCCTATCTAGCTGGAAAGTAACAGGACAAGTTCTCAAAAAAGATCCTTGTGTGGTGTCTGTCCTTAGAGGTAAACACGGGCTGTTAAGTAATGTACAAGTTTCACCTAATAGCCCAGACCAGGATATCAAAGAGCACAGTTGACCTTTAAATATCAAGCAAGGTACTTAACCTTGCTAAAATTCTTCTGCGAAAAGGGGGATAATAATCATATCAATCCCACATACAATTGCAAATGTAATGTCATAAACCATGTAAATGAGGTAGTCTGACATTTTCTATGTATTTTTAAAAATTGCATCAGGCTCAATAAACATTTTTTGTAAAGGGCTAATACTAAATATTACAGTCTCTATAAGCCAGGGGTTCTCAGCCCTCCTAATGCTGCAACCCTCTAACACAGTTCCTCATGCTGTGGTGATCCCCCAATCATAAAATTATTTCTGTTGCTACTTCATAACTGTACTTTTGCTACTGTTAAGAACTGGGTGACCCCTGTGAAAGGGTCGTTCAACCCCCACAGGGGTCGCGACCCACAGGTTGAGAAGCGCTGCACAGGCCATACTATCCTCTGTTGCTGCTACTCAGGTCTGCTGTGGGAACAAGAAACCGGTCGTAGACAACACAAAGGGTTTCCATGTTACAATAAAACTACTAACAACCAGACAGTGCTAGTCCATCCAGATCTGGCACAGGTGATAGCAGGTACATAAACACAAGTAAACTGAGGCATTCTTTTGTGAGACTGTTTTAGTTTACTTGCCCTGGAAAATGCACTTTGGCTTTAAGGTTAGGAAAGACATTTATTCACCTGGGTGGTTTTGGCATCCACATGGACCGTACTTGTGGACACTTCAGTCGCTCAAGCGTCTTGTAGATTTATGTCCCAGGACAGGCAAGCGTTCAGTAGCAATCCACTGTATGACTTGAATGTGGTTTTCTTCCAGGTTAAAACTAAAATTTGTGTTTTCACTAATAAAATGAAAGTTCCAAGAACTAAGGAGGAAGAGGGGGTGAGCAGAGAACAAAACTCATTGCCATCAAGTCAATTTCAACTCTTTGCGACCCTACAGCTCAGGGGAACCTGCTCCTTGGACTTTCAGAGATGATAGCTCTCGATAGGAGCAGAAAGTCTCCTCTTTCTCCCAAGGAGCAGCCAGATGGGCAATGAGCCGTGCAACTTATAACCCACGAAGCACAGTTTCTGGTTTACTTGAACTGAGTGTTCTAATTAGATTATTGTTGGATAAGGCCAAGTTCATTCTGACTTAGTGTGGCCTATAGGACATCCTAGGCTATAATATTTTTAAAAAAATCATTTTATCGGGGGCTTGTATAACTTTGCGTTAGTCTGGGTATATTAGAGAAACAAAGCCACAGAAACTCATGTATAAGAGAGAGTTTTATATAAAGGGTAAGTGCACATCAAGAAAACATCTCAACCCAGTGCTGCCCAAGCCCACAAGTCCTACATTAACCCATTAAATGTCCAACACCAATCCACAAAGTCCTTCTCCATCTCACCAAACATACACTATGATGCCGACTACAGGAGGAAAGCTGAGTCAATGAATGTGTAAGCATCTCAGCACTGGCAGGGGTCTCCACACGACTGCTCCAGCACCCAGGGCTGCATTGGGGTAGTTCCATGCGGCTTCTCCTCAGGGATGTCTTGCAGGAAGGGAGCCTTGCCAGCTGAAGCAGGGAACTGGCTAAGGCAGCTGCACCCTGGTCCGACCACCAGAAAGCAAGAGACCGGAGAACTAGAAAAGCGAGGCTCACTGAGCCATTTATCTCTCCGCCCTTCAATTAATCCTACATGTGTTTGTCAGCCAGGTTGGCACAACAAACTAACTACCTCAAACTCTTATCACAATCCATCCATCCATCCATTGGGTCAAGCACATTTGTACATTTGTTGTCCTCACCATTCTCAAAATATTTTCTTACTATTTGAGCCCTTGGCATCAGCTCCTCATTATTTCTATCCCCTCCCCATTTCCGCCCCCCCGAACCCTTGATAATTTATAAATTATTATTATTTTTTTGTCATATGTTACACTGTCTAATCTTTATGGAAGAATCTTCCAGTTCTTTCTCCCCAGGAGCTTCTGTGTGAGTTTGAACTGCCAATCTCTTGCTTAGCAGAAAAGTGCTTCACTACTGCACCACCAGAACTGCTCTGTTGGGTTCTAAAAATAGGAAGACAGTAAAAAGTAGGCAGCTTTCAATCATTCTGAGCTCATTGTGGGTTTGCAGAGAGCTACAGCGACTACTCTCCAGTCGTACGGTTTAGTCCTATTTCTCAAGGAATTACTTTGATTTCCTCCATGGAGCTTGTAGGCAAGCAGTGACAATCTCCCTGCCTTCTTTGATGACAGGGATTGGAGGAAAGCTCTTAGAACGCAGCTATAATTTCATCATAATTCAAATGTGTCTGCTCAATTTTCAATCTCATAACTCCATGGTCCTTTTCTTTCAATTAGCAAAATAAATCATCGGAGAGCCAGAGTTGACAACTGGATATTGTCAACGTGTACAATCCATCTCCTCTTTGCAGACGGGAATCTTGACTTAGACTTTGCAGTGTTAAGCACCCTCCCACCCAACCCTTCCTTCACTAACGTTTTTTTTTTTTGGAAAGTCTGAAGAACTGTGGACAGAGTCAGATTGCAGCGAGACACCCGGAGGTACAGTATCATTATCTTGGGAGACAAGTCGCCTAGGGATTCTCACAGCGTTCTTTCATACCAAAATAAAACCCTGGCCTGAAGCTTGTGATTGCAAGCCTCCCAGATGCGCAGGGTCTTTCCTTTTGATGTATATTTGTGTATGAAAGCTTCATTTTCTTTGTTCCAGTGATGGAGGGAGTTGGGTCTGCAGTATAAAGCATCTTCTTTCATTGCCTTTATTGAAACAGATACCAGCCCACAGAGAATTGCTCGTATTTATCTTGGGTCCTCTTTTCTTTATTTACATATCTTCTGCTTATATCTCCCCCCCCAGCCCACTTCTGCTTCACCAGAAGCCTTCATGGCATGCATCCAATTGTGTTTATCCATTCCAGCTAATTGACAGTCACATAAGTGCAAGTAATGTGAGGTATTATTGTGAGAGATTTCTGTTTGCCTCTTTAATTAAGCAGTTGTTCACAGGTGCATACAGTTACAACAAAATTAATTGATAGCTTTATATCACACTTCTTGAGCCCACTGCTATTTGATGTTTGCAAACACAACTATTAGATTTGTCTTATCTTGTAGAGAGGGAGTACTCCTTATTTTCTTCTAAGAGAGGTTAGGAACAGTTTGCCTCATAGTACTAGAAAAATCTATTGAAGCCACAGAGATGATTTTACTAAGAAGGAAACAAAGTGAATGTTTATTTATGGAACATTTTATCGCTACTGAGAAGTACAGTGAGAAGCTCTTTATGTTTCTGTATGCATCGCAAGTTTCCTGGATGTCAAAAATCATTGCTACCCACACCAAACAGCTTCCTGAGAAAGCTGTGTGCTTATCTTGCAATGATATGGAGGACTTAGACACACTTACAGCAGGCAACTGGCATTTCCTGGGATTACATTTTATTATTAGTCATTTTTCACTTTTTTCCTTCCTGCATTTTATTTGAGTGTCAACAAGGCACGTTTTCCTTTTTCACTTTTGGTGGGGTTCTGCCCCAAGGAGAAGTATAAGTGGATAAAATGCTATTACATCTCCACTCTGCTAGAAAGAACAAGGGATTGAAGTTGAACGACATCTCAGTCTCAGTGTCTGTTATATAGACTCTTTGATCCCAAACCCAACTTAAACCACTGCCACCGAGTCAATTCTCAGCAACCAGAAAGAACATGGCAGAACTGCCTGACAGGGTTTCCAAGACTGCAAATCTTTACTGGAACAGACAGCTTCACCTAGCTGTCTTGGAGCACTTAAAGGGTTTGAACCTCTGACCTTGTGATTAGCATCCCAATCTTCACCCACTGCCCTACTGAGACTCCTGTAGGCTGCTTGCTTGTTGATGTTGCTGTTAAGTGTACTGGAGTCAGGTTTAACACAGAGCTACTATATGTACAACAGAAATACTGCCCGACCTGCACCATCCCCAAAATTGTTGTGTTTTAGCACATTTTTCAGTCCCTGACAGTCCATCTTATTGAGGGTCTTCTTCTTTATGGCTGACCATCTACTTTACAAGCATGGTGTCCTTTTACAGGGAGTAGTACCTTTTGATAACATGTCCAAAGTATGTAAAACGAGGTCTCATCCTCACGTCCCAGGAGCCTCTGGCTGTACATCTGCCAGGACAGATTTAGCTGTTCTTTTGGCCAACCCAATCCCACTGCCCAGGGAGTAGATTCAACCCTGATGGACCCACCTAGTGTTTCCAAGACAGGGCATCTTTAAGGGAGTGGACAGCCTTATCATTCTTCCATAGGCAGCTGGTGAGTTCATACTGCCAACCTCATGGTTAGCAGCCCAATGCTGACCCCAGGACTCCTTTGTAGGAGGATTCAAACGCAGCCTCAGAGCGAGTCAATCTGCATATGAGCCCCATCCACTTACTTAAGGCCTGAGTAACCTGGGCCAGTTACTGAACTTCTCTGTTGCTTGACTTACTCAAGAGATGAATGAGGATAAATAAGTACCTCTCAGAAAGGTTCTGACAATTAAATGAGTTAATGTACTTAAACCTCAGGATGGCAAGTGTGGAATAATATAGAGCTATTATTATTACTGGGAGAAAGCTGAAGCTTTCTACTCCCATAAGAGTTACCATCTCTGAAAACCACAAGGGCAGTTCTACCCTATCCCCCGGGGTTGCTATGGGGCAAAACTGATTCAATGTCAGTGAGTTTGAATATGAGGGTTTTAAAAATGATTACTACTAGACAATAGGATTTAAGCAGTCTATTAATTTTTTCCCCCATCTGTTTCCTCCTTGTAAATTCAAGATTTTAATACAAAGGGATTTGTTTTTAAAATGTTAGAGACATATTAATAACTTAATATTTTTTATTATTATTTAAAAAAACTGCTCCCAGCCCATTGATGTGATCTCTTGGTAAGGATAAGGCTCCTATTTAAATGATGTGGTGGTTTTTGAGCCAGGTTCTTTTGATTAGCTCTGCTCCCCATCTGCTTCCTGCCGGTGGCTCACTGTGGTAGTTAGATTTTATGAGCACTTGCATTTGTGGATGAGTAATGTCCAATCTGTCAATCAGCGCATAGTCTGATGATGCATCCTGAGAGTGTGGCCTTTTTCTAAGAGAGACACTGGGGACCTCTACTCTTTCTCTCTTGTCCTTCACCTTCATCCTATGCCTACCTCCAGGGGCAGCCCATGTGGCCTGCTTGACCTTGAGAGCTGTCAGTGCCCTGCCATAATTTCACCAACCTTGGATCCACGTGACTCTGCACCCACCAGCCTGTGATCTCCCTGCATCCCGCCTCACATTTCCATGTCATTGGTGTGACGTTATATGAGTTTGAAGAAGACCCAGGCTAGCATCAGACTTATGGACTTGAGCTGCTCTGGGCTGGGATGCCTATTTGATATAAGATTACTTCTTGATATAAGGTTCTTTCTTATACATATATGAGTGCCACTGGTTTTAGTCCTCTAGACAACTCAGCCTAACACCGTTTTTTTTTTGTCCCCCAACTTGGCTGGTGGTAAACAAGTACAACATAGGATGCACCAAGTACGTGGAGCGGGTAGCTGCCCATCCTGAAGTCTTACAAGTCCTCAAAGGCCTGTTTACTATCAAACTCTTTGTCCTGCTGCAACCTAAAAGTCACTTTATTATATTTTAATGATAAAATCTAGAGATGACTCAGTCAAAAGGTAGATTTGACCTCTAGGCACAATTCTACAAGCACACCGGAACTAGTGACATAGGCATAGATTGCATCATGAGATCTGCAGCTTTTTACGTCTGGAGAAGACTCAAGTGTCTGGACATGAAATTCTCACTCCACAAGATCAGATGAGAGATGATGGGATGGGAACTGCTGGTTGGGTTTTTAGGATGGTGAAGTGCTTGAACTCTGACCACTATAGCTGAGTGAGTGATCAGTAGCAGGTTTAATCAGGAAGGTCATTACCTGTTTTAACCTGAGTAAATGTAGACAAAGATTAGCATTAAATTATCTTTGAGAGGGGACTACAAAGGATCATACTAGTGCCACTAAATCTTTCATGAGATCTGAGGAATAACTATGAGTCAGAATCCGTTCCTTGGTTTAGTGAAAGGTGAAGGACCCCTGTTGGCATAGTGGCTGAGCACTCAGCTGCTAACCAAAAGGTCAGTGGTTCTGACCCACCAGCCTCCTTTATGGGAGGGTTACTCTGCTTACATAAAAATTTACAGCCTAGGTGTCAATGGGATCAGGTATCAGGCATCAAAGACCCGGAACTAAAAGTCATATCAATGTGAATGAGGGGCAGCAGCGTGGAGTGCAGACCCAAAGCCTATCTGTTGACAAGTGGACATCCCCTTACAGAAGGGTCACAAGGAAGAGACGAGCCAGTCAGGGTGCAGTATAGCACCAATGAAACACACCTTTCCTCTAGTTCTTTAATGCTTCCTACCCCCCACCCCTATCATGACCTCAATTCTACCTTACAAATCTGACCAGACCAGATCATGTACACTGCTACAGATAAGAGCTCTCAACACAGGGAATCCAGGACAGATAAACCCCTCAGGACAAATAATGAGAATACAGATACCAGGAGGAGAAGGGGAAGGTGGGGGGAGAGAGGGGGAACCAACCGATCACAGTGATCTACATATAACCTCTTTCTAGAGGATGAACAACATAAAGGTGGGTGAAGGGAGACAGCAGTTGGTATAAGACATGGGGGGAAATTTTATAAATTATCAAGGGTTCATGAGGAAGGGAGGGTGGGGGAGGGGGGAATGAGGAGCTGGTAGCAAGGGCTCAAGTAGAAAGAAAATGTTTTGAGAATGATGATGGCAACAGATGTACAAATGTACTTGACACAATGGATGGATGTGTGGATTGTGGTAAAAGTTGTAAGAGGCCCCAATAAAAGGATTTAAAAAAAATTATAGCCTCAGAAGTTCAATAAGTAAGCTCTACTCTGTTCTTTCAAGATCACTGTGAGTTGGAAAGGGCACCTTGGTAGCACAGGGCTTCCACGTTGAGCTGCTAACCACGGGGTCCATGGTTCAAAAACACCAGCTCCCCCCAAAAGAGAAGTCAGTCTTTATATTCCCTTGAAGATTTGCAGTCTGGGAAACGCAGAAGCACCGTTCAACCCTATCACAGAGGGTTGTAATGAGTTGGAATCAACTCAATGGCAGTGAATGGTTCATTGGAATTAACTCTAGGGCTTGAGGTTCATCATCATCATCATCATCATCATCATCATCATTACATGATGGTGTTGGTAATGGAAGATGAAGTTGAAAAGGTTAGAAGCCAGACAGAATAGGAGTGCAGTCCTCTCACTGCCATGGGGTTGATGCTGACCCATAGCGACCCTACAGGGCAGGGTAGAACTACCTCTGTGTGTTTCTGAGTCTCTAGCTGTTTAAAGCAGTATAAAGTCCTGTTTTTGGCCTTTGGTGCCATTAGTGGTTTCAAACTGCTGACCTCGTAGTTAGCAGCCCAACATGCAAACCCAATGCCAGCAATGCTCCTCTGGAGTGAAGTTAGAGGTCACGGCCAGGACAAGACGAAGAGAAGGGCACAAAGGACTGGCTGGAAACAAGACAGGACGAGGCCAGTGTTCCGTCTACTGCAGCTGCTGCAGGATACGGCGCTAGACCCACCTCAGGCAAAGACAGGGAAGAAGAAGTGCTCATAAAAGTGCTACAGAGATCTCACTTTTGACATTTTTGTACTCAGCACACTTCCGGTTTCTTCTTAAGTCTCAATTTGTGAATTCCCAGGAGAATAGGAGAAGCTCAAACAGTTGATGAAAGTATCAGCCAGCCACTGCCTTCGCGAGCACAGAAAAACTCAGAAGGATGACATCAGATGTGCCCAAATCAATGTCTTCAGAGCTGGCCAAAACTCAGGATGGTGGCTACATATGGGTCAAGATTTGGCCCTAACGCATACTGAGATACTAAAATAACTATGTTCTGAAGTGCAGTGTAGAGCCCAGATCTCTTCATTCTATCCAGACTTTCTATTCTTGTGACCTAAGCTCTGCCCAAATGTGAGACTCTCAACACCCAGACTTCATCTTCTTTCCAACCCCTGTGCTCTCACTGTGCTGTGCTCTTCCTCTGGCACTTAAAACACAATCGCCCCTGTCAGTTGTCATCTGGAAATGTCCTAGATGCTAAGCATCTCTCCAAAACATGTGTTCATCTGCTTGTGCCGCATAAAAGTCACCTGAGTTCTGGACTGTACTATGCCTAAGGGTTTTCTCATTTTCTTTGTCTGGAGTTCGCAGAACGCATTGACAACCTCCTAACCCAGAGATCGTAGGTTCATGATGTTCCATTTCACTCTCTCTAACTGCGAGCATCTTGACCCAGGACTATATTCCTATATATCAGGTCAGCACCAAGGTTGCCTTGTTTCTTGACCCTCTCAACACATCCATAATCTTTTGATCCTTTGACTACATGACCACGTGATCATATTTCAGCGCTAAACCTTACGGGAAATGGTTCCATTTCTGACATCTTGAACTCAATTGCCT
The DNA here is from genome assembly GCF_000313985.2 of Echinops telfairi. Taxonomy (NCBI): domain Eukaryota; kingdom Metazoa; phylum Chordata; class Mammalia; order Afrosoricida; family Tenrecidae; genus Echinops; species Echinops telfairi. The sequence goes on along the minus strand of NW_022103908.1, from coordinate 11,483,505 downwards.
CTTTCATAGAGTTATAAGAAATATTTTTGTGTGAAAATTCATATGAGAGATTGGGATGGAGAAGAGGTGGATAAATTGAAGCAAAGAGTAAGTACAGAAAAGAAACAATATCTAAAGCCTATTGCTAGGATTGTGCATAAGACTGCACACCAAAAATAACCAAAATCTACTTGATAGAGATGAGCTGTTTCCCAAAATAAAGAGGGAAATTTGGCCTCATTTCCTGTAAGGAAAACACATCTTGTAAGGGAAACAGAGTGCTGTGTGAGCTCTTCGGAATGTGATCGAAGTGAAAATATCCCCAGTACCCTAGGGTGAGCCCTGCTAGTGATTGTTGTTTCTTATTATGTTTTTTATTATGTCCTCTAATGATGTCAGTGCCAGTCTCCTGAGAAAATGCAGCAAAAGCAACCATTATTATCGCCCCCTGAAAGTGCTATAAATATGCAACTAGGCAGACCCCAGAATAAAATGTACAATACCTAACAAAATCTGAGGATCATATATCCTTGATGAATATTACTTCTTGAAATGAATCCTTGAGAAGATTTGGACACCAGAGAGTTCAAGGTTAATACTGTTTAACCAAAAGATGTAGACTATGAGAATTCTATGCTGCAAATATAGTGGAGTAATATTCTTGACACTTGACTAACAGAAGATAGGTTCGAAATATTTATTTGAGAATTAACCGTGCCACCTTCGTTTGGAGGTGGGCCAGAGGCGTGATTGGAAGAAGGGTTGAGATGTTTTCAAAAATATTTCTGCTTCTCCGTCAATTAATAGATGGATAGCCCAGATGATTTCCAAGGTGGTAGTTACCAGTTCCACCCCCTGACTATAAAACATTTCACACAAAAATGTCTATAAGATATCTCATTTTGAACAATGTAACTCCTGGTGAACATTCAGGATAGATTAATTGGTAAGATGTATCCATAGATAACTGAAGGTTTTGACCTGTTACATAGAATTGCTGGATATAGGCCAATTATTGCTGGAGGACATCTGCCAAAACTTATGATTTGAGTTTTGAATAGTTCATCTTGAGCCGCTCAGTCTGACAATAATTAAAAGGCAAGATCAATTATGTGCTGAGGTCATTTCTAGTACATGACAATCAAACCATTTCATTAACGTAGAAAAGAATATTTTCCACTTTCATCGTATGAGGTGCCCATAGCTCATCCCCAAACAACTTCCAGTCATAAAAATATAAAGTAGAGGATTGAAACATGTTATTGTTTATCTCATTTGAAATACTGTTTCTTGTCTCTTAAGAGATCATACCTATTACCATTGACACTTGAGCAATATTGAGACATAAAGTTTGTATGAACAAAAGGAAAGAGTCCTTTTTCCGTGAGAAGTAGGTGTACTCGTTCACTGACGCAAAGACCAAGGAAAGGTCTCTAAAAACTGAAAATAGTCGCTGACCTTCCTCACTCGATACACTCCAGATTTCAAAACTTCTGTCAGTGTTTTCTCCACTCTGAGCTGATGCTATGGTGCCTTTCAAAGCATCGGACATACAGTAGATGCTCAATCTTCATTTGTTTACTAGAAAACTGACTTTATGATAAATGATCAATTTCAGAGTCTGATGTTCATTTATTCTTATGGAGAATAATAGTTGGAGAAACAAGAATTGTAATTTGTCCTAGGTAATACTGAGACAAAAATTTAGAAGGACTTTAGCCTATATATTTTTTAAAAGTCAGAGGAATAGTAAATTATAGTAATTTCCAAAATAGGGCAGACTACAAACTAGGCATATCTACTGCAATTCAGTCACAGAGCACATAAGTCAGATGAAATGTCATGTACAAAAAGCCAGGCATGCATCTCAGTGAGGATGAAGGTCAAATTGTTGTGTTTTATTCATATGTACATATGTTTTAATCATATGTACTCTGAAGAGTGTGTCCAATTAAAAAAAATCACCTGAGTTTAAACTTGAATTTTAAAATGAAAGGAACTGCATATATATTATTAAGCCCAGGCAGAGGCTCAAACAATGGATAGTGAACTTTTCAACCACACTCAATACATCATGTCACAGAAAGACCAGGGGCTTGAGCCACCCATAGGTGACTCAAAGAGACAGTCTGTCAACCTACTCCCCACAAATCAGCCATCGAAACTTTACAGAGGAAAGTTCTATTCTGACATAACCGAGGCCACCGTGAGGCAGACTTGGCTCGACTACAGTTTATTGTATGTGTGTACACATACCCATGAAAACCTCATGAATCACAAGGGACCGATGTATAACTCTTCATGGGGGTGACCAACTTAGAGGAAGTTAACAGCAATATGCACTCACACGCGTGTCTGTTTATGTCATATACACGTTATGTGAGTGCATTATGTGAATAGGCACATGGATGGATATATATATATATAAATACAAAGAAGAAATGGGAAAGAGTAAAAGGGAAAATGGTGAAATTAAGAATGGATTTTGAATTCAACTGCAGGTATGATATGACCTTCATCGAACAGTAGGGTTTTAAATTTGATAATGAAGCACACAGATACAGAGTGAAGAAACAATTTGACTTCACGTGTCTCTCATGTCCAATGCCTTTCAGTGAAATAATCCTATACGGAATTTTAAATCACAGTTTCAGTGAAATTCAAAGGACAATTGAAGCAAGTAGTATTTTTTTATGTTAGCTATTCTAATAATCCTTCATTAATAACACTTTAGATGTTTCGTTGCTTCTTCCATTATATTGAAACCCTTTCCATCTTCCCTAAGCCTTTTCTGATTTTGTCTGGAACTAATATTTCTTTTTTACTTGCTATCTTAAATTGCCAATCCTTGAGAAAATAATGAAAATACATGCGTGCACACACATGGACACACACACAAGCATAAAGTGAGAGCAGATGTATGCACACATGTGTATGTAGAATGCTTAGCTGTCCGGAGTCTCCCCCAACTCATGTGCCCAGCATCACTAAACACTGGGTGGTCCTGCCTTCTCGCCATGGGTGACTGAGTGCAGATCCATAGGGTTTTCATTGTTTGATTTATAGATGTGCATTGCCGGGTCTTTCTTCTTAGTCTGTGTTCGTGTGGAAGCTCAGCTGAAACACGGCAGCACACAAGCCTGTCCTGACAGATGTGTGGTGGTTGGGCTGTTTATGAAGTTCAATTGGCCAAGATTGGAACACAGATTTCCTCCCCTGGAAGACAAGAATTCTACCACTGGACCAACACTGTCCTTATAGCTGTACCGATAGAATTAGATTCCTGTTGTGTTTGTTTAGACATGCCATTGTAATAATAAGGAACAGTATGCCTCATATTGTTTATTTTTTCCATGTGTGTCACACCAATGTCAGAGGCTGAATTCAAGGCTCATTCTTCTCAGTTGAATTACACTGTCTCCTTCCTCTCTCCAGAATTTTTTCCCTGATCTGGCATCATCTTGCTCATAATCCTTTTCCGAGGAGGCACACATCTCATTTCATCTGATACTCTGTCCTGGGTGACATCTCAGTGCTGAATCTGAAGTGAAAGATGTGGAGACCCCATCGGCCTGCTCTCTGCTGGTTTCCCATAGGGTTTCTGTATACTTTGGGATTTGCTTCCCTTCCCTACCCCTCTTTTAAGTGGACTTTTGCTGCATCTGCCATCATGTGGTAGCATCTTAAAGTCCAAGTATGATGTCACATGAAGTTATATTTGACATGTGTATGATATATGTAGGAGCCTAGGGGTGATGTGGGGAAAGCCCTAGGCTGGTAAACACAAGATCAGGGGCTTGGGCTATCTGCTTCTCTGAAGAATTCCAACCTCAGAAACCCTGTACAGCATCACTGTGAGTTGGAATCAACTCAATGTTAGTAGGTTTGGTTAGTTTGTAATATGCCCTGGTGGCATAGTGAGTAATGAGTTAGGCTGTTAATAACAAAGTCAGCAGTACGAAACCACCAGCCACTCTCTGGGAGAAAGACAAGGCTTTCTACTCCTGTACAGGATTACAGTCACAGGAACCCACAGAGGCAGTTCTACCCCGTCTTATAGGGTGTCTATGATTTGGAACTGACTTGCTGGCAATGAGTTTGGTTTGGTTTTGGCTAAGCAATGAAATCTTTATCAACAACAACATAATAATGAAAATTAGTAATAATAAGTAATCTCCAATTTGTTTAATTCTGTTTTCTCTTTTTGCTTATAGTGGTGAATTAATTTCTCTGGCAAACAATAACTGACCAGTATCTTGAAAACCTTTTGTATTTAATATACTTCTTAGGATATATGTCTCCAAGAGACTCAGATTCCAGCTGCCTAGTAATTGGCAATGGCATTTTTTCTGATTCAATCCCCTCTTCCATAAATTTCCTCTTATATGACATGTTCTATGGGTTGTTTTAAATAGGAAGTGGCAAAATATATATAAAAGCAGAGAGTGCTAGGTAGACATGCTCTCTTCTACTTTTCACCTCCCCGCCCCCCGACACGAGTCCCTCCTCCTTTCTTCACTTGGCCATCACCCAAGACTCACTTGCCCTTGAGTTGATGCTGACTCATGGTGACCTTATAGGACAGAGTAGAACTTCCCCTGTGAGTTTTCAGACTGTAACTCTTTACAAGAGTAGAAAGCCCCATCTTCCCTTCATGGAGCAGCGGGCAGTTTGACACTGCTAACCTTATACTTAGCAGCCCAATGAGTAACCATTATGCCACTAGTCTCTTGGGCACCATTTGCAGTTCTTTTAAATCTCCATGACCCATTCTTAGTGATGCTTACATTTCTGCCCACCCCTCCATTGCTGAGGAAAGTATAGCCATCAGAAGGAAAGTCTTAGATTTTGCTGTATTTGCATGCCTACCACCATTGGAACCCACACATTCCGCCATGTTGCTTCTGCTCATCAAGGGACCTGGTGATAAGGATCCTCTCTCCTTACTGCTATCTCAAGTCATTCCTACTGCTCGGTCTAGATCCACCTCTTCTCCCATCCTGAAGAACAACTGCCTGGGAATCTTTCTTGTCTCCACCATCATCCTTTTTCACTCTCTGCAGGGTCATTCCCATCTACAAATATCTACCCTCTTATAATTTCCCTCATTGTAAAAACTGACCTTGCTTTTCATCCTAGTTGGCCCCAAGGCACCTCATTTCTTGACTCCCCTTTGAGGGAAAACTGTGGGGAAAAGTTTGTCAACTTATATATTTTTTCCAATTCTGTCTTAAACATAGTGCAATTCAACTGCCATCCCAACCACACTACTGAAATTCAAAACAACAAAACCAAATTCACTCACTGCCACTGAGTGTATGCTGACACATTGTGACCGGATAGTGGGTTTCCAACTTTGTGGATTGCAGCCCAATGTGGAACCACTACGCCACCTGACCCAATTGAAACTCTTCTGGTTAAAACCCTGATGCATCCGTGTCGCTAAATTGAGTGGGCTTTTCCCAGCCTTTAACTTCCTCCCACTTAGCCATGTACCATACCACTTATCAAATATTTTATCTTCCTTCATGTATTTTCCCCCTTGACTTTATGTAGCCCCAAACTGGTTTCCTTTTATCCTTCTGGTTTCTAGCCTTCTAATGCTGTTTGGCTGGGTTCTTTTTCTGCTTAGATATCTTTAGAACAGAGAGTTTCACAGGTCAGGGATTTGACTTCATAATATGTAAGTCCTATATTTTCTGTGTTTGTTTCTTACTGACTGTCTATCCCTGTTAGAATGGAAACATGATGCGGGGTAGAGAGTGTTGCCCTTTTCCACTGCTCTATCCTAAAGCGCATAGAACATCAGTGCCTGGCCGATCTTTCAACTCAAAACTCACTGCCCTTGACTCGATGCCGACTCACGCAACCCTATAGGACAGGGTAGACCTGCCCCCGTGAGCTTCTGAGACTCTTTACCAGAGTAGAACGCTAGCACAGGGATGAGTGGTTTCAAATTGCTCACCTTGAGGCTTGTAGCCCCATGCTCAAGCACTATGCCACCAGTACATATGGTTAGCGTTTAATTAATATTTTTGAAAGGAAGACAGAAGAAATGGTGGAAAGAAAGAGAAATATGTGATGAATACACGTTGTATATTATGTAAACTTTAAAAGGTTTTCTCAATTTGTTCATCTATCTCTAAGTGCAAATAATAGCATAAATTGAAAGGATGAAACATTAATGTTGATTGCTAGTTACATAACTGTTCTTAACTGGAGTCACTATTGGCTGGTTCTAAAAAAGGATTTCAGATGATGTGAGCACAGCCTTAAAGGAGCTACATTTAGAGAGTCAAATACGAGTATTGGATACATTTGTTACAGCAAAAGTAATACAACATTGCAAATACTTGGGCATTTTTCATGCTTAGAAGATACCAGATTTATGTTCAAAAATTTTCATCAATATTAATAAGACTATTCAGTAGCTATAGATGAGATTTTCCACAAGACAGTCATTCATTTTTACAGATATCATCTCATAATGACCTTGGAAAATTTTGTTTCTACTGTTATTGGTCAAATTTTTATAATGCAAAAGCATTACACTATATGTCAAGTTAGCTTTCGATTAAGGTTAATATTACTGAAATAACTACATCTGCTTTCCTCTCACTGTGATGTTTATCACCTAATAAAAATGCTAAAGTTACCAAGGAAAGATGTTTAATTTGTTCTCACTGCTCAGTTGTATGCTTCATCCTATTTTGTAGTAAATGGCATAATGTCCCAAGTGGGCTGCCATACTGTCAGATACATTATTTATACATAACATTACTGGTTAATCAATGAACAACAAATGCAGTAGCCTTTTCTTTGCGTCTCTATTTTTAAAGTGATAGCAGATGAAAAATTCAGAAAATTGTTCCCATTGTCTGATTTTAAATATTTTTAATAATTAAGAAGGTGGATTTCATAAAGATGAATGGTGAACGTGCACAGCCTCATGCCTTCCAATGAGGAAGAACAACTAGCTCGTCAAATCTAAATATGGCTGCTGCTTTTTCTAGCAAAACATGAAGAAAGTATAGTTTATTGTTAGTAAATTAACAAACAGGATTTTTTCCCCTAAGGGGATCTGAAAATCTCATGTTGGGAAAAATTAATTATATGAGTATTAATAGTTCATTCAGAATAATAAATTCTGTATCAAATGATGTGACATGCAGTAAACAAATGAGTGATTGCTATCCATGGACAAAACACTGCCCAATTGTCCTGGTAGTTTGGGCAATGAGTCAACATATATTTACTTTCAATTTATGTGATAGCAAGACGTTAGCTCTTTCTGAAGTTCCTTCTGGACTTGCATTCTCTGATAAATAAGGCAGTGCAGCTAAGATGGATTTGTCCTGCATAGAGCTATTCTTCTCTTCTTCCACAAAGAATGTTCTAGAATTAAAAGGTTACAGTGGGAATACTGGAGTAGATTTCTGAGCTCTAAAAAGAAAACCCTAATTGTTGTGGAAGGATGAAATCAACAGTAAAGACCAAGCTACATTATATGGACATTAATCGCAATGACTGAACTAATTAGACAGAGGGACATTGTTGGCAATGCCTGAGCGACATCAAAACTAACATGTGAGCAGAGAGGCACTGGATTCTCACAGCATGTGTAACCTTCTAATCTGATAATATGGCTCCCGACAGGAAGCTCTATTACACAGTGGCACATTTGAAAAGGGAAGTTAAAAGGTAAAGAAAGACACAGCTTATTCACAGCTACCATCGATGGAGCTCCTACTATGTGCATGAAAATCACATACATGCATCCCTGAAAAGGAAGTCTCAAAAGTCTCTCAATTTACTTAGGTATGAATCTCACATGCTTAAACATCATTTCCCCTGGAGCAATCATAATAGCCTTTAGAAGCTCATCTTATACATGAAGGAAGGAAGGACAGAGGGAGGGAGGGAGGGAGGAAGGGAGCAAATGAGGAAGCCAGACTAAAACAGAGAAAGATGGTTTGTTTTACTTTAGCTCATTCTGTTGTATTTTTATTAAGAGAAGGTTTAGATCGATACCAAATATTCTGCTCAGTTCCAGTGATTGAATATGAATACATTATGTGCATACAAAAATAGTGATAATCTAAGTTGATACAATAGTTCATTTTGCATTAGTGTCCTAGATGGGACAATGTTAAGAAGCAATTTAAATGAAATTCATTTAAATGTCAGCTCTCATGCTTGCGATTTTTCTATAATTGGTTATTTAATTAAAATAATTCTCATAGTCATTAATTTAGACTAAAACTTGCTGTGCACTGACATGTTTTAATTACATGGTATTAACAAAATTGATATGCTTTAAAAAAGCATGGTTAAATTTTAAACAAGAATAAATTAGAAATCTCATAGATCATCCTACTTAGTGTATTTATGAGAAAGTCGGTCATTTTAAATGTTGATTGAAAACAAAGTCTCACCATTATTGTGCACACGATGCAGCTTATACCTCATATCCTATAAGGAGATCTGGTGTATACACAGGAGTCCCATTCTTGAACGTCTATAACAGGGCATGAATTAAACCAAACATTATTAATAGAAAACCACAAAATGACCCCTGGTTTGATTAAGAATTAATGCTTATTTGATATAGACACTCACAGAATCCTTAAGTAAATAATATGATTTTAGAGCTAACAAGATGACTTCTAAATCTAGGCTAAAAGATTAAAAATAAGTGATATTTTTATAATAATTCTGTGACCTTCCTTACAGAGACAAAAGAAATAGGCATATTTATTGCTTTCAGTATTTTAGCCAAAAAAGAAAAGACAATTAGTTTCCACATTCCATTTGTGAGGTTACATTTGTGACCACTAACATTCTCATTTCAATCTTTGTCAAAGGACTAGATAAATATTTTACCCTTTTCAATTCGCAATTACAATCTTTGTCAGGAGTATGAGAAATCAGAATTTTAGTGTTTTCTATGAATTAGAGGACTTCTATATTGCTTTGACCTTTTTAATATTCTGTAATTTAATTGGATGGACAGTCTACTTTCACTCAGGATTGCCAGTCTTTTTATTTAATAAACTTACTGACACAAAGCACCATTTTAAGTGGCTGCTCCTCCTTTGTTCGCTCAGTTGAGGTTTTTGGACTGGTTAAAATACTGCTTTTTCCAACTACCATTTCTTCATTTTGGGTCTCCGTAGATTTTTTTCCGAGAGTCTGTGTGACCAAATTACTTCATTAAGGTTTTAGGAATATGAAATTTACACAATTATGTTTCCAATCCCCCCCACCCCCCCCTTTCTCACATAATTTAAAGTTCTTCCAGGACTGTGATAGTTGGGATTTGTGTCAACTTGGCTGGGGTAGAATTGTAGATGGTTTGGCATTTGAAGACTTGTAGTACCCCCACGGTGTAACCTAATATTATGTGATAATTCCCATGATGGAATCTGCTGTGAGCAGCCAAGCAGTTGTAAAATTAGGGTGTAGTGCAACCACCTTACTTAGGTCATAACCCTGATGCAATTGAAAGGAGACTTCCCCATGGTGTGGCCCATTTCTTAAGTAGACACTATGGGAAAATGTGCTTATTTTTTGCTGTGTCTGCACCCTATGTCTCGTTCATGGATTTCCTGTTCTTTGGACTTGAGCCAATAGTCTGTCATATTGTTTGCCAATTCTGGGAGTCATCATCAGCCTCTCATGTGACCTGCTGACCTTAGATTCGCTCACCTTCCAGCCACAAGCCTGATCTGCTGACCTTAGATTCATAGACCTCTATGTTTCTGTTGATCTTGTATCCTCTTTCCCAGTCCCTGAAGCTACGCCAGTCAGGAGAAGCCTCAAGCTTAACATCTGACCCATGGACTTGAAACTGGACTGGACTTAACCTCTTCAACAACTGTGTGAGTCATTTTCTTGATATAAATTTATCTCTTTAGATGCATACACCATTGTCTTTTCTTCTTAGAGACCCAAGCCTAACCCAGGGACCATAAGCAGAAAAGCTACTGTCAAGGACACCACTTATTATGGTGATTTTTCTAATGTGGATAGAAAAGGAGACCTTGAGTTATCACATAGTGCTATCCAAGAGATTCTAGATATGTGGCCACCCAGAGGTGTCTCAGAAGAAAAGCCTGATGACCTAATTCCACACAGCCAGTCATTGAAAACCCAAGGAAGCACAGCTCCATTCTGACACATATGAGTGGCTTTGCATCAGTGTGGACTCCATGACACCTGATTGATCTATAAGGAGAAGCTGTTAGCTGTCTCAATCTCAATCGACATATATAAAAACTCACTGCCATCAAGTTGATGCCAACTCATATTGACCCTATAGGACAGGGTAGAACTGCCCCTTTGAGTTTTAAAGACTATAATTCTTTACGGAATAGAACATTCCCATCTTTCTCCCTCATGTCTATCAAGTATATTTTTCAATGCTGACCACAAGGAGGGCACATCTGTTATTATGGCTCTTCTTTATAATCAAGAAGATCATAGCAGTGGTAGTCCTAGAGATGTGAGAGAGGGGAAAAAAGTACTAAGTGCTCATCATTTTTGTTTTTGTCACTTAAGCTTTATCTATGTTCGTCTAAGTCAATGAAAACCAGTGCATCGCTGTCCACCTCATTCCTCTCTTCCTTCTCTGTCTCTGCCAGCAAGCTTCTTCCTCATTCTACATGTCCTAACACTCCAGATTACAATGTGATGTGAGGGGTAGCTGTGAAAAGGATCATCTTGGTTTTTATTGATAACCTGACAACTTCAGGATTAGAAAAGTGGGGAAAATAGTTTTATTTTCCCTCCCAACTTTCCCCACATTCATTGGGAAGAAGATTTTTAATATGATGAAAAATACCAAATTAATAAGATGCTGAGGGAGACTCTTGATTCAATGATGTCTATTTGAAGAATGCCTGGCATACAGAAGGTGCTCAATAAACATTGGTTGAACAAAAAAGTAAATGACACATCAGGATAATGCGCACAAAATTTCATTTAGGTGTTTTCTGAAAGACAAAAATTAGCAGCTGTAGAGAGAAGTTCATAGGAATTTAATCTTCATAGATTAATTCCCCCCAAAGAATCTGACACACTGTAAGGATCTAAATGCTTAAACCTTCTCAGCCCCAGAATTTTCCTGGTTTCTTCACACTGCTATTAGAATGTAAAATATTCCCCTGATGAACCTGTTTTATAATTTGATATTTAAGCACATCTGGATCTCTTAAAGCTTGGCATTCAGGTCCTTTGGTTCTTTTCCAATTTTTTTATTCTACAATTTTCAATGTTCATTTGGCATGAAGGCCAGAATTAGTTAAATTTTTATTTTACCCAAATCTTGTGGACCTGGGCTCTTAAGAAGTAAAACAGAGCATAGAAACAGCAGATATTTTAGTCTTACTCCTGACATCTCAGTTCTCTGGCCTACAACAAATTATTTATTTAAAAATTACTTCATCTTCAAAGTTGTTTTCTTCTTAATAATTCCTACCTTTTAAGGTTAGTACTCACCACTCATCTGGTGGTTTATCCTCCATGTGACTTGAATGTTGCTCTGATATTGGGATCTATATCACTAGTCTTTCAAACACGGGCAGGATCACCCAGGAGTATAGATTTTACCAGAGCTTCCAAACTAAAACAGACTGTGGGGGGAGGTCAGATGCTCAGGCATTCCCACCCTGAAGGCAATCAGTTGCCAGACTGCTGTCTCATCCCTCCACAGGGTGGGCCTGCTCCCTGCCTCTGGGGACAATGGACAGGCTCCTATAGGAGGGGTTTACACCCTACTGGTAATGGTTCCTATGGAGAGCCAGGGACCACCCCCTAGACCACCCTCTCATTGCTGTGTAACCTATAGTGCAGCCCCTTCCTGTGAGGTATGTCTCTACTTGTAATTAGTGGGCTGGCTTGCCCCCAAAAGGTATATAGGTGTGAGCCAGCAAGATAGATCCCTCTCTGACTCTGAGCTCCCTGATGCTCACTCCCTGGTCACTCCCCTCTCCCTTGTTCCCTTCCCTTCCTTCCCTTCCCCCTCTCTCCACGTGGACCACCAAGCTGGGCTGAGGTGAGCAATGGTACTATGTAACATGCCTGACTGTATTATTGTATTATCTCTCATGCTCTCAATGACTTTAATATAATACTTATATATCTCAACCGCACAATTGTGCATTACTGAACCCAGAAGTAATATTACTGAACTCTAGGAGTAGCAGCGGGAGGGGGCGGGCCCTCCACCTCCCTCTGTGTCATTATTTTTTAATTTAATACTACAACAGACTAGTTAGAAAGGCCTCATTTTCTAAATCAGCCAATGAAAACCATTTTTTTTGTTCATAGAAAATCATAAAGTTTCACATCACATCAGCAAATTACTATTTCATTTATGTAAAATTGGCAAAAAGTTTTTAATTTGACAATACTAAGAGACGATAAAGATTTCTAGAAACAAGATGCCTCACTCAGAGTGAACAGAAAATTAATATTTAATGTTAGTTCTATGCACCCTTATACTCATAAACTTATACTCATCGGTACACTTAATATAATGTGAATAATTCTGCCTAATATACACATGGGCCAGTCAAAAATATTGCTACTTTTGTTCCAGTTTGTATATGCATGAGTTTATTATAAACATGCTTGTTTAACATGTGCTTCTAATCAGTGGTTGGCTGCAGACAAGTCTCTCAATAATACAATTGTCTAAATATCAGTTATGTGTATGTTTATCTGGATTCTCTAGAGAAGAAAATCAGAGATACCTATATGTATATAGAAATTCATATTACAAAAATGGCTCACACAATTGTAGGAGCAAATAAATACAATCTGATTCAAATTCGTGGGTCCGATGTTTAGCTGGAGGCTTCTCCTGACATGTGTAACTTTAGGACCTGATGAACCAGAAATCAAGAGGGTCAACCAGAAAACAGGATGCCAAACCAGGAAGACCCGAGGCTGGTAGCGACAGAGGTAAATCCATGGTCAGTAGGTCACATGCCAAGCCCTGATGACACTCAGGATCGGTAGACATTATGGTAGGCTACTGGGTGGAGTCCACAGAACCAGAGGTCAGTGAGCCATACCCATCAAGAAGGAAAACAGACCGGCCACAGCGTCTACTTCCATAGAACTTATATCACACCTGTGAGGAAACTTCATATGGGCTGTGACTAAGGGGAATTACACTCCACCTGAATTGTTCCGCAACTACTTGGATCCTCACAGAGATTACATCATAAAGTTGATTACATTATATTAGGTTTCATCATGAAGGATTACTAGGCCAAACAACTGAGAATCCTTGCTAAGCCAATTAGACACACAACCTATCCCAAGTTAGGTGCCTTCAAAAAAGCGTCCAATCAAAACAATGGCTTTTGAGGAAATCTACGTGGCTATTTAAGTTCAAGGCAGAGAAATCAGCTCAGAACGCTAAGGAAACTGCTTCCTCTGGGGAATCCCAAAAAGACAATCTTAATAGAATTTTTAGTAGGATATAAAACAATCATGGGGACTTATTATGAAGAATTTTAAGAAAATTGAAAACTGCATTGATGGTAAAATACTTACACCAAGGAACTGTTTTACTTCCCAATAATGTTCACTCTTCCAGGGCAGAGAGGGTGATTCTACAAGAGTTTGGTTGAGAAACATCCCCCATCAACCTGTCAGTCCTGATCTTGTTTCATCAGATTTTTTTTCAGCCCAAACTCAAAGAATATTTAAAAAGTGCACAATTTGAATTCCTTGAGGATGCGGAAACTACTATTTTGACTGGTATTAAATAGCAGAGAATTCTTCAGAGAAGAGTTAGAGAGACAGAAGTAACCAGAAGTGTATGAACTTAGAAGATATTTAGAGGAGCAGTAGCTTCACATTTTAATGTTTTTATCTAATAAAGATTTTTATGATTTTGTTGACATATTTTATGTACCCCTATATTTCTAATTAAAAGTTTTATTTTTGCAAAGTGCATCAGAGAAGTAAATAAAAATTTACATTGAATTGTAATATAGGTCAGCAATGGGTTTCCATCTGGTATCTTGTGAGTTTTCTTCAGTATAATTTCCCTAGCATGTAATTTTCAAGATAGTGTTTGGAAATGTCCTGATTTTGCAGGCAGCTGGCAGTGTTTCATTCTGTTGTGCATAGGGTTACTATGAATCAGAACCAATGGAGACCACCTAACGCGAACCACCACAATACTGGTTCCCTTTTTTTTTGTTCGGGCCTTGTTTGGTTTTTGGTTTTTCATTTGGCCAGTTGGTAGCCGTCTTTTCAGTTCTTGGCTCGGATGGTGGAGGCAACCCCAAGGAAGTAGTAGTGAGAAAGTCCAAAATATAACACATTGGGCAAATCTTTTGCAAAGAAAGACCCCTTAAAAGTGTTCAAAAGCAAAGATATTACTTTGACGACCAAGATGTACCTGACCCAAACCATGGTCATTTCAATAGTCTTGCATGCTTGTGTCTTAGACTGGGTTCTCTAGACAATAAAAACCACTGGTGCTTATATATGTATATATAAAAAGGCATTTTTAATCAAGAAAAGTACTTACACAGTTGTAGAAGCAGGCAAGTTCCAAGTCTGGGCAAGTCCTATGTCTGAGGAAGTTTCAAGTCTGTGGATCAGATATTAGAATGGAGGTTTCTCCTGATTCACGTAGCTGTGGGGGCTAAGGAAACCAAGATCAGCAGGGAGCCCGCAGGCTAGTGGTACAGAAGCAAATGGAGACAAGGTGGGCAGGTAGGATGGCAGGCTGCTGACAACTCCTGGGATATACGGGCAATACAGCAGGCCATTGACTCCGGTCCAAGAACCAGAGGTCAGAGGATGAGCCAGACACAGGAGTCAGACCCAGCACAAGGCCAGGAAGGTTTTCCACTGTGTCCACTTCTATACAAAATAGGCCACACCCCGAGGACACTGCCTATAAATATATTGGATTAGGGCTGTGATTTGAGTAAGGGTATTATTGCACAATGTTCTTACAACTCATTGACTGCTCAGAGCACATCCCCGTACAGAGATGAAGACGTTGTGTTAAATGATAAAAGATAAAAGGTCTTAATCACTAACTCATTGTGAACCCTGGTCCGGTCATGTTGACATAAAGCCGTAACTATCCCAACATCTAAATGGTAGGCAAAGAATAAGGAAAACCAAAGAAGAATGGATATATTTAACTTTTGTTGTTGGCAAAAAATATTAAATATACCAAGGAAAGCCAGAAGATGATCCCTTCAGGA
>NW_022103908.1:11465200-11467258 GCF_000313985.2 Echinops telfairi | reverse complement strand
AAAAAGTTTGAGGACCCCTGATAGAGAGGGAGAAAAAGACTACTGCAGAAAAATGTTTGTCCTCTTTATTTTTGCCTATTTAAATTAATTTGCTAACTTCCTGGTGGAAAAATTACAGTGCTAAAACTTATTTCAGGGACATCTGGAATTTTTAATGTTAGGTCTATAAATATATTTTTACTTGTGTGAGTCAAAGACCTTTGGCATTTCTCCATTTGACCAGTAAAAACATTTGCCAATCTCCTCCAGCAATCTTCCCCATGCTAGTCAGAAGATGATATTTCCTTCCTTTCCCCTGGGAGGATGGAATGGAATTAGTTAGAAACTAAAATGTATGTATGTATTTATTTATTTAATAAACCTGTATTAGATGTCCAGTGTCTGGGTGCTTGCCTACACACTGGAGGTCTACATGGGTGAAGACAGTGGAGCCCATCTTCAAGGGACTTACAGTATTGGCATATAAATAATTATGTGTATAACTGTTATGACCACTTTCATCTATCAGGTAAAAACAATTAATAGTATTATTTTTTTCAAGTTAAAACCTGCTCAGATGCCATCTTGCTTAAAATTTCTAGAATATTTAATCTCTGGGAGCCTCTGATACCATCTGAATAAGAAGCCATACTCAATCCAAGGATGCCTGTCCTGTTTTTAATTGCCTCTTGGAAATAGAGCTGAAGTGCCTACTCGGTTGCATGAAAGCTCTTCTGCTTTCAGCCGACATTACTATGTCTCTATTCTATCCTTGATGAGCAAGTTGGAGTCACACCCTCCAGCTGCCATGGTGAGTCCCTGGTGGGAACTACAGCTCCTCGATTGGGGCAGAGGAAAGACGGGGAGCCCTGAGATATAGTTATTCATCCTTGCTTCCTAGCTGTTTATAGAAAAAAGATATTCCTCTTCTCTCATCCTACTTAGCCAATCTGTATGCTGAGCAAATAATCCGAGAACCCGAATTATATGAAGAAAAACATGTCATCAGGATTGGAGGAAGACTTATTAACAACCTGTGATATGCACATGACGTGACTTTGCCTGCTGAAAGGGAGGTCATTGAAGTACTTTCTTATGAAGATCGAAGCTTTCAGTATTGATTACAAGTCAGTGTAAAGAAAAACCAGAATCCTCACCACAGGTCCAGGAGGTAACATCTTGATAAATGGAAACAAGATTAAATTTGCAAGGATTATGTTTTGCTTGAATCCACAATCGATGCTCATAGAAGCAGCAGTCAAAAGGCCTTTTCAAAGATTTGAAAAGACAGGATGTTACATTGAGGACAAAGGCGCCCCTGACCCAAACCAGGGTCATTTCAATTGCCCCGGATACATGTGAAAGTTGGACATTCAATAAGGCAAACCCACGATAAATTGAGGCTTTCTATTCCCATAGGGTTACCATCTTGGAAATTAACAGGAGTAGTTCTACTCTGCCCTCTGAGGCTCCTAGGATTTGGAATCCACCAGATGATGGTGAGTTTGATTTGGAGGGTTTAAGAATTATTGCAGGACACTTATAGTGCTGGAAAAAAATACTGGCAGTCCCATGGGTGCTCACAAGACGAACTAAACTGCCTTGGGTGAAGGATAACCAGAATGCTCCTCGGATGGAAGGATGGTGAGATGTCACCTGGTGTAGGTTTGACATGCTATCAGGAGAGAACCCTCCCGGGAAGACCCCGTGCTTGGTAAAGAAGAGGGGTGGTGAAGAAGACAAAGACCCTGGACAAGATGTATTGATACTGGCTGCAACCCTGCGCTCAACCATGAAAGCAATGCTGAGAATGGCACAGGACTGGCCAGGGCTCTGTTCCCTTGGGCACAGGGGTACCAGGCATCAGAGCCCACTCCATGGCACTGCGCAACAGCACCCCTGAGCAGTTCTCAACTTGGGGGTCATGGCCCCTCTGGGGGGTCAAATGACCCTTTCACAGGGGTCACCAGATTCATCACTGTAGCAAAATAACAGTGATGAAGTAGCAACTAAAATAATTTTATAGTTGGGGGTTCACCACCACATGAGGAACTGTATTAAAGGGTCACAACATGAGGA
>NW_022103908.1:11463200-11464199 GCF_000313985.2 Echinops telfairi | reverse complement strand
TATATATATATACACAATTATATATATTATATATATATATATATAATCTCGCTACAAAAACAATATACCAGCAATAACTTTGCACACACAGAGACATATAGACTGTACTGCCCATTAATGCAGCCTGATCAGTGTCCATCAATGCAGCCTTGCTGGTCCACATCATTTCAGCCTTACCAGTGCCCATATTGTTGGAATTCTGCTTTTACCTCAGGCTCACACTGGTGCGGTGCGGGAACTGGCACGATTATAGAGTAGGTTTCTCCACTACCTTTCCAGTTCACACTACCCTGTGTGAACCGCACTGCGATCTGTGAACTTGCACAGGAATCTGATTGCATGGGTGAGAAGACCCATGCGATTAGATTCCACTGCAGGAAAAAAGAAGGCAAGTATGCCTTTTATCTTCTGAATCTAATGAGAGTCCAGCCATACAAGCATATGGCTAAACTCGCACTGCTCGGAGATCGCAACAGTGTGAACCGGGGCTTACACAGCACACAGCATACAACATCATACACGACTGAATAGCAATTAGAATACAAACGCATTTACTGTCAATTAAACTGACTGTCTGCAGGGCCAGATTAAGTTCCCATGGAGCCTTAGGCAGATTATTAGTTTGGGGCCCCCATGTGATAACACTGAGCACTGACCATTTGCATTAACACTGGGCACTTACAATTATCATTACCACTGAGCACTGACTATTTGCATTACCCCTGAGCACTGACAATTTGCATTAGCACTGAGCATTTTGCATTATCACTGTGATGCAACCCCCATAGAAACCATAACCAACTTAAAAAAAAGACCTCCTAACTTCAGAAAAAAAAGGCCCCCCCTTAACCGAAAAAAAAAAAAAAGCCCTACTAACTGCAAAATTTTTTTAAAAAAATAGAACTCCTAACTTCAAAAAAATAAATACTAACTTCTTCTTACCTCGGTCCTCAGGCAGCAGCAGGTTCTGCACAGGTAAGCTCCAGACTCCTGCCCCTC
>NW_022103908.1:11461948-11463100 GCF_000313985.2 Echinops telfairi | reverse complement strand
AAAAAAGGATCCTGTAGCATCTTCACCAAGACGTCAAACAGTATGTCTATCTCCATGTCAAGGTGTCTGATGGACAGACTAACAAGAGCTTTTAGGTGGCCATCTGGGCATTAATGCACCAAAATTAAAACTAATTCACTAGAAATAAATTGCAGTGACCCTTTTATGACACAGGCTTTAGTTAATTTAGCAGACAATCTGGTTATCACACGAAGAAGGTAGCCAGAGAAATGGGATTTCTGAAAAAACAATGTACTTTTTAAAGTATGGGCACAATACTGTATGTAATATGCTTGCACTTTAAAAACTTATTGTCATTTGAAATTCAGATTTGACTGAGAGGCCTGCTTTGACGTAGAAGCTGTTAAGGAATGCCACACAACCTTTAAGGTAAAATCCTAGGAAAACACAGTCTTAAGAGTTTTGGAAAATTTGTCAGTTTTTTGACAGTTGGAGACTTGAATTAATGCTCAATGGGCCTCATCCTTTTGTTTTTGGGAAACTACATGAGTGAAATTTTCAGTTACTCAAAATTAAAATTAAACTTCTAATAAAAGTATATTTCTGGGTTTTCTTAGTTCCATCAAGGGCTAATTTTCTAATTCAAGGGTGTCCTGCAATGAGAAAATATGAAACCCTTACACTAATACTCCCTTTTTTAGGACTCCTCCTTCCCTGTACACCCTTCCACAGTTTGCACTCTCTGACCTCCCCTTTTCTTATCTAAATCTTCCATCTTTCAAATCCTGGTGATAAGCATTCCATCTAAAAAAAAAAAAATCCTAACTAGTCCTTTCCTCAGTCCTCAGGCACAGCAGGCTCTGCACAGGAAGCTCATAACTCCTCAGATCACACCTGTGACTGAGAGGAGGAGTCAAGAGCAGAGAGAAGGAGGGGAGTCGGAGAGTACGACGCACATTCCACACATGGGAGTTGAGGGCCCAGGGCCCAGGAGGAGTCCCCTGCTAAGCAGGACAGGCAGAGGTGGCAAAGATACCTGTGGGTCAGATAAATGCTCTCGGCGGGCCGCATGTGGCCCACGGGCTGTAGTTTGAGGACCTCTGGTCTAGAATGTCTGCTATAGCCTGTCCACCCTGGGTGGCTGTTGCTATTTGATACATTAGTGGCATAGATTCCAGCATCACAGTTATA
>NW_022103908.1:11457734-11461814 GCF_000313985.2 Echinops telfairi | reverse complement strand
GCTTGGAATTTCTACCAATATAAGCATTTCAGCTTCAAATAACTAAAACAATAAGGTTTAGAAAGTGGCTTCCCAAACCAAGCCCACTGTACTTGCGAATGACTCATAGTGATCCTACAGGACAGAGTAGAACTACCCAGAAGGGTTTCCAAGGCTATAGATCTTTACAGAATAAGCCACAGCATCGTTCTTCCATGGAGCAGTGAGCAGGTTTGAACACCCCACCTTTTGGTTAGAAGCTAATTACTAAATCTCTATGCCACCAGGGCTCCTTGATTATTCTCCCTGTTCGTTTAGATTGGAGCCTACATTTGGATTTCTATGGTCAATGGGGTAAGGTGAGCAGGGTTTTTTGTTACTTTGTTTGTTTTTGGCTCACACAAGTGTGAGAAACTTAGTGAGATCCTAGTTAAGAAAACAGGGTTAGAAACAATGAAATGATTTGAGAGGTTTTTTTTTCTTAAGTTTGGGAAATCAGTAGAGCTGCATCTGAGCCAAGCAACAGATTATAGCAAGAGTTGAGGAAGAGACTGTTTTGGCACCTCTGCCAAGAATACGCTACTCCCAAGGCACTCGAGCTTGTGGAGGATCCTTAGGTAGCATCCTTGGCCTTCTCAGAGTACCACCAGTAGGGGCAGGTGTTGGGTCTTACAGTGATCATATCTGGGAATATTAGAGATAGAACTAGAAAATACCATATAGTAATGATTGGAAGATACTTGGAATTCTACCAAAGTTCAGTTATTATTCCACAGGTTGAATAACTTGATCCATTGTATGATATTATAACCTTGGGTATTTTCACATAACTTTTTGGTGGGTATTATTGCTGTTGACCTAAACATTTAAAAATTTAAGTATATTAGAAATTTCAAGTGTATGGGTGGCATAGGTCTAGGTCTATTTTCCTAAATCTGTAAATTGTATTCTACTCATGTGATGGACGATCCATCTTCACATTGCTGTGGTTCATGACCAGGCTATCGCTTCTCTGAGAGTCTGTGATGGGTTCCTAACTGATGGGTGCGATGCCTCCTTGACCTTCTCAAATCTATGCTGCGCTTTGCTCATGTCAGTCTCATATTTTACCCATTTTAACTATTTCTCCTATGAGGTGCGAATTCAATAACTTCCATAATATGGTCCTTGGTATCTTTGCAGCCTAAACTCTGATTACTTCCCAAAGTTTGCCCTGGCACACAGCCATATAAACCGCTCTTCAAGTACTCGATATTCTCTCATTCACTTACACATTCTCTTTCCATTACATGGGAAGCCATTTGTCTCTTCCTCTGCTTCACTTACTCCTACCAATCCTTCAAGCTATCCCAAAGTGATTTTCTTTGTTAAATATTCTCTTGGACCTATTAGGGGGAATTCCTGATTATCCAAAGTTGTAGTCCCGTAATAATTTGTGCACATCCCCATACTGAGCTCACCACCTAGTGTTATGACTATTTGATCGCATGTCTCTTCATTTATGTCATGACTTCCTTGAAGGCATATAGTCTGATTTTTATCTCTTTTGCAAATCAGCTGCTAAATAGCAAGTATTTAATAATTTCTCATTATGTGACTGAATGGCATACTTTAAAAAATTGAATCCTCATCAGGTAAAGTATGTTCAGTTCAGTCAGGTTTTTGTTTTTCCCTGTCTCAGTCACACTGCCTCAGACTAGAGCTTTTTCAGCTTCCGTTGGTTCAATGTCGGCTTCCTTCCATGTCAGTGCTTTTCCAAGGAGAAATTAGCAAAATCGATTTGTGGCTTCAGAAAACAATTAGTTAGCCTGGTGGCAATGTAGAAACTGAACAATGACTGCTGAAGAAAACAACCAGGCAAAACCAGTCTAATTTGTATACATCTACCAAAGTCATTTTCCAAAGTCTATAATTCTGCTCTCCCACTTCCCTTTTTAAAATATTTCCTAAGGAAAAGGAGGAGTGAAGCATTGTTTGGACCCATGTTACTTGTAGGGTTTGATGGGGACACTAAATTCATTAAAAAAAACCCAAAAAACCAAAAACCTACTGCTGTCCAGTCAATTTCTACTTAGTGTCCCTGTAGGGCTGAGTAGAATTGCCCACAGAATTTCTAAGACTAAATCTTTACAAATGCAGAATCATCACCTTGTTCTACCAAGGAACGACTGATAGGCTCAAACTGCGAACTTTCAGTCAAATACTTTAAGCACTGCACCTATAGAGATCCCTTTAAGCAGTGGTTCTCAACCTTCCTAATGCCATGACTCTTTAATACATTTCCTCATGTTGTGGTGACCCCCCCCCAACCATAAAATTATCTTTGTTGCTACTTCATCACTGTAATCTTTCTACTGTTATGAATCAGGAAACCCCTGTGAAAGGATTGTTCGACCCCCAAAGGGGTCACGACCCACAGGTTGAGAACCACTGCCTTAAAAGCATATAAAAATAGGACTATTACCCTCACAATTAGAAGCTGGTTCCCGCTTTTAGCCACTTAAAACCTTAAGTTTGGAGTGTCCATTAAGCCAAAAGACATCATTAGAGTAGGCAATGATGGCTTTTTGTTTCTATCCATTTACTACTAAACCGGAAGGGAAGGGAAATAGACTCCTTTTCCATTGGGTGCTCTCCGCGAGATCCTGATGTGCAATTTGTTGTTTGGTGAGTGTGGCAGCTACATAATCTGTCAACTTGCGAAGGGGTGGAATCCAGTCTGTCAATCAGGTCACAGCCAATGAAGTCTCTGTGTAGGCAAAGCCTTCTGCTGAGGATTCTGGGAACTCCGGTCTTCCCTGGAGGTGGTACACACACTCACTCTCTGCTTCAACTTCCTGCTGACAAGCCACATGGAGCTACGCTGATGGAGCCAGAACCCTGGAGCTAGAGGACCATGTGAAGACCCATGACAGTGCTGAGAGGCTTCCACCGCCACTGGATCCATAAGAATTTCCACCCATTGGCCCGTGATCTTCCTGAATTCAGTGTCATTGCATGTGTTGTATGAGTCTGAAGAGGAACTTACAGATTGGTATTGGACATATAAGCTAATATCGGACTTTTAGACTTGAACTGGACTAGGCTGGGATGTTTTGTTAATATACAATTGTTCTTTTATATAAAGCTCTTTCTTACATACATGAGTGTCTATGAATTTGTTTCTCTAGTCAACCCACACTAACACAGTGAGCCATGATTAGAATCAATAACCCTTCAACAGTCAGTCTTGCTCAAGGAGAGCCAGCTTGCTGGATTGGATTGTTACAAACGACCGGAGTACCCTTCCCCCAGAAGAATTTATTTCAAAGGACGGCATTGAATCTGCAGCTCCGGGAGAGGGGCATATCTGATCAGAGCACCCGGGAGCAGATGAAGTGGGAGGAGGAGAATGTGGAGCACATCCTGGCCCACCAGGCCTTGAGAATGATGATCTCAATTAGAGGAGCCAGTCCACAGAGAAGACCACATGCCAACCCCACTACGAGACATGACACCCCTCACAGACCCATGGCCTTGTGGGGGACAGCACCGGAGATACAGTGTGGGAATTGTGCCCGATCTGATCCCATCACATCAAGGCAAAGCACTGGGGGAGTGCAGCGGAACAGCAAGGGAATAGAGCTGCAAGGTCCCCAGGGAATGCTGAAGGTGGACTTTGGGGCCAGGACGTGATACCCAACAGACTGGACTAAAGGCCAACAAACGATCCTTGAACTAACTACAAGCTTTTCTTTGTTGTTGTGCTTTGTTTTGTTCTTTGTCAGTGGTTTGTGGTTGTTTTGTTGTATATTGTTGCTTGGTTTTGCTCTGTCTTGCTTTTGTGTATGTTATTATGTCCGCAGATCTGTCTAAATAAGATAGGCTGGATGAACAATCTGGAGGAGAAAACAATGGGACCAACAGTTCTCAGGGAACATGGGATAGGAGGAGGTGGGGGGAAAGGAATTGGTGTTAATAAACTCAGGGACAAGGGAACAACAAGGGATCCAAATTGGTGGTGAGGTGGGTGTGGGAGGCCTGGTAGGGCATGATCAAGGGGAATGTAACAAACAGGAATTGCTAAAACCCTAATGGGGACTGAGCATGATGGTGGACAGG
>NW_022103908.1:11454735-11456392 GCF_000313985.2 Echinops telfairi | reverse complement strand
AAAAAACAACAACAGAGGAGTAAGACGTTCTAGGGCTCCAAGTCCTTCAGAAATCCTGTGAATCACTGGGCTCTCCTCAGCTGAGGGTTCCAAACTGCAAGGTAGATCCCCTTGAACTGAAAGCTGTCCTAGGAACATCTACTTCGAAGTATGAAAAAAAAAAAGCCTTTTTGCTCCTTCACCTCCAGCATTTCTGGGAAAAGCAATGACCCTAATTCTTAGCTGATGACTGACCAATGTCTAGCAATCCCTGTAGGCAGATCCACACTACCCAAGGAATAAAGGAACACACTGTACTGATAAGTAGCCCCGATGGTACAATAGCTAAAGCACTGGCTTGCTAACCACGAGGTCCACATGTTAACCCCTGCCTGCTCCACAGCTTATCTGGTTATCTGTACCCTAAAACGTTTAGCCTAGGAAACCCCAGGCCAGTTCTACTCTGTCCTCTGGGCTCACTGTGAGTTGGAATCATCTCAATAAAATACAAACGTGATGCTGAAGACACATTAATCATCATAAAAGGACCAACGAGAGTTGGTATTTACTACTCACCTCTACCAAGACTGGCTAGTATTCCACATGTATGGCTCAGTCATTCATCACAACAATCCACATGTTTGTTAGTGTCATTATCTTTGCTTGACAAATGAGGAACCAGAGGTGCATTATGTAGGTGAGATGTAAAGAGCTGGGACTTAAGCCCAGACAGTCTGACTCCTGACTCCATGCTCTTAACCAATGGTTAAAAGAAAGTGCAGTCACTTTCCTGGTGGCATTTATAATGAGGCTCATATGATGAAGATCCATTGGCCACATAACGTATTCAGCAAATGAAAAAGGAGGTGGGGGTTCATCTTTTCAATGAGATCAAGTATCATCCCTTGTTATAATAATGGAGGAGACAGAGTGTTTGAAATGTCTACTTCCTCTGCAGATTCACTGATATCTGAGAGAGCAGGTGTTACAATTTGATTGATTGTGTTAAGGCTCTCACATAAGGGGAAAACAAAGAAACAAAACGAAAAGACTAGAATCAAACACACGAACATTAGGTCCTTGGTAGAATGAGGGAATACTGAATTGGATGTACCACAACCAGAATCCCTGATCTTCATTATACCAGAATGTAGAGAAAATATATAACAGAAATATAAGACATATATAATCAACAGATGAGACATAAGAGAGAAAGATTTGAACAGAAATATGATTTCTTTGATCAAAAACTACCTGTGAAAACTCTGAAATAAAATTCTCAGTAAGTATAGACCAACAATGTTTTGCTTTTTAAAGTATGTGTTTAAAAAAGTGGGAATAAGGTCGCTATGGGTCGGAATCGACTTGATGGCGGTGAGTGAGTGATACTCAAGCCACATGAAAATTGTGTCATGACAAAGATGTCAAGATATCTGATTTCAAATGATAAGAAAATCTGCTAAGATATGAAATATTTTAAAATGTGAGAACGTTTGGTATTGTATAATGTGTAATGCAATCAAATACAAGTATTAAAGTAGAAATAGCTAATATAAGCAAACTTTAGGCATAATGTATTTTTCAAAATGTTAAGTAACCTCTATGCAAGGTCAAAAGTGACGTATAGATATGCTAAGTTTGCGTAAAAAGAAATGATGTCTTGGTTATTTTATTCATA
>NW_022103908.1:11448616-11454173 GCF_000313985.2 Echinops telfairi | reverse complement strand
AATTAAAACTTAGAAGCAATAAGAAAGTTCAGTTAGCTGTCAGATTAATATACAGAATACCAGCAAATAGAACATGTAATTAAAGTCATATTCACAATAACAAAAAATTTAAGTAACTAGAAATATACTAGATATTTATGAGAAAATGTAAACTCTCACTAAGGGTCTAAAATTATAGTGAAATAAATAGAAAACGCAACCTGAGAGGAAATACTCAATATTACATAGATGTGTTGTATGTGTGTCACCATGCCAATCCTGACTCATTGAGACAAAGTACAACTGCACTATAGTTTCCTAGGTTGCAACTTTTACAGATGTTTACCTACATATTGTTGTTTGTGCTAGTAGTTTCAAACCACAACCTTTCCGTTAGTAGTGGGATGCTTAACCAAGGTGATTCTGCCTTAAGTTGCTATGGCTCACAGTGACCCTCCAGACAAGATCAGAACTGTCTCTGTGGGTTTTGAGGACCCTGGTGGCGTGGTGGTTACGTGTTGGGCTGCAAGGACAGCAGTTCGACACCATCAGTTCTACCCTGTTCTCTAGGGTCTCTGAGTCAGAATCGAATGGGTGGCAGGCCGGTTTTGTTTGTTGTGTGTTTGTAGGGGGTAGGGGGGGTGCGGGTTGGGGCTATACGTCTTCTTGGCACAGAGCGTCTCATCTTTCTTCCTTGTGTGACTGACTGGTGGAGCGACCTGCTGACCTTGCAATTAGCGATCCCACAGTAACCCATGATGCCACCCACTGGGGCTCCTTGCCCATAGAATACTCTGAGACTAACTCATATCTTCTGTGTTTACTTATGAAGCAAGTTGATCTAAACTAACACCTTTCGTATAAATTTAACAAAATTCCAAATTAAACAATAATATAATATTATTTATATTATATTATAATAATATAAGACAGGCTAGAATGTGATCTAGGTGCGAATTCAGAGGTGATCAGAATGAAATTTCAAATTTTAGGGATTGAATGGACTATTCAATAGTTTTCTGACAATTATCTACAATTTGAAATCAAATTATACCTACATTAAACATTTACACCATGCACAAAATAAATTACATATGAATGAATAATTCAGCATAAAATAAATTTGAAAATATTAAGATAAAAATATGATATAATAATTTAAAACAAATAAATGATCAAAAAACATAAGAAAGAACATTTTTTTTAAGAAAGAACATTTTATAAAAATATGTATGTAATTATGATACCAAAATGGTCTTTTAAAAATCACTATAGGGACATAAACTAATAAAAAAATATATTAGATCTGACTACACAGACTTATAATGAAAGAAAATGTTATTCACACACACATATATAGAGGTACCCCCCAAAAACTGAATTAAAAAAACCCTATATATTTAATTTTGTCACAAAACAACTTTATCACCTTCAAAGTACTCTCCATTACACTTAATACATTTGTCAAATCTGCGATTCCATACTTGGAAACATTTTTCAAACTCATTTATTTGGATGGCTGACAGCACCTCTCTTGTTTTTTCTTCACCTCTTCTACATCTTCAAATCACTGTCCTTTCATGTCCCTCTTCATTCGCAGAAACAAAAAGAAGTCACATGGAGCAAAGTCAGGTAAGTAAGTTCCATGGGGCAAGAGAGGCATGCTGGTTTTGCCAAAAAATGGCACACTAAGATGGCTGCGTGAGCAGGTGCATTGTCATAATGGTAAAACCAATCCTCCACCTGGCAAAAGTCAGGCTTTTGTCACACACTATTATGCTATCTTTTCAGAACCTCTAAATATAAAGCCTGATTAATAGGCATGATGAAACATACTCTAAATGCACTAGGGGTTGACATTTACATCTGTTTGGGAAGTTGACAGGTGTCCAGAACAAAGTTTGTCATCAATTCATATTTCACCTGTTTTGAAATCAGAAAACCACTCATACACTTGAGGTTTTTTCCCATAGCACTGTCCTTATAAGCTGTGTTCAACATCACAACAGTTTCTGCAACATTTTTCCTGAGCAGGTAACAAAATGTCACAGACGCATACTGTTCTCTTAAATCAGCCATCACAAAAAACAAAAGTGGTTTTATGAAAAAATTCACTGTGAGAGAACCTTCCCAGGAGACACCACTGGGTGTACTAACTCAAAGCGAGTTATTTGTGTACTACGTTACAAAAGCTCTACTCTGCCCAGCATAATTCTGGTGTTTTGGGGGGTACCCCACGTGTGTGTGTGTTCACTGCCATTCAGTCAATTCTTAATGACCCTACAGAACAGGCTATAACTGCTCCTAGTGGGTTCGTGAGACTATAACTTTTTTCCAGAGTAGAAAATCTGGTTTTTCTCCCATGAATTGGCTGATGTTTGAACTGCTGTCTTTCAGTTCGTAGTCCAGCATATAACCCCTCCATCACCAGGGTTCCTAAACATTAGATACAGGCCAACTATTTGGCCTTTCTCCACAACAAAATGCAGAGCATTTTTTTATATAGTCAGGCCAAAATCTTTGTTCACATCCTTATGAGAGGATTCTCTACTGATTCTTGATAGCATTTTACAGATTGTCTCTTTCTTTACCGGCTGTATTTTTATTGTATTTTCATCATGTCCCTTTGTGTGTACATATTTTCTTTCTTTTTTGCAACCCTCAATGGAATATAATCTCCCTGAGAACACGATCATGTTTTGTTCACTGTTGCCTCCTCAATGTATAGAACAGCACTTGGCATATATAAGGGTTTTGAACTCTCAATAAATATCAATGGGCAATATGTAAAGTACACCTGGAAATCAAAAGGCAAAAATGAGCTACTATAACCTGAAAATCAATGCAAACCAAAACTGAATATAAAAATACACTTATCTTCAGTAATAATGAAACAAACGGTATTTGAATCCACAAAATATTGTTTTATAGGCCTTTGTAGGGCAAGATTTAAAGATGAATAATATTCTACTTTTATACAATGTGGGAATTATATCATTTGAATATAATTTTCATGATCTAACAGTATTTTATTAATAGAGAAAATTCTATTTGTAATACTTTCATCACTGTAAATATTTGTGCTCAAAAATAATTTTGTATTTTCTACAAAAGTGAAACATAAACTATGCTGACCCCCCTTTGGAGGAGCCCTGGTGACTTAGTGGGTTACTAGCTGTTCTGCTAACCAGGAGGTCAGCAGTGCAACCCACTAGCTGCTTCTCAGGAGGCGCATGAGGTTCTCTACCCCTGTACAGAGTTACTGTCTCAGAAACCCATAGGGGCAGTTCTACTCTGTCCCATAGCATGGTTATGAGTGGAAATAGACCTGATGGTGTGAGCTTGGAGTTTGGGGGATCCCATTTTATATAGAGATAATATTCGGCAAAGTTATAGAACTAGAGCTATAGATATGTCTATAGAACAGAAAGTTGCAAAATTGTCTCCATGATTATCTCTGATAGAATGACATAGTGGCTGGCTTCCTGCTTTAGAGAGCTTTGTAGTATTTGAAATTTATAATATTAAAAATTATGTAATTAATGGGAATATATAAAAGACATGGTTATGATTTTTAAAAGAACATGTGATCGAATTTTCTCAGCTGTGAAAGCTACTCCACAGATGGCTTATTGGTCTTATTGTTTTTTTTAAATGTTGGTCCAATGGAGTCCTGGTGTTACAGCATTGATCTGCTTGCTATAGGGAGGTCAGCAGTTTGAAACCAACCATGAGCAGCTCCAAGGAAGAAAATCAGGCTTTCTATTTTCATAGAGAGTTATAGTCTTGCAAACCTACAGGGGTAGTCCTACTCTGTCCTGGTAAGATTGCTATGATTTGGGACCGTGAAGTCAATGTGACAGTGTTTCTTTCTGTGTTAAACTGGATTATTCTTCAGATTTCTTTTGCTTCCTAAACTGTGCAGATCCAGTTCAGGGTAACATAACTATGACTGTCTCATACAAGCAATCCTCTCCAGTCACGTCACTCGATGTGCTTCATGTTCGGTCCAATCATTTGGTACCCGTTTAAATGAATGCCATCTTTTTCATGCTTCCGTGCCTTTGTTCCAGCTCGTCTCGCCACCGATATCCCTTCCATTTTAGCTTTGAGTGATCTTTTGAGATGTAGGTTATGTGTCTCATACAAAACGAAGGAGCCCTGGTGGCTAGTGGTTACTCATTTGGCGGTTACCTGCAAGGTCAGCAGTTCAAAACCACCAGCAACTCTATGAGAGACAAACAGGGCTTTCTACTCTGGTGAAGAGTTACAATCGCAAACACTCACTGTGGCAGTTCTACCCTGTCCCATATAGTCGCTGTAAATTGACATTCCCTCGATGGCAGTGAGCTTGGCTTTTTGGTTTTTATAGGAAAGGCCAGTGTACGAAGGAAGAACTTCCAAGAGATGGACTGGCACCGTGGGTGTAACAATGGACTCAAACATAGCAACCCAAGTGAGACTGGCACAGGATCAGGCAGTGTTTTGCTCTGTTGTACTTAGGGGTCACTATGGGTCAGAGTCAAATCCAAGGCAGCTAACAACAAGAGCAGGAGGAAGTCAGAGGCATTCATCTACCTGTGCCAGATTTCTCCCCTTCTATGAGAAAGACCTAGCAAATGGACCTGCTGGGCAACCATCACTTGTCTGTCAGTGAAGGCATGTCTGTCATGCTACTGCGACGTTCAGCAGATTTCAATGGAGTGTCTAGGTAGGAAGTTCTGGGGGTCTACCCCTGAAAATTGGCCAATAAAACCCTGTGGATCACAAGGATTCTACCTACCACAGAGCACGGGAGTGGCTCTGAGTGGAGAATATTTCCGTTCAGTTGTGTCCGGGATCACCAGGCAGCAGGGCCAGCTCCATGGCAGTTGATGCCAACCACAATAGGAAGTCTTCCCCATATTCCCCAAGAGCTTTCTTCCTCCTCGGAGATCCTAACTCACTTTATAAATAATGATAGCACCTCAGAGTTATCACATTGTGGTGTAAATATTTCCCAGTATGCTGGTGTGCCTGGTTTGACCTCCCATTCAGCCCACTCATCTTTGCCCAGGTAGTCCCTAGTACAATGTCTAACTCGCCAAAATGTCTCAATCTCAATAAACAGCCAAGAAACCCAGGGCTGCCTGAGAGTTTTTGCATTCAGGAAAAGTTCACCATTTCCTTGCTCATCCTTTTGAATGGTTATTTAAATTCCCAGACTGATAAGGTCAGCAGTTCTGTGTTATAATAATACTGAGGTGGGGTTAATGCCATCTCTCTTCAGCCCGCCACTGCTTAGAAACCCAGAAAAGTTTTACTGTCCCTGCTGAGACGTGTTAAATGTCGTTCATCTTTCAATTCGTCCTTGTTACATTCCATCTTGCCATTCCTGGCCGCTTATCCTTCTGGTTGCCCTTTTTCATAGACAAGAACACGCCATGACTCTTGATGCCAGGCTCAGTCCCACCTGTATGTCTCTCCTGCTCCTCACAAGCAAAAGTTATTTGCCTCCAATCAAGAACCCATGTTTATAAAAGCCCGGATTATTGTCATAATGAATACAGGATTTAATCCTATTTCTTCTTTACGATTG
>NW_022103908.1:11435585-11446738 GCF_000313985.2 Echinops telfairi | reverse complement strand
TTTTTTTAACTCATATGTATATACAAGGATAAGTGTTGTGAAACAATTGTTTGGTATGTGCAGGGGCAGGGAATTATTTAATGTGGCTCTTCTAGTGAAAGTCTCTTTCACTGAAAGACTTCCCCCTGCATGCCTTTGGTAAGAAGGCCAGAGAAGAGACTGATAGGAATCACCGGTGAGTAATTCAGAACAGGATTCCCTGGAATGCCATCCTGTTGTGTATAAAAATGAACCCTCTGAGAAGCAGGGGGAAGGACCTCATTACCAGCAAGAGCCAGGACTGAAGCTCTGAACCTCGTCCTCTGGACCTGAGCTCCCTTCGCCGTGAACCTCAGGATCCAGAAGAGTGCTATTTCAACAGAATCAAGAACCAGAGCATGGAGCAGAGGGATGGACTTCCCAAGGCACTGAGCATATAAAGTGGGGTGCTTTCAGGCAGAAAGCTGGCTTATGCTTTGGGGTACCCCTGAGCAGGGAGCTGGGCTTGTTGATCTGCAGAGCTTGATGCCTTTGGGTTAAATCTTATAGTGGAGTCATATGCCACTCTGGGTAGTTATTAACAGACCTCAAAGATTGTTGTAACATGTTCTGAGAAACTACTTAACCCTGAGCATTTCCCACTGGCCTTATACCTTGTTAACTTACCTAATAAACACGTTAATCATGAATTTGCCTGTGCATTCTGTGGAGCCATTGCAATGGACTTTAGAACACAGAGCAGTAGAGCACTTTAAGGCAACACAGCACGGCTCTTCCATCCAAGGTCTTTGTATGCAAATACCGTGTAGAGGACTGCGATGCATGATTGGTCAGTTTTGCTATGCCTCTGGGTATGAGCGAGCCATCTTAGAAGCAGGGGCAGAGAACATCCCATGACCAAGAAAGAAGATCCATCGCAGAACACATTTAAGACCCTTGCCCAAAGTTTCAAAGGCAGCTGTGGCACGAGATGCCTCTGTATAGAAATGAGTATTCAGTTCAGAGACAGAGCCATGCTGCAATATGGTTAGGCAGAGCTGCAGGGGAGCTTTCTGTCCTGTGGAGGGGCCAAGGCCAAGACCGACATGCCTGCCAGCATGGCTCAGATGTAGGACTACAAAGGAAACCGCTATCTCCTTATTAGTTCGTAGCCTATTAAGTTCCCTAATAATTTCCCATAATCATGAGTCTTGTCTGAGTTCTGTGGTGTCACTTCAATGTATATGGAACCCAGCAGAGAAGTTGAGGGCTGTAGAGGAATGATTGGTGTCAAAACCAGATAAAGGAAGTTGGAGGGTAGAGGCATGTTTGACCACACCCTTGAGCAATGGACCTTTGGCTGGCGTGGAGTTACAGCCCCCTTCTCTAGTAGCCAGAGGAGGTTAGATGTGGCCCCCACATAATTTCCTTTGTAAGCCCCAAAATATTGCTACAAACCACATTTTTTTCTGATTGATTTACTGTAATAAAAGGAGAATTACTGGATTAAAAGGAATAAATATTATCCACAAGGGAATTATCTTCTAAAAAACTGGTATCAATTTGCACTTCCAGCATTGCAACAAGTTTCAATTTTGTCTTTATGTTTTTACTTTACTAAGCACGCACCTATTGTTTTTCAACATATCTTCCACTTGGGTATGCACAATTCTGAAGGTAGTCTGAAATCTCTCTCATCTTTCCAAGCACCTTAGGATCATTTTGACTGTACTTCTTCTAAAACAAATGTGTGTGTTTGTTTTTTGGCAATTGACGGTACTTTCAATGTTCTTCCTCAACACCATCATTCAAATGTCATTTCTTCTCTAGTCTTCCATATTCGTATGCGACTCACATGTCTTTGATGCAGTGACAATATCAATATGTGGCTTGAGGGCTCTTTCGTCTTCAAGGTGATATCCTAGCCGTTCAAACATTGTAAGGAGATCTTGCAGAGCAGATCTGCCTAGTGCAATGTGGTGCTTCATGTCTTGACTACTGCTTCCCTGAACACTGATGCTGATCCAAGCAACTTGAAATCCTTGACCACTTCAGCCTTTTCTCTGTTTATCATGATGCTGCCTGTTGGCTCAGTTGTGAGGAGGTTAGATTTCTTAAAAGACCTCATGTTTAAGAAAGTGCAGATCAGAGGAAAAGAGCCTCATCTCAAGGCGGTGGCTTGACATTGCAACAATGGGCTCAAACATAACAATTGTATGGGTGGTGCAAGACTGGGTCGTGCTCTTGTCCACCCACATGGCTATGAATTGGAACCAACCTGATCACACCTAACAACAACCATTCCTCAAAAAATTCTTTGCGGAACTCAAATCATATTTATTTGTAATGTTCTTGGAGTATAAGGAACAAAATGTAGTCTGATGAGGCAAGATTAATGTTATGGGGTGGATTGGGTAAGGTTTCCCAACAAAAATTCTCATAGGCCAGACTGATACCTTTGAAGAATGAACAGGTTGTGTTGGAAAAATATGCCTATGAACAACTTTCCTACCATCTTTTCACCAATGAAGTTTTCAATATTCTTAAAACTTCCCCGATAAGCGTTGATGGTTGCCTTGTGTCCTTCACGAACGTTATCAAGATGACCTCTTTGGAATCCCAAAACACCCCCCCCATAACTCTGAGCTGACCTCTTGGCTTTGAATTTAATAGGCCCAGCAGATCTCCTCAGAAGATGCTATCTGGTTGGACAACTCCCTCTTAAAATTTGTGTGTGTGTGTGTGTGTGTGTAAATTGGGTGAAAACTTATATAACAGATTAGTTTTACATTAAACAATTTACACCTATTGTGTTTTCTCTCATTGATTTAAATTCTTACACTTGTTGTTGATATGTGCTATGGAGTCTGTTCTGCCTCACAGCGACCATATGCACAACACAACAAAACACTGCTGGTCCTAGGCCATCTTTACAATTCCTAGGTTTGACTCCATTTTTGTCGCCACTGTGTCAATCCATCTGGTGAAGGGGCTTCTTGTGGTTTGCACCGATCCTTTACCTTCCCAGATAGGATACCCTTTTCCAGGATTAGCACCTTTGATGACCTGCCCAAAATACATGGGATGGTGTCTTGCCATTCTTACTTCTAAAGGACATTCTGGCTGTACTTCTTCAAAGATAGATTTGCTTGTTCTTCTGGCAGCCCACGGCGCTATCGAGATTCTTTGCCAATACCACAATTTGAATGCATCAATTATTGTTCAGTCTCCCCTATTAATTGTCCAACTTTCACATGCCGGTGAGACATGGGCCAGGTACAACTTCGTTCTTACAGTGACGTTGTTGCTCTTTGACACTTTAATAGTTCTGGTGCAGCAGATTTTCCCAGTGCAATACATTGCATGATTTTATGACTGCTGCTTCGATGAGTGTTGATTTTGGACCTAAGAAAAATGAAAATCTTGACAACTTGATATTCCTACAGTGTAACATCAAATCCCCTATTTCCTCCTTGGGTTTTGTTTCCATCCCTCTTTCTTTTCTAACCCTTCTGAACTCTGCCCTATAGTAAATACTTCTCTTTTGATCCCAAAAGGTTTACTGTTTTTGAGGGCACCTTACAGAGAATTAGACAAGTGCACTCATATTACTGAATGTGTCTAGTGGCAATTTCTGATTTACCCTTGTATCAAATAACATATTATTTGAATTATTATACTTGACTCCACTTCACAAAAGCTTAGCAACTAATGTTTATTGTCAATTTTGAAAGTGACAACATTGAACAAAGTAGAATCTATTGAGTCATGTGGTCTTATGTTATGATGCTTAAAATATTCATATGCTGGCCAAAAAGTTGGCAATTCAAACCCACCAGCTAGTCCTGCAGAGAAAGAGGTGGCAGTCTGCTTCCTTAAAGATGTACAACGGTGGTTGTGTTGGGCTGGGGCACGGTTTTGCTCTTTGTAGAGGGTCTCCAAGTGTCAGAAGCAACTGGATAGCATGCAACTATAGAAGCGGGATTCAAAAAGTTTGTGGAATAATTGAGTTAAAGAGATAATGGAATTCTTCTAAGAACTTTTTGAAGCCTTCATCTGTTATCTATATATATCTTCAAGAATATTATTGAATTTCTGATGAATGCTAATATGAATATTTTGACTAACAAATCAGATCAAGGCCAAAGTACAGAAGGTTTTATAATTCAGTCAATATGATACGAGTCCCCTTTGTTCTCTTTAGGCTGAGTTAGCCAATTTTAAACTTTAACGCCCCTGGCTTCTGCTTCTTCCTATATGTTCAGCCTACATTGCTGGTTTTGTATTTTAGGTTAGGTAAACTGATGACCTCTTTGCAGTTTCTGTAATTTGATGACCTCTTTAGAGTTTCTGAAGAATTATTTTCTCCCTGCTGCTGCTTAGAAAACATTCCATTTTGGTTTTGCCTTACTTTTCGAAAGCCACAGTTTGTGCAGTATTTGTAAGAGCGAGGTTTGCCATGTTATTTTATTTCAGTGAGAGCGAATGAAATAACAACTTCAATACAACATTGGACATTAGTCTTTTCCTTAAAAGCTATGGATCGTCGTTAACAGACAAAATATTCTGCTGCCAAGATCTTTCGAGTAGTGTATTTGTTGTCTGATGCCAAGCCTCCTCTTTAAATGCTAATGAACAAAGTATGGCATGCGTTCTGTTCTTGATAGATTGTGCCTAGACCTTCTGTGGTCAACAGAAGGGGAATTCCCGGCCCATCTGACTTCCATTCTGGCACATTCGTCTCCTTAGTGCTGATGAGCCAGTTAGCATCTAGATGGATTACTCAATCTCACTCTCACATTGACAAGAGCAGGCACAGCTTCCCCGCCTCTCCTACCCGAGGATGCAACGCTGCGACTCCTTCTTCTTTTTGTATTTGGAGGCAACTGGGAAACTTTCTCAACTTTCTTTGGCTAAAGCTAAATAGCAACATTACAGAAAGGGTTGGAGACCCAGCTGACTAATTTGGCTTTTCTCTAGAGGCTCACGTGTTCAGGCTCACGTGGTAGCATGATTCGGTGACAGACTGTGGGAGAGAGCTGTACAGTGATGAATAGCTGAAACAGTCTAGGCCTGAACTCGGGTGTTATGATACCGATGCATTAATTAGAACATCCCAGGAAGATGCTAGGATGCAGTGTGTTGCATGGGCTTCAGGGTATGCTAGACTGAGTTTTCTAGAGAAAAACAAGCCTGTATAAGAGAGAACTTTGGATCAAGAAAGAATGTGTATCTATAAAGGGAAGGCCCGGTTCCATTCAAATCCATGGTCACATGTTAGCTGGGGCCTCATCCAGGCTCACGTAGTTGCCAGTCTAGGGAGCTGGAGGGTGAAGTGGGAAGTGAAGACATCACAGGTGGGGGGTTGTGTGGATCCACGGTTGGCAGGAATATGGCAGAGTCCCAACAGCTCCCAAGGACAGCAAGCCACATGTTGCTGGTGCCAGCCCTGATGCCAAACGCAGAACCAGAGCAAACAGGAATATGCAAAGGGACAAGAGAGAAAAGACTGCACCAGTCTCTCTCACAAACAGGCCACCCCCCAAGGAGGTATCATCAGGCTGTGACTGGATTGGTAGGTTGGACTTCATCCCTACCTTCACATCAGTCCATCAAGTTGGTCTAAAATCTAACCATCACATCTTTTACTTGCCCATTGAGTCCTGTAAGCATTTCTTAACCACACAGTCTCCATACAAAGATAATAACAAAATTACACTTGTGACTGACGAATTCACGTAACACTCATACAGCTGAACACATACCAACCCTAGTTACATCTTATCTTTTACAATTCTACAAAACAAAAATATTTGATACCTAATAAGTACAGTTCTGTTAACAATAACCTATGCCTGTATCCTATAATTTTATAAACATCTTCCCCCACCCTGTCTTTTCTAAACTCATTAGGAAAAGAGAAAACTATTCAGTGGGGATCCTCTCTTGTTCCATTTATTTGAGACTAAAGACACCTATCGTGCCCTGGCAATATAGCAGTTACGCTAAGCCTTGGGTTGCAAGCTGCAAGGTCAGCAGTCAGAAACTACCAGCCACTCCTCAGGAGGAAGATAGAATTTCCTACTCTCATAAAGACTTACAGTCTCAGAAAGTCACAGAGGCAGGTCTACCCTGTCAGCTCGATGGCAGTGAGTTTGAAGGTTTTTTTTGTTTGTTTGATTTTTAAGGCACCCTTGAAAGTGTATCATCCAACCATTTTATACCTTTATTATTTCTCCATTTTGGATATCCAATTTCTAAATCTAATTAAGTGTTCCTATCAACCCAGTGCTCTGTGGCTATAAGCACGTTCTTTGATGTGAAGAACCTTCATGTAGTAGGAACTTCTCGTGTTTGTACCCTGAAGCTAAGTAAACTCTAGAGCAGTCCATCCATAAAGACTGCCAACAGGGAGTTCCATCTCACAAGATCACACATCTTTCTCTTCATCAGGCCAGGTTGTGGCCAACTCAGGCCTAGCCGTGCCATGGTAGGTCCACGGGTGCTAGTCGCCAGCTCAGGTCACACGCACCTCCCTCCAATTCAGACCAACTGGCCCCTCCATACATCTCATCAACCTTAGCCCCCTCGGGTTAGGAAGCCATTTGCTCACGTAGCACACAACTCTTTAAACTTCAGACAAACCTTATTCCACTAGTCCCCATGGACCAGGTTGTTGGATGTCAGTGGCCAGACTGAATTCATCTTTGCACTGCCATGTTCCCCCCACTTCCATTCAATAAGAGAACTCACATGTCACCTCTCATGAGCACAGGGTTTTCCAGGCCAGGTGCATCCCAAAGCAAAGTGCTCGCACAAAACTCAAAAAAGCCGGTCACTTTTCTTCTTCCTCAGTCCCTCAGCCTTTCTAGTGGGTCTGGGCATCTTTTCAAATGCAAATGTCCTGACACTCAAGGATCTGACTGGAACTGACTTTTCCATCTAGGCCTCTTCATCCACAGTGATTGAAAACAAAAACTGTTTCTTTGGGAGCAGTATCTAGCTCCTCTTTTAGCAAATCTAATCATTAAGCTGAAGGCAGGAGGGTTCACAAGCTCTCTGTAATTCTAATTTGAAGTATTCATTTCTTTTACACACCACAGTAGAACCCCAGACCTCCATGCTTATCTGTTCTAGAAGGAACATGGAGACGTGATGCAGTCAAGTTCCGAAGCAATTTTCCCATAAGAAATAACTGAAAACGATTAATCTATTCTCGACCACCAAGTTTTTACCCTAACCTTGCCTTTTTATACAAAGCATTACACAGACATCTCAAAGTAAATAAGTTCAGAGTTAAATAATATAATTTCAATAAGTAACACAACATTTTTAAAGTTTCTAACAGCTACAGTATGGTCCATACCTTGAGACAGATGAGGATCTGGATCTGTGGACACGGACGTGGAGAGGAGGGATGGTCAGAGCCACTGTCTGGAAGGGGAAGCCCCTTCCATAAAATCAACTGCTCGCTGCTTCTCAGGAGTTTTTACCCTTCTTTGCCTTTTTTCACTAGGACCTCGCTGACTTTCTCTTAAAAAAAAACAACAACAAGAGTCTGTCTAATGTGGTCTGCTGTTGGCGTTTCCTTAACTGTTTTCTAAAAGGGTTTACTAAATTATCAACAATATCAATACACAGTTAACCAGTTCCTTATCATGATGATTCTTTTCAAAAAACTCTTTCTTAGGACCCATGATTTTTAGCTAAAAACAGTGAAAAAAGCCAGAAAACAAAGAAAATTACAGCAAAACGCTTGGAACACAGACGCAAAAGTTTCAAACTACTCGTACTAACAACGCCAACTAACTCTGAGTGACTGAAACACGAACTGCTTTTGTTAACAAGCATCATGTGTGTCAGGTTGGATGCCGATGTTTTGTTCGAGGCCCAGAGCAAAATTTTCTCACCATCTCTAGTCGAAATCCGATGATGTTGAGGACTGATGCGGTCGAGAACCAGGGTTCTACTGTAGCTCTACAACAGTATAACATAGATGGGATAAATAAAAAATAATCCTAATATAACCAGATCCTGAACACAGATCTTTTAAAAACACTCCAGTTCAAAGTTATCTTAGACTATCTGCTTAATATGCATGTGGCCCTGGCCCAATGGCTGGCTGGATCCAGTCAGCTGCTCGTCAATTTCTAAAAGAAATTGCAGATTATCCCATGAACCACTCAAAAGTTTCACTTCCCCTGTCCATTCCTTCTTTCTCCCACAAACATAATTGAAGCCCTTGCAAGGAGTCTCCCTTCTCCTGCCAACAGAGGAACGCAGGTGGAGGCCACATCTGACCTCTGGTTGAACAGAGGGAGAGAATCCAGCTCAACAACCCAAACCTGGTTGCCGAAAGGAGAGGCCAGACAGGCATCCTTAGGATTGATTTCTCCATCCTGATGATCAGTTTCTCCAGAGCCCTGCTCTCTCAACACCAAACTGTGTTAGACTGAGTTTTCTAGAGAAACATCAGATACAATCACAAATATATAGTAAAGAACTTTATACCAAGAAAGAAGTGTTTATCAATCAAGTGGCCCACCCTAATCCAACGCTAGTCCTTGGTTCAGGTGCTAACTGGGGCCCCATTCAGATCCACACAGCTGCCGGCTCATGCAGCAGAGCCAGCGGTGTCGTGGGAAGGCTGAAGGATGTGGAGTGGCATGAAACCGGGCTGTCAGGAACCTGGCAGGGTGCCAACAGTTCCCAGGGATTCGGCCTCCGTGACCCACTAGTCCTGGTCCTACAGAGAGACACAGCATCCAAACGAGTAGGAAGGCAAAAAGGGGCCCAGAGAGAGGAGAGACAGAGAAGTTCTGTAGTGACACAATGTTTTATTAAAATGCCACCTCCCTGCCAAGGAGACACTGTCAGGCGGCAACCTGAATGATAGGTTGTGCTCCCATCAGGTTGACATACAATCTAACCATCACCCAGGACTAGGTTATTTTGAGGTACAATGGGGGCTTTATGCCACCGAGTTGTGCTGATAAATATAATTAAAACTGGCCACACCTATTTCTTTTTCAACTCCTTGTCTTTCAATTTGCCATACTCAGGTGGTTTGGGTGTTGCTGTGATATTGGGTGCTGGTTCACCAGTAGTTCCAATTTCAGCAGGATGGCTCACAGTCAACAGATTGGAGTGGTGCTTTCAACTAGGAAGGATGACTTGGAAGTCTACTTCCAAAATTTAACCTATGAAAACCTTGAGGAATCATAACCAATTATCACTCAATATCATGTTGGATGATGAGATGCGTCAGTTGAAATGCAGCCACAATTCACCATGGATATAGCAACAAACTTGTATATACCAGTGCTCATCAAGGTGGTGCAAGAGCAGATAACATTTCACTCTGTTGTACACAGTTACCATGAATCCTATCTGACTCAATGGTAACTAACAGCAGCAAACCTCTCTTTTATCAGCTTTATCTGATAATACAGCTATGTACTAAATACAAATATAGATATGCATATGTTGATAAAATCTGTTTTAGGGCCTGTACAATGGTTGTCATAATAAGAACTAAGATTTAAAATGATTGTAAAATTATTCAAAAAGACCATGTTGCATGAGATAATAAACTAAAAATTATAAGATAGTACCTGGCATGGGGTCCATGTTCAAATCGTATGTTATGTGTCAGTTGCTTGCATAACAAAGTGAACATCTTTCAGTGCCACATGTTTAATCTCACCGTTGTTGTGGGTCGCAAGTCCAGGCGTAGCTCAATGGACCGTGTCCTGGAGATCATGAAGGGCTACAAGCAAGGTGCCAGCCATGCTACATTGCTTTCTGAAGCTCAAGACGCTCACATTGCTGGCAGAACCCAGTTCCTTGAAATTTTACTGAATTCCCAATTTTCTGGATGGCTATTAGCCAGGGATGGCTGTTTCTCAGCTCTGGAGGCTGGCCACCGTTCCTGGCCAGCTGAGCCTCTGGCTTGTCCACTTACGTCATGGCAGTTGACTTTTTCAAGGCCAAGAGTAGAATCTTCCTCCAATCTGGTGGCAGAGATTATATATGATGTAATCTAATCAACAGAGTGACTATTCAGTCACCTTTGACATATTCTGTGAGCTAGCAGCAAGTGACAGACTGCTCACTTTCAAAAGGAAGGAACTAGACAGGGGAGTGAGTCTTTGGGATCCATGTTGGTTTAATAATGTTCAATAATTTATCCTTCTAGTTTCTAACATGCCTTGTAATGGTTACACAGAGCTCACCAACAAAATTCGTGATTGAAAGGTATTTTGAGGAAGTTAGCAAGTTGTTATGCTAGTGAAAAATGCTCCACGTTGAGTTGTTTATCGGGACATGTTACAAAGTTCTGTCAAGTCTGCTAATAAATGCCCAAAGGACATGCCACTTTGCTATAGTCCTCAACCCTAAAGTGCTCAGCCCAAGGCCAGTGGGTCAGCAAACCCAGCTCCCAGGATCAAGTGTCCAGAGGAACCCACTCCAGTAAGCCGCAGCCAAAAGACACTCAGCTCCCCTTTCAGGTGTCAGCAAGTGCAGCTTCCCCAGTTAAGTGCCCAGAGACACCCCACTGTGCAAGCCAGTTGCCTATACAAAAGGAGTCAGCTGTATATAGGCCATGGGTTTGAAAGTTTATCAAGATGTTCCATGCTCTGGTTCCTGGTTCTGCTGCCCGCTCCAATGTTGTAGCTGTC
The DNA here is from genome assembly GCF_000313985.2 of Echinops telfairi. Lineage (NCBI taxonomy): Eukaryota > Metazoa > Chordata > Mammalia > Afrosoricida > Tenrecidae > Echinops > Echinops telfairi. Next base: position 11,436,098 of record NW_022103908.1, on the reverse strand, counting down.
ATCTGGTCCAGGAGGATCCATGCTCAGGGATCTCAGGTCCAGGGGATGCAGCACATTCCTGGCTCTTACGGATAAGGAGATCCCTCCTCCTGTTTCTCAGAGGACTCATTTTACACCCAGCAGGATGCTATTCTAGGGAACCCTGTTTATAATTACGCACAAAAGAATACTGTGAGTATCTTTTCTCACATTCATCCTAGACCCATGCTGGGGAAAGTTTTTTGGTGGGAGTTAGAGGCTTAGGCTAGAAGATTCACTTTAAATAATTCACTGCCCTTGCAGGATCATCTTAGCATGTTGCCTACCACAATCTATAGGTATTAGTCAGATATCCTCTTTGTTACAAAACACACAGGAACCCAATTTGAAGTAGACTAAGCAAAGGGCCATTTTAGAAAAAAAGGATACATTGGAATTATTTAGGAATAGCTCATAGAACTCCTGGAAAGAGTCTCAGGAATCAATGACTTCAAGGTTTTATCAATGACTTCAGAAATCTGAAGAAAGGATAGA
>NW_022103908.1:11428051-11435207 GCF_000313985.2 Echinops telfairi | reverse complement strand
AGGGTATAGACTGTGTTTGTGTAAAAAAGACTCAGTTTCCAATGCTGGCTTTACCTCTTCATCAGTGTTGAATTCATCCTTTCATGATTCTTCATGAAACTTAGTGATCATTTGCTTTAATGTGCTTAACCTTGGACCTGCTCTGTGAGTGACCTCTCCACTGTTTCCGGTGGGAATATGTTTGGAAAGGACTTCAATTAATTGACTCTGATCAGGTAACCACTCAAGGACTAATAACTCTGGCCAGGTAGGTGGGTTATCATGATTGACTTAACGAAAGTAGCATGCAAACCCTTGTCCCTGGGGGAGACACATCAACAGAAAGGGGTGAGGGCTGGAAACAGTGCTGAGCAGACAGCAGCCTAGACGAGTGCATTCTTTTCCTCCTAAATCAAACACGACAAAATGTTAAGAATGAAGAAAAGCTGAAGGAAACCAGCAATCAGTGAGTGGTGGAATGTCAACGAGTTCTTTTTGGTATAGTAACTCAGTGTATTCTTCCATGTCCTTTTAATGCTTCCTGCATCGTTTAGTATTTCGCACACAAAATCTTTCAATATGACAACTCGAGGCTGGAATTTTTTTCAGATATGCTCAGTGTGTTCTTCCTTTGGGGTTTTTCTAACTCTAGGTCCAACCTCTCTTTGAGAGATTCTTGATATATCAAGATCATATTTTCCAACGATGATTCCTTCCTTTCTGCTTCCAATTTTTGCATTCCAATTCTTAATGGATCTTGCTTGCATGTTTGAGCAATTACAGACTAAATATGTGAGAATCTTCCATTTCCTTGTCGCTAGCTTTAGACGTTAGATCTCCTTGTATGTGGATAGGTATTATCCTGTCACTTACAAAATTGTCCTTCAAGATAGATCTTGAACTTTCCTTTTTGATGATGAATACCATGCCATTACTTCCGAATCTGTTATTCCTGGCACAATAAACCAAATGATTTTCTGAATCGAAAAAGTCAATACCAGTACATTTCAGCTCATTCACACCTAGGATCCTCCCACTTGCCTGTCAGTTTGTGATATTGTGAGGGCTTCTGTGTTGATGTGATGCTAGAAGCTTTAATACTGGTATTTCCAATGCCAGGAGAGTCAACCAAAGTGAACAAACTTCAGAGGAGCTTCCAGACTAAGAACAGACAATGAAGGGCGCGCGCACACACACACACACACACACACACACACACACACACACACACCTTTGAAGGGAGGAGCTGCTGAACACCTTTTGCATAGCCTTAAAACATTATCAGATACTGAAGACCTAAAGAATGGAAGCAGAATGTCGTTGGATACAGTGCCAGAGGAGGGGCACTTCAGGTTCAAGGGCACTTGAATTGTGACTGAGGCGGAGCTGATTTTTCAGAATGGAATTGGTTATGGTAATTTGAGTTAGGTAAACCCTGTGTGAATAGAGCCTTTGTAATTTTTGTGTGTTGATGGGGCACAACTCAAGGTCAAGAGAAATAGCTGCAAACATCTGTTAATGACTGGAACTTGGAATGTACAAAGTATGAATCTAAGAAAGTTAGAAGTGGTCATGAATGAAAAGGAATGCATAAATATTGATATCCTAGACATTATTGAGCTGAAATGGACTGGTATTGGCCATTTTGAATCAGAAAACCATGATTTATTATGCCTGGAATAACACAATCAAGAGGAACAGCATGGCATTCATTGCCAGAAAGGATCTTGCTAACTCCACCGTGAAGTAAAATGCTATCTCTGTTCAAATTATATTTGTCCTTCTTCAAGAAAAGTTCAGTCAATACAACTATTATAATACTTTATGCACCACCAACAAAAGCTACTGTTGAAGAAATTGTAGAATTCCACCAATAATTTCAATCAGAAATTGATCACATATGTAATTAAGAGGCATTGATAGTTATTGGTGTTTGGAATTCAAAGTTGGAAACAAAGAGGAAGGAAGAGTAGTTGGAAAATATGGTCTTGGTGATAGAAATAAAGCTAGAGAATGGATAACAGAATTTTGCCAAACCAACGACGTGTTCATAGCTAATACCTTTTTCCAACAGCACAATAATTGACTACACACCTGGTCTTCCCCTTATGGAATACGTAGGAATCAAATCGGCTGTATCTATGGGAAGACATGATGGAGCAACTTAATATTAGCTAAAGACAGACCAAGGGCTAATGTAGAATAGACAATGAATTGCTCATAAGTAAGTTCAGGATAAAGCTGAAGAAAATTAAAACAAATCGACAAGACTCAAAACACTCCCTTGAATTTATCTAACCTGAATCTTGAGAACATTTCAAAAACAAATTTGACACATTGAACACTAATAACAGAAGACTTGATGTGTTAGACTGGGTTCACTAGAGAAACAACTTCACTGCCATGCATATATGTGTAAGAGAGAGCCTTATATCAAAGAGCAATTGTGTATTGAGAAAACATCCTGGTCCAGTCCAGATCAAGCCCATAAGGCTGATATTAGCCCATAAGTCCAATACTAGTCCACAATTCACTCTTTGGACTCACACAGTCACATGTAATAACGCAAAATGCAGGAAGATCACAGACCAGTGGGTGAAAAATCTTGTGGAGCCAATGATGGTGGAAGCATCTCGGTCCAGGTCTCCAAGTGCCTCCTTCCATCTCTCTGAGTACTGTTCTTCAACAGGAAGGTGAAGCAGAGAGGGGGACTCCCTGCAGGTCTCAGCAAGTCTCTGTGCGGCTTGTTCAAGGAAGAAAAAAGCTGAAAGAGAAAGGAAGTTCCCAGAATCCTCATGAGAAGGCCACACCCACAGGAGGCATCAGCAGACTGTGACCTGATGGATAGTCTAAACTCCACCCCTTCACTCTTTTTTCTCCTTTCACTCTTAATACTCTCACATTGACATGAGATTATGCACCTACCACACCTGATGAGCTGTGGGAAAACATGAAGACCATCATTCATGCAGAAACAAAAGGTCATTAAAAAGACACAAAGAAAAGAGAAGATCAAAGTGGATTTCAGAAGAAACTCTGACACTTGCTCTAAATCTTAGAGTAGTTAAAATAAACGGAAGAAAGGATAAAGTCAGAGCTGAACAAAAATTTCAAAGGGCAGCTCTAGAAGACAAAGCCAACTATTTTAACAAAATGTGAAAGGACCTAGAATTAGAAAATCAAAAGGGAAGAACACACTCAGCATATCTGAGACCGAAAGAACTCAAGAAAATGTCAATCCTCACATTTCAATTTAGAACGATTCTGTCGGCAAAATATAGAATGATGTAGGAAGCATCAAAAGCAGATGGAAAGAATACATAGAGTCACTGAACCAAAAATAACTAATTGACATTCCACTGTTTTAGGAGGTAGCATATGAACAAGAACTAATGGTCCCGAAGAAAGACTTACAAAGGATGCATTCGCACAAACCACGCGCCGGGAATTGATGGAATACTGATTGCAATGTTTCAGCTAGCTGATGAAGCATTCACTTCTCTAGCCAGGAAATGTGTAAGATAGCTGGTCAGCGGATGGGAAGAGATCCATATTTGTGCCCATTCTAAAGAAAGGTGAGCCAACATAAGGCTCAAATTACAGAGCAATATCAATACTCATATGCAAGTATAATTTTGCTTAAGATCATCCAACACCAGATGCCATAGGATATTGACATGGAACTGACAGAGGTTTGGGCCTGAGTCAGATTGAGGCAATTACACAAACAAAAGAGGGAATACTGCCTGGTTTAAAATCAGGAAAGGTGTGCCTCCGGGTTGTGTCCTTTCTCCATACTTGTTCAATAGGTATGCTGTGCAAATAATCAGAGAAGCTGTCTTATATGAAGAACAGAATTGGAGGACGGGTTATCAAACTCTGATATGCAGCTGATACCACACTGATGGCTTAAAGTGAGGGGGACTTTAAGTATTTCTGATGAAGATCAAGGAATTCAGCTTTTAGTATGGATGATAACTCAATGACAAGAAGACCAAAATCCTCACAACTAGACCAACAGGTTAAAAAATTAATAAATGGAGAAAAGGCTGATGTTGTCAAGGGATTTTGTCTTGCTTGGATCCACTCTAATAGCTCATTGAAGCAACAATTAAGAGATCAAAAGAGGGTTGCATTGGTAAATTTACTTCACAAGACCTCTTTAGAATGTTGAAAAACAAGGATGTTTCTTTGAGTACTAAGGTGCACCGACCCAACCTCTTGCTTCAGATGCAACTGAGAATTGGAAACTGAATAGGGAAGACTGAAGAATCCATGCACGTGAACTGTCGTGCTGGGGAAGAATATTCAAAATACAATGGGCTGCTAAAAGGATAAAGTTGTTTTGTTAACAAGTATGGCCAGATTGCTGCCTATAAGCAAGTATGGCAAGACTTTGTCTTACATACTCTGGCAATATTGTCAGAAGAGACCAGTCCCTGGAGAAGGACATCATGCTTGGTAAAGTAGAGGGGAAGCAAAAATGAGGAAGGCCCTCAATGAGATGGGTTGACACAATGGCTGAAACAATGGGCTCAAGCCTAAGAAAAACTTGTAAGGATGGCCCAGGACTGTGCCTCATTCTGCTCTGTAAAGGGTCACTTCACGCTGGGCTGGAATTGACTGGATGGAACTTCACAGCAATTAACACCTTGGATATCCATCTTTATGCTTCCAATTTTCCTAGATTTATACTTCATAATTCTACATTCCAATTATTCATAGATATTTGAATAACTCAATAATTCTCATTTTGAGGTGTGCACCATCATCAAATGAAGGTCCCAAAGGCTTTCCTCCTTCAGGCTTTATTCCATCCATTTCAGTATGGTCCACTCTACTTTGAGAAGGCAGCTCTTCATCAGTCATCTTTTGAGTCCCTCTGACCTGTGGGGCTCATCTTCTAGAACGATCTCTGACCATGTTCGGCTGCTGCCTATTAGATTTTCAGAATTCCTTGGAACTGGGCAACGTATTCTTTCTTCGTCGTTGGTTCGTAGTCTGGGAACTCCGGTGAAACCTGCTCATGTACAACAGACTGACAGGCAAGTCGTGGTACAGCTATGTAGGATATTTTGAAAACACCTGGATATTTACTGAAAGATGTCAGCCTTGCTTTCTGTTGGCAGGAGGAGTAGGAATTGTTGCTCTCGTTGTTAGTTGCCATCGAGTAGATTCTGACTCCTGGTTACTCTAAGTGCAGCAAAAAGAAGCCGCCTGAGCCTGGGCTGCCGCGTCACGCTCAGAGTGCTCACCAAGCTGGAGGCCATTGCTGCAGCCAAGGTGTCAATCCAGGCCACTTGTGGAAGGGCTTCCTCCTTTTCCCTGAACTGAGCAAGCATACGCCCCTTTTCCAGGATCTGCTCCCTCCTCCTAGTCTTTCCAAATACACGAGACTAAGTGCTGCTCTCCTGACTTCCAGGGAACCTTCTGGTTGTCTTATAGGGTAGTGAGGAATCAGAATGGATCAGTGTAGCACCATAACCACAAATAGAAAATAACCAAACCACAGGTCTATTGTTGAAATGAAAACCACAATTTCTGAAATTTTTTTAATATGCTAGTGTGGTAGTTACATAATCTGTTGTCAAATTGAGACTTAAGAGTGAAGGGGTAGAGTTTTGCCTGTCACTCAGGTCACAGTTTGATGACCTCATTTGGAGGCACAAAGGATATAAATAGCTCATTGGAGGTGGGACACATGCTTACTCTCTGAGAGACATTCCTTCTGACAAGACACATGGAGCTATGCTAGAGCCCTGGAGCCTGGAGCAGCCACCTGGAGACCCCTGCCAGTGCTGAGATGCTTCCACCACCACTGGATCCACAAGACTTTCCACCCACTGGCCTGTGATCTTCCTGAATTCGGCATTATTGCATGAGTTGCGTGAGTCTGAAGAGAAATTTACAGATTAGTATCGGACATATGGGCTAATAGCAGCCTTATGAACTTGATCTGGACTGGGCAGAGATATTTTCTCAATATTCAATTGCTCTTGTATAGAAAGCTCTTTCTTGTGCACATCTGAGTGTCTCCCTGGGTTTGTATTTCTAACCTACTAGGACTAACACAATTAGTATACACTTAGAGATACATTACTATATGAAATATGTTTTTGGTTTTCATTACTTTTGCATTTGTGGACTCTTTTTGCAGTCCCCAACCAATCTATTCACTGCTATGGGGTTGATTCCTCCTCAGAGTGTAAGTCTTGTAAATCTTTACAAGAGCAGAGGGCCTCATCTTTGCTGTGGAGGGGCTGATGGGTTTGAACAGCCATCCTTTAGGCTGACAGCTCAATGTTGACTCATCAGCACCACCACAGCTCCTTCCATCCATCACAGGGTTAACCCAAACCACTTGATAGTCAAGATTGATTACAATGTATCATGCATCCTCCTGATATCATGTCAGTAGAAAGTTGGGTCATTTATGTCATTGAGATGTTAGAAATCCCTTTAGATATGATAGAAAATGTTTATATGCCTCAAAAGAATCTGTTATTATAAGAGCTTTTCTTTAACTCCAATTATCTACCTTTCCTAATACACTTTACAATGAAATCCAATTTTCATAATGTCAACAGAAAAAAACCTCCATGGTATTTTATTAGTGAAATTGAAATGCATTATATGTTCAGAAATCAGAGGGAAAAATATTAAAATGCATGCATAATTTAAAAAATCAATTGATGTGGATTTCTATGACAATCAAAGGTGTAGTATGAATACTTTATTGTCTACACTTTGAGATGCCGAAACCACTGTTGCCAGGGATGTACTCTGTTGTCCAGGAAACAGTGTGAGTTTTAAGTCAGATAAATCAGATCTAGAAGTTCAGATTTCCTAAACTTGGAAAAGTTACTTATCCTTCAGAATGCCAATTTCCATAGTGAAAATGGAGGTGATTTTACCTATTAGAAAAGACAATTGAGAATCTTAAAACTTTCAGTTTATCTAAAACATCTCACATATTCTTATGCAAATAATAGGTGTACACTCACCCATGCAACACACACACACACACACACAAATTCCAAATACTTTCCTCCCCTTGGGTTCCTGTTAAAAAATGAAAAGCAGAAATTGTCTTTAAAAACTACTCCTGTGTACACTGGTACAGATAGGAACTGGACACACAGGGAATCCAGGGCAGATGATCCCTTCAGGACCAGTG
>NW_022103908.1:11411315-11427036 GCF_000313985.2 Echinops telfairi | reverse complement strand
CTCCTTACCCTCCTGGTATCGCTACTCTCATTTCTGTTCCTGAGGAGTTTATCTGACCAGGATTCTGTGTGTGGTGAGCTCTTATCTATACCAGCGTACATGCTCAGTCTAGCCATCACTGAAAGGTAGGGCTGGGGTTATGACAATGAGGGTTGAGAAAACCTCAAAGAGCCAAAGGAATGTTGTGTGTTTCATTGCTGCTATACTGTGCCCTGGTTGACTCATCCCTTCCTTGTGACCATCTGTGTCTACAGATGGTTTGGGGTCTCTACTCTGACCCCCCTCATTCTCAACAATATGTTTCATTTTGTTGTTGTCTTGGGTCTTCTGGTGCCTAATACCTGAAGCACTTGACACCTCATGAATGCACAAACTGGTATGCTTCTTCCATGTGGGCTTGTTGCTTCTCTGCTAGATGGCCATTTGTTTAACTTCAAGCCTTTAATACCCCAGATGCTATATCTTTTGGGCACCATCAGCTTTCTTCGCTACATCTACTTATGCACCATTTTGTCTTCAGTGATTGTGCCAGGAGGGTGAGCACAACAGAATGCCAGGTTGTTAGAACAGAGTGTTCTTGCATCGAGGGAGCGCTTGAGCAGAGGCCCAAAGTTCTGTCCACTTCCTCAATGTATTGCCTTATCAATACACGTACCTAAGCAGATACCTCTATTTTTATGAATTAATATATCTACATATGTACACACCTATGTTTATACCTCTATCCATAGCTTTGCTTCCTAGATCTTTCCTCTGTTTCTTTTTAAACTTCTTCTTACCCCACCATCATGCTAGACCTTCTTCTGCCTCTTAGTAATTCCTCTCAGCTAGATTGCTGTTGCTCCAACCCTACCAGGATCTCTATGTCTTCCTTGTTGATTTTCATTCCCTAGTTGTTCCCCTGTCTATGGCATTGTTTGCTCGCCGATCTAAACTGACCCTCTCCCTATTAGTATGAGCTACAGAGGACAGCACTAAGCCTAAGGTTGGTGGAGGGGACAGCCTATCATGCCCACACAGGATAGACCCCATATCGGCACACCACGCCCTGAGGATGATGTCCCTGCACGGAGTTGCTAAGGCACAGAAAGGACTATAAGGCCAACAACTGCTTGAGAGATGATGTTCCCTCACAGGAGTGTACTGCAACAGGGGACAATACTGGGACACACTGTGGGGATTGAGTACCGTTTGATGCCCCGCCTCCCCACCACACACACAGCAGGGCAAACCAAGAAGGGAACATAACAGATCAGCAAACGGAGCAAAGCAAAGCCATCATCCCCTGAGGAGCCCCCCAAAAGAGACTTCAGGCTAGAAGGGGCAGTTCCTGGAGCTCCCCCACCCCCACCGGGCCGGTGGGGAGAAAATCATAAAAGTCAGCAGACAGACCTGGAATTAAGTATGCTTTCTCTTTTTTTGCTAGCCTTTCCCCTTCCTCTTTTGATTCAATCTTTTGTTTCCTTTTTGTCTTGTCTCCATTACTGTTGTTTTGCCCACCTGTATCAGATAGGCGTGGGAGGCAAGCCCAAGGAGAAAACAACGGGATCAACAGTTTCAGGAAGACTTGGGGTGAGGTCACTCCTTCAAAAATTTTTTTCCCAGTAGGAATGTTCTGGAAAGATCTGGAAATGATTGATTCCCAGCTCTTCACACCCTGCACCCTTAGAGAACGATCAAACTCAAAACTGCATTGTCATTATGGCAATTCTAACTCAGAGCGACCCTGCAGGACAGGGTAGAACTCCCCCTGGGAGTTTCGGAGACTCACTCTCCATGGGAGCAGATCTCACTTTTCTCCCAAGTGTAAGATGATCCACTGCTGATTGTCCTTTTCCTGCTTTTGTTTAGAATAGATTCCTTTCTCCAGTAGCTCCCTAAGTAGTGCCTAAGCGAATGGAATGCATGAGTAATACATAAGCTCATCTCACTAACTTCTTCCTTAAGCTCGCCAGGCTCTGTCGTTCACTCTCCAATTCTCTAAGGCTTTGCTTTTCAAACCCCCTACGAAGCTCATAGCAAAGCTGATCCTGTCCCGACAATGCGGAAAGGTCTGGGTTTTCCTTCAGTTGCTCGCTCTTTGGATTTGCTGCCTAGAGTTGACTGGTTATTTGTAGACCTTGAATTAACTCTTCAGGTAGAAACCTCCTCACAAGGCTTTGTATGTATAAAGGATGAGACAAAGTATTGGATGGTAATAAGCGCATTTATAAGCATTATTTCTATAGTGAAAAGAGGTTAATTTGAAAGTCATTCCTCCATTCACGAAGAACAATTTTCTCTAGTCTTCTGACTATTTATAGAAAGACCTTTACATGAACAAACTAATTAATAAATGGGATCAATTTCAAGATATTTTTTCTGGTTCATCACCACTTAATCATTCAATTTAAAAAACATTTTAAAGGCCAAGTCTAAAATAGATTTGTACCCACGCCCCCAATGTGAATTTTTCATTCTTTACAACATGCAGTAGGTACTGTATAATGACCTTTTCTCTGTTTGGAACAGGGATTAGAATAATACATTTGACCCTGTACAGTCACCTGGGAGAGATGTTAGTCTCCATGTTCAATAAACTGAAATATGTCTCAAGTGTCCCAAGGTTAAGGCCATGACTTTAAACTATTTAACAGTACCATACTGATTCACTTAGACTCTTAAGCTTTTTTTTTTTTTAAAGGGACTAAATTTTACATACTTTATCAGAACCATTTCTTTTCTCCATACAATTAAAGCAAATATTTTACATTGCAAATAAAGCCAGTTAACCTAAGATGCATTGTGCATTATAATAAAATTTATGGCTGCATAAATAGCAGTGTAAACTTACAGAAAGACTAGTAATTATAGTGCCATCGATGGTCTTTGTTGCTTTAATTCTGAGGCAGCCAGAATGATTAAACTGAATCTTAATCGACTTCCCCATTAAAAATGCTGGCAGAGGAGCTCCTTTAACCTTTCCCATTGATTGAACACAACAATCACCATTCAATTAGAATGCAACAGGACATTTGTTATAATGCAGAAAAGATACATGAGCCCTTTCCTTTTACTCTAGACAATCGATGAGATGACTCCTACTTCAGTAAAGGTGAGAATGCTCTCTCTACCTGGGAATCCGAAAAAGTCAAAGCCAACCCCAACGTGCCAAGAAGAGGAATGTCCTGATGAACTTAATCTGGAATGGATTAAGTTCATTAAGTAGAAATGTCTTTTCTGTTACTATTTACAATAGCTACATCTATCTTTGACATCGTATTTTTGCTTTCTTAAGCTTCAAAGTACTTTAGTTACTATGATCAAAGGTTTAATGGTGAATTAATGAGGGTGGTTACTGGCACTTTTATGTGTGTTCTCAGTACATGCTAAACAATACAAATCAAGGCAATACCAGTAACTGGAATAACAGATTTCTAGACTAGGAAGGAACCTTTAAGATTAAGTGATTTACGTAAGGTCAGGGAGCTAATTGGAACAAACTCTGAGTTAGGATCCAAGTCAATCAATTCCCCAGTCAACACTTGTTGCCTCTTGACACCTCTGAAATAGTTTGCACATCTAGATGTACTTTATACCTGATTCCATACTGATTTAGAGCCTACAACATATAAGAGTATGTCTACATTTTTCCCACTTGCATAGTAGTGGTGGACTAAAGATAGCTAGAGGTTATTTGCTATTCTCCCTATCGAGAAGTGGAGTATAATTCACATGGCCTACTATAGTGAATTTTGGGCCAATATTAAACTGTAGACAATATGACATCCTGGGAATTAAGTGACAGGTCATTGAAAGTCTTCCAGTCTTTGTCCATGTTCCCTGTAAATAATCTGACTGCTGTAGGAGAGCTTAAGCTATAACTGGTAGGTTGTCAAAAGGCTACTGTTTGCAGTGGGAACTCTGAATCCATTTTTGAGTCTCCACATAGATTCAGCCTCCACTGGATTCTTTCTGATCATTGACTCAGAATTCCTACTGCATCCCTAGCCATCCCAGAAACGGGGAGACATAACTGGGTGTGCCTTAGATGGAAATTGGGGTACTAGAGTCTCATAGTCATGATTCATACCCTGACTGATTTGGTTGGAAGCTCCTGAACCAATTTTGTAAATTGTCCTAAGCACAGTAGTGCGCATATCGCAAGCATGGCTCCTGTCTTGATTCTGTGGTCTTACCAGAAACTGTGATGGGTGGATCTTCTGCCAGCCATGATTTTGTGAAAGTTTTCTCTGGGTTCTATGATCTCTTTAAGTAGCCTCCTGACTGTGAGCCCTTGGACACCATTGTGGCTTCTTGCTGACAGACGCCCTCATTTGTTTTTGTCCTGTTTAGTTGTTAAATGTGTCTTGATAAATTATATTTGAATTTGGGGTTTCTTTTCCCATAGAATACTACCCGGAGACCATAATGTCAAAAGGCAGCTGAAGTCATCCATAGAGGGAGCCTGTGATGAAACACAAGAATCCCAGCCACATCCACTCTTCCAGCCATACCAGGACAGAGATCAGACATTTGCGTGAAGAGGCATCTCCCATTTCAGCCTCCACAGGCATGATGTGGAGAAGACCAAGGAAACAACTTGACCTCCCAACTCATATTGTTCCAGTTGAATCAGAACAGCTAATGCAGACATTGATTTCTCTCCCTCTGAGACCCCAGTGATCAGGAAGCAGGAATGGGTCATCCTTGTGCCTGCCATCCTTTCTTTCCCACAAAACCAATTGCACAATAACATGAGTATTGTTGTATGCCACTTAAACTAGGGCCTAGTTTGTTAGCAGTAATAGATAACCGGAAACTCTGTGTGTGTGTGTGTGTGTGTGTGTGTGTGAAACTATTTGCACACAACTGTTAATAAAAACCTTAGTGGTTTCAATCTAGAAAATAGCCAGGAGACCCCCTGGATTATTGGGTTATAGCTGTTAACCACAAGATGAACAGTTCGAAACCACTTGGTATTTAGGGGTCAAAGACGAAGCTTTAGACTGCCACTTATACTGCCATACAGTCTCAGAAACCCCCAGGGACACTTTGACCCTGTCCTATTGGGTGACTATGAGTTGGAATCTACTCAATAGTAGTGAGAAGATCACAGCTGATAAACACTGGATGGCCCCAGTCTACTCTGAAATACATAAGACAGCGTGGATTGGAGTGGGCTTAACAGCAATGTTTTTGTTTGTTTGTTTTTTACATATCTTTCCATCCATATTTTGTCTAATATATAAATATTAAATAAAGCTCAAGAGATTCAATTTCAAATAGCATTCAGTAGTTAGAAGTATAAAGCTTATTATATGAATGTAATATCTTTGCAGCAAGTACGAGGGGCTTAAGTGCACTTAATTCTTTAGGAAGAACATGTATAATTCTCTCCTTTAAGTACTCTGAATATATGTCCAATCCCCAAAACAAAACAAAACAAAAAAGATTTTATGTGTAATTATTATTTTGTGTGGACTTAAGCAACTGTTTATATGTATCCAGCTCCATATCCCTGGGTTGTAGCTTTTAAAAGTTAACTTGAATGTTCATCTGATAGCAATTAGGATGTTTTACAGTAAGTAATACAATAAGTCAATAAAGATAGGAAAAAAGCACAGAAATGTACAGACAACAGAAACAAAGCAATATTTCCTAGGGAAAAAACAAAACAAAATAAAAGCCGGATTTTGAAATGATAATCTTTCCAAATTAAAAACATCAGATTTCCAAATTTCAAGTTAAAAAGATTAAGTAGTATTTTAAAACAGGATCGGAACTTTTAAGAAAGGCCTACCATATTAGATTGGAATAATATTACTGTATTTTCAAGTTAAAATATCATGTTTGTGAAAAGAAAAGAATTTGATTTTGAATGAGAACCCAGAACATCTAACTTGACCAACAAATAAAAAAAGCTAAACTGCCTGCATTCTAGGTGATTCCGACTTAGGCCGGCCCGATAGGCCTGAGCAGAACTCTTTCCAGATACTGACCGGAGCAGCAGCCTCATTTTGCGCCCTCAGAGTGGCTGATGGGTTTGAATCTCTGACTTTGCAGTTAGCAGCCCCACTGACCTCCGCCAGCACCAGGCCTCCAGTGAGGGGTAATGTGAGAAACCCATGATGCACGAAGTCCATTTGGGTACTCATGTTGGTCAGCTGGGTGCTTCAAACGGTTCAGCCCAGCGCTATTATCAATTTCTATAAGGAACAAACACTGTTGGGCCCAATAAGTTCATAGAGAATTGAATGATTTCTTCTAAAGATATTTAATTGCTTGTTATTAAACATTATAATACTTGATGTATAAATGTCTAAATACACTACATATTTATATTATGCCTTGTTATTAATTTTCCAGGCCCTGCAATAAAAATGCTATTATTTTATTATACTATTTCCAAAATCATGTCAACTCTAGTATACTGACATTCGACATCATTCTGCGGATAGCTGTGAGGTCCAGTCCTACATCCGGATAGATCCTTAGGGGGATGTACCCATGTAAACTGGAACTGGAATGAGGGAGTAACGCATTCTCTCACAGCCCTATATAATCTCGGGCATGCGAACTATGGCAAGCACATACGTAACAGGAAGGGGTTATATTAGAGGGGTACATGTAACAGGAGGGGCACGTAACATGAGGAGGAGGAGCTAGGAGTGTACGTGCAATTGGAAAGGGAGGTAGCAGGCATACATGTGACAGGAAGGTACATCCATAACAAGATGAGCGGCCTCTAGCATTAAGATGGCAGCCTAAGTTTAGTCACCTGGGAGCTGGCTTGCCCTTTGGTGTCTCTGATCTCTTCTCCAGGGGAACAATCCCTGCTCCTTATCAGAAGGGAGTAGGCCCTCCTTAGGATGGAACAGACGATAGGTCCTGATTGCTGTCCATGGGAGACAACCTTTAGGCAAATAGCCTTCAAGCAGTTGACATTCAAGCATATACAATAGCAACCGTATATTTCCAAGTAGCACCTTAAAATTGTTATTATTATGGGGGACATTGTGGGGAATAACTTTACTTAGGGCGATGCGTGTGGGACGCATATCCAACCCATGAACTAGAAGGTCTTCCTCCATGGGAGCCAGAGCCTCCCAGGATTCTTAACATATGAGCATTGAGAGTTTGCATATACTCTTCCTGATTTTGTTTTCCACAGAGAGCAAGTATCATAAACATAATACCCTAAATCCTACCTCAATTCCAAAATTGTGGGGAATGCTAAAATATGTGTTTGTAGAAGGAAGAGCGGGAGCTAAAGCACTCAGGAGAAACCACCTACTTTGTCAAGTTCAAGATGGATTTGGTACCATGTGGGCCAACCTCTGGGCACAAGGACTCCTGGAAAGTTCTCTGTGGTGAGTGGGAGGGGAAATGATCAATTCTTCCCTGAGGGCTGAACGATTTGCCTCCAAATTTAGGAAATAGAGCAAGCTTTATGTCGCATAATAGTTTCTGATTGTAGAAACGTTCTGGAGTAGAAAACGCAGAGGATTGTATGCCCTATGAACTAAACCCCTTCCGAAGTCAGCATTCTTGCCTCACTGCCCACTGATGAGGGTAGTGGCCATTTAGATAGGACCTTTGGAGTCTTGCTGGTCTGCTCACCACAAGGTCAGCAGTTCAAAACCACCAGCCGCTCTGTAGGAGAAAGACAAGGCTTTCGACTCCTGTAAAGGGTGACAATATCAGAAACCCATTTGGCCACTTCCACCCTGCCCTGTAAGGTCACTCACTATAGGTCGGTATCGACGCAGCGACAGTGAGTTTGAGATCTAGTGACATGTTCTGCCTTTGACCGAAAGCTTTTCCTTCGGTTTCAAATATCCTAGAACAGATTTTCCCGGTTATGCCCACTCACCTTCCAATAATCAGCATGCCTCTCATTTTTCTGAGACAATTACAGAAGGAATTCTCTGTGGATGCCTTTTAGATTAGACTTCAAAGGGGGGAAATCATTTTAATCATCAAGGAAAACAGTTTTTAAAACACACTGGAACTTCTTTCTCTGAGGTGTTTCTGCTATGTTGGTTAACTCTTTTCTGAAGTACTTCACGTGACTCAGAGAACAGGTATTAATCACTTGCCGCAGGCACATAAAAATAAATCTCAGGCAGACAAACGAGAGTGTTCCTGGTAGTATGAGTGGCTAACTGGTCCCCAGGAAACTGGTCGTGGACCTTCAGAACCTGAATTCTAACACTCACTGACAACGTTAAGATGATCCTTTTAGAAAATACTTTTAACATCTCTTCTGTCTGAGGGGGATGGTGGTGGTGAAGATTGTCATGTTTCCTCAATTCATACTTTCTTACACGTAGATCTAACTTTTTGACACAGCATTTGTTACATGTGGAAACTGAAGTTTTGGGTCTCAGAGGGTACTAATTAAATTGCTTTATGAATTCACACATTTACACATTTGTTTCGCTATCGTTAATTATGTCAGAAAGGGCTCCATCTGCGAATGACATCGACTCACCGTTTGAAAGCTTGCATAGGAGGAACGTAGCAGACTTATCACATGGAGAAGGGAAACTAGAAGAACCTACATCCTGAGATCAGGGATGACGCCTCAAGGCAAGCGGTCTAACTTCATGAGCAGACAATTCATGAAAAGGAGGGGAACCAAAACCCAGGTGTAGGAAGTGGCTAAGTGAGTTGCAAAATTGGTAGGGATGGGAGAGAAATAGGTCAGTTAGGAGAAAAATCAAGGCTTTGTCAAATGGATTAGGAATGCTAACCGAGTTTTCTCTTCCATTTAAGAGTTTGTGTGTTAGGGTTTTACTGTTAGATTTTGGGGTTGAGAGGAGCCCCTACACTCTGGTGGCTTGATTAGATGTTAGGATCGAAACTTTGTATTTGCAACTGTAGAAAGACACAGCTGCGCTCATGGACGTTCATTGTGGGTCAGCACTACCCTTTGGCATAATAAGGATAAATGACTGGATTTGACATATTGCTGGTGATTAGGTTCCAGTGTATCATTTGATCTCAGCTGAGTCTTTCAAAATAGACTGGACTATTTCAAGGGGAATTTTAATGTAGGATTTTTTAAAGCGCTGCTTAGGTTCTATGGAAAAAACTCTGAATACGAGACATATGAGGAGCTTCCAGGAGTTTGTGGAAGACTTTGATTCAAGAGATACTGAATAGCATTAATTAAAATATAGTATAAAGAGATGAAATTTATAGGTAAAGAGAAACATTATTTTTAAGGAATTGAGTCACTTGATTGGAGGACTCACAAGTCCAAAATCTGTAGGTCAGGTGACCTAGAAATCTTGTGATTTTATGTCTAAACTCTGCAGGCCAGTTAGTGGGCTGAAAATCCTACCTCTAAGTCCATTTATTATCTTAAAGCAGTCCTTCGCTGTAGTGAAACCTGTTTTTGTCTTAACGTCTTCCACTGATTGAATGAGTCCCAACCACATTATCTTGAGTAATCGGCTTCACTTAGGGTCATCTCATGTTATTCACATAATGTACTGCAGCTGAAATACTTAGTGTGGCTCTTTCTACCCAAGTTGACACAATAAATTCACCGCCACAGGTATATGCTTAAAAGATTTCTTCAAACTTCCTTGAACATGGAACATTGATCATTTGTTGATATTTAGAGTTGGTGTAATTTAGAATACAATTTTGGAAATGCTATTTTATATTTACTGTGCCTTGTTAGCTATATTTTATATGTTTAAGATGATAACAAACTAATCATCAATTAAACATGTGACACTTATGTCCCATTGAATATCTACGCTTTGAATTCCCTTTTCACCGATGTTCTGACTTCTACTTTATTTTTGTGATTGTTTCCACAGTGGAACTGGTACATGCCTTTCCTTTTAATTATAGTGAGGTAATTATTATTAGGTAAGATGTCCAGCATACATCTAGTATCACTGCCTTACAGGGTTTCCAAGGAGGTAATCTTTATGAAAACAGACTGCCAAATTGTCCTCACTGTGGAAGAGCTGGTGGGCTTGAACCTCTGATCTTTCAACTAGAAACCAATCTCTTAAACCCTGCACTACCAGGGTTCTAGAGTCCTTCCAAGTACCCAGTACCTCTGGGGTACACTGGTGCTGCTCATGTACCCTGTATCAAGTTTACCTTAATGATAACGTCCTACAAAACCATAGGCCAATATCACACAAGATATTGGAATTATAAGACTTTCATGTCACCCTTTTATAATTGTAGCCACATACCTCCTACTTTGTGCTCCTCAGGAGAAAGATGCGGCTGTTTACTTCCATAAGGATTGAAAGTCTTAGACACCCAAAAGGGCAGTTCTGCTCTGTGCTCTGGGGCTGCTCCGTGTCAGAATGCTCTATGGCAGGGTCTAGTCGTTGTTGGCAGCCGTGAATCGAGTCTACATTTGTATGGATTTTCCACTTTAGGAATAAATGAAATAATACAGTATGTAATCTTTTAGAGTTATCTCTTATTCTTCCTCACAATTACCTGGAGACGCCTTCCGGTTCTTGCTTTTTTTAAAAATTTTTTTCTTCAAAAAAAAAAAATGTGTTCCTCTTTTTTTGTTGAAGAGTATTCCCAGAGATGGGTGTGCCACTCTTTTGTTTGTTTGTTTTAGTTTGCTTTTAACAATTTAGCCAATAAAGAACATTTGAGTTATTTGTAAGTTTTGGTTGCTATAGCTAAAGCTCACCCTTTCTCTGTCAGTTTGTCCTGCCGTGGTGGCTTGCCCTCTGCTGTGGTATTGGAAGCTCTGTCACCGGTATTTCAATACCAGCAGGTTCACCCCTGGAGGGTAGGCTTCAGCAGGGCTTGCAGACGAAGAACAGGTTGCACAGAAGGAATAGACTTTGCACTTCTAAGGGCAGCCTTGTGAACAGTCAACAGTCGCAAAGCTCAAGAAAGCAGAGGGCATATAACACAGAGCACATCTGCTGCCCAAGAACTCTTTAAAGTGTTAGAGAGACACAGGCACCACTTTGAGGGCTAAGGTGTAGCTGACCCAAGACTCGGTGTTTCCAATTGTCCCTATGCAGGTGGGAGCTGGTCAGTGAATATAAAAGACCCGAGAGGAAGTGTGAATTATCATGTTGGTGAAGAATATCGAAAGTATCATGAACTGACAAAAGGAAAAAAGTTTGTCTTGAAAGAAATGCAGCAAGAATGGTGATGCTTCTGACAAACTCTGGACATGTTCTCAGGAGCCACCAGTCCCTGGAAAAGGAAAGTGGAGGTCAGAGGAAAAGAGGAAGACGGGCAAGGAGATGAATTGGCATGGTAGCTGCCACAATGAACTCAATCCTCATCATTGTGACTGGCACACGGCAAGGCCGCGCTGTGTTCTGTTGTCCATGGGATTGATTTGAGTGGGAACGATCGCAGGGCATCTAACAACCACGATTCAAGGTTCTGTCAACATCCATGTCAGACTGTGTGTGTGTGAACATACATTTCATTTCTCTGGGATAAATGATCAACCATTAGGTTGGTTGGTATGCTTTTTTGTTTGTTTAACAAAACAGACAAGTTATTTTCTAGGGTTGTTACAATAGTTTACTATCCTGCCAGGGATTATTGGTGATCTCATTTAGTGTCATATTGCAATTTTAATTCACAATTCTCTAATGACTGCTGGTGTTGGAATCATTTTATTTGTTTACATGCCATCAATATCTCTTCTTCTCTGAAATGTAATTTGATGTCTTTTGTTCATGTTCTAGTTAGGTTGTTTGCTTTTTAGTATTAAGTTCTGAGAGTTCTTTATATGAAAAAATCTGTCTATCAGAGATGTGTTTCCAACTCCCAGTATCCCTATATAGTAGGGTAAGTAAAGAAGTATTGCTACTAGTATCCAATTCCACACATGTTGAGCTTATTCCAAACAAACATGTTTCTACATGTTTTTGCAACCAATGTATGGCGACAGATGAGTCCTCTTAGTAATACACGTGTCTTAGTGCTTTTCCAAAAACCAAAACTCACTGCCAATGAGTCAATTCTAATGTATAAAGATCTATAGAACAGGGTAGGACTGACCCGTGAGTTTCAGAGACTGAAAATCTTTCTGGCAGTAGAAAGTCTCCTCCGTCTCCCTTAGTTTCATGAAAAAATACTCACCATCATTGAGTCAACGCTGACACATAGCGGCCCCCTTGTGGGTTTCTGAGACTGTACGTGTTTACGGGAATAGAAAGCCCAGTCCTTCTTTCACAGAGCTTCTGGTGGTTTTGAACTGCTGACCATGTGGATCCCAGCCCAACTTACAGCTACTATATCATCAGGGCTCCATTTTTTTTTCCTAGTCTCATTGCAGGCTCTCAAAGAAAGTTTCAGTCAAAACTGTGGCTTCCAAGGGAACCTGCTGGTCTAGAACTTAAACTCAAGGCCAGAAGGTCAGCTCAAAAGGTGATGCTGACTGTTTATTGTGATGCCAAAGTTTTAAACTTGATACATTTTCTGTAATGAAACAGGATGATTACGTTATTTATTATGAAAAAAATTAAGAAAATTGAAAACTGCATTGGTGAGAAAAAAGGGCAGGGAAATTGTGCCATGGACTTTTAAAAATTGGACTTATGGACTTGATCTGGACTGAGCTGTGATATTTTTGTAGTATACAATTACTCTTTATATAAAGCTTTTTTCTATACACATATGAGTGTCTATGAATTTGCTTCTCTAGTCTACCCAGACTAACACACTGATATTATTCCAACCTTGAAATAAACATCAGATTCTGCACTTAGCCTTTGTTGATATGGGTCTTAGGGAGTGAGCGTTTTTATTTGTGGTGTTGGCTGGAGAAGACTGGCTGTTGTCTGAAGTTTTTTGTCTTTCTAGGCTTTGTCTTTCCTAATCCTTTAGCGAGAGAGAGAAATTGTTTTGTTTTGTTTTGTTTTGAGAAATATATATTTTCAATTGAACATATATTAATGTCTTAAATGGGACAAGGCCAAAACAAAGACATATCCAAATGAAGGAGACACTAACATGAGTTCATAATGGTACCTGTGATAGGTTTTTTGTGCCAACCTGGCCTCTGTAGGAACACGTAGGTGGAATGTAGCCTGTCAATCAGATCACAGCTTGAGTTAGCTCTTCTGTGCTACTTGTGGACCAAGCCAAGCCATTTCTCAATGGTCATGGTGGAGCATGTTACCGTGTCTTGCATCCCTGTGCCTTGAGACCTGCTCTGTTACCCTGCTGCATTAATGGCCTCTGCTATGCCTGGACATCTCATCTTATTGCTGTGCTGCCCCACCTTGCCATGCCTGCTGCCTGTGGGCTGACTCTGCTCATCTTGCCTGTGGGCAGATTCCATGCTGTGATGCCAACACTTCACTGTCTGCTTTCTTGACCTTGGACCGCAGTCTGCATGAGTAGGAAGGACCTTCAGTATATTAACTGTCCCATGAAAATGAGTTGAACTGAGCACTCCATACTGATGTTTGGAATAATTATCTGTTGTATTCCTTCTCACTATATACACACACATACACATGCACACACATACACACACGCATGCATGCACATGCACATGTATGTGTGTACGAGAGGTTACCCCATCAAATATGGAAAAAAGCTATGCTAGGTGAAGCTTTTGTTGTACACATTTTTCCCTGCTAGGTGAGCATTGAGGAACTCATTCTGAGTTAGTGCACTAAGTGGTGTCACCAGGAAAGGCCCTCTCTGGTCAAAGTGAATTTTTTTTCATAAAAGTAGTTTTGTTTAAACCGTGTTTTTTTTGTGATGGTTGATTCAAGAGAACAGTGTGCAGCTGTGAAATTTTGTTTCCTGCTCAGGAAAAATGCCACAGAAACTGTTGTGAAGTTGAACACAGCCTACAAGCACAGTACTATGGGAAAAACTCAAGTGTGTGAGTGCATTTCTCATTTAAAAGAAGGTGAAATGTCAACTGATGACAAACCTCATTCTAGACACCCGTCAACTTCCTGAACAGATGATTAATATCAACTCCTAGTGCATTTGGAGTTTCTTCCCTGGGGTCAGAATGTTAATCAAGCTTTCTATTTAGAGGTTAACAGCATTAACAGTATGTGACAAAAAAGGCCTGATTTGAGGCAGATGGGGATTGGTTTTGCCATTGTGACAATGCACCTGTTCATGGAGTCATCTCATTGCACCAGTTTTTGACAAAAAAACAGCATACTTCTCTTGTCCCACACACCTTACTTACCTGACCTCGCTCTATGCAACTTCTTTTTGTTTCCTTGAATAAAGAGGGACATGAAAGTCAGCAATTTGATGACATAGAAGAAGTGAATAAAAAAAACGAGAGAAGTGCTATCAGTCATCTAAACAGATGAGTTTCAAGAATATTTCCAAGAATGGAATTGCAGATTAGACAAATGTATTAAGTGTAATGGAGATTGCTTTGAAGGCAAAAAGGTTGTTTTGTAAGAACACTTTAAGTACATAGCTTTGAAAAAAAAATTCTGTTTTTTTTTGTACCCCTCATTATATAAAGAGAAAAATTTTAAATTAACAAAATAAATGGTACCAGGTATGGGCTGATGCTTCCTCCTGGTGGGTGTGACCTGATTAACAGGCTAGACCCCATCCCTTCACTCTGTTTATCAAGTTGACATGAGATTATATAACTACCACAGTATCCATGGGTTTTCTGATATGCAGAACTTTATAAAGGACATGGGCCGTCAAAGAAAACTGTCACAAATGCATGGTTGATGACAGATCAATACATTATAGTCACAGGTGGGATTACTGGTGCATGAATGAGCCTCTTATTGGGATACATATACTGGGGTAAACAGAGGAGTTTACAAGATTCACCAAGGGGCCTCCCCAAGGCACTCAGGGCTAATGACTGTGACCCCACGAATGGTGATCTAAATCAAGAACACACTCAGGAAACCCCCCAAGGGAGATGGCACCGGCTTGGATTTGTCAAGCAGGTAGAGGTAATGTCCCCTCCAATGCTTTGTCTGAGGGCAAAACTATTCATATACTTGGTTGATATTCCAAGAGAATTCAGTGGAGGCTTAACCCACATGGGACTCTGCAAATAGATTTTGAACTTTCACTGTCAAACATAGGCTTTTGCAAGAAGGTGCCGAGAATTTAAGCTCTAATATGATTTCCTCCTCTGATCATGGATTTTATTATTTATAATCTTTGGATTACTCAAGCTGGTATGCTCCTTATATGTGTACTTAGGTGGCACCTGCCTTAGATGGCTGCTTTTTTATAGATAAGCCTTTAAGAACCCAGACACTATTATTTCTGATAGCCACTTCGGTGCATTTTCTTCCCAGCACTTTGCTATAGCATCCATATCTTCAGTGATCACTGCATAAGGGAAAATATCAAGCCAGGCCATAAGAACTGGGTATTCTTAGATTAAAGCTTACAATTAAGTGAGAGTTTAAAATTCATCCATATATCTAAATTTTATATATATTTGTGGTCTCCTTTAGTGGCAGCCTTATCAACTTCTTCAGAGAGTATAAGTAACCTCCATGGAAACTTTGGTAATTCTAATAATATCATTAATCTGGCCAATGGGATGAAAAAATAAAACACCTCACATCCAGATAGTTGATTTTGACATATGATGATTCTATAGATCAGAATAGAACTGGACCTAGGGGTTTGTGCAGCTTTATAGTACTACTGATATAATAATAATAATAATAATAATAATAATAATTATATATATATATATATATTGCAAAACTTTTTAGACTAGTATTAACACATGGAC
>NW_022103908.1:11406821-11411215 GCF_000313985.2 Echinops telfairi | reverse complement strand
ATTCCTTAATAGTAGGAAAATCTATTCTATAAGAATTTCATTGGAAAACCTTACCACGTCCACCCTCTACCCCTAATCCTGTACTTTCAGTCTACTGATTGTTCCCTGAATTCAAAGAGCACTTCAAAAGAATAAACGTGAGTTCATCAGAGATGCCAACATTTCCATTTTGATGTGGTGTCAAGAAAAGATGCAGATTCTTCAGGGGAAAAGTCAGGGAGATGGAAGCACTGTTTTCAGAAATATATACACTTAGATAGAAGTTATACTCAAAGAAACAACAGCTTCACATTTGGATTTTTTTTTGTTTAATAAAGGGTTCCATGCTATTACAGCAAGACTTTTTGACTCACTCTCATACAGTCCAGCTAATACTTCTTTATTGTATATGTGGTTTCCAAGCTTTTTTTCCCCACTTAGATTTTGCAATCCTTTTGATAAATCTTTTCACAAAGGAAAGGATTTTACATTTGATGAATTCTAATTTATCAATTTACCATTTTAATGGATCTAGAAAGAGACAAAGAATTCTGAAACATTTTGTTTTATCTTAGATCCTAGGGATTTCCTCCTCTGTATTTGTCTAAGTGTTTAGATTTTATTCTTAAGCCCACTTGGAGTTCATTCTTATGGGAAGTATAAACTTTAGGTCATTTCTTTTTTCTCCTATGAATGTTCAATTGATCCAGCACCATTTATTAAAAGGCTGTACTTCTTCTAGTGTATTTCTTTTGTTACTTGCAAAAAATATGTGGACATTTATGTGTGGGTTTTTAATTTGTTCCTTTGATTTAGGTGTCGATATCACACAGTTTTTATGATGGTCTCCACTCCCTTATTGGCCTTACTGATTGTGGTAGTTATATAATCTGTTGTTGCCTTGAGACATAATAGGGAATGGGGTGGAGTTTAGCCTATCAATCAGATTGCAGTTTGATGACCTCATTTGGAGGCGCTAAGGAGATAAACAGCTCACTGGAGGTGGGATACATGCTCACTCCCTGGGAGACATTCCTGACTACAAGCCACATGGAGCTACGCTGATGCAGCCAGAGCCCTGGGAGTTATAGGAGTCACATGGAGAACCTGGCAGTGCTGAGATGCTTCTACTGCCACTGGATCCACAAGACTTTCTACCCACTGGCCTGTGATGTTCCTGCATTTGTGTGAGTCTAATGAGGAACTTATGGACTAGTATTGGACACATGAGCTAATATTGGACTTATGGACTTGATCTGGACTGAGCTGTGATATTTTTGTAGTATACAATTACTCTTTATATAAAGCTTTTTTCTATACACATATGAGTGTCTATGAATTTGCTTCTCTAGTCTACCCAGACTAACACACTGATATTATTCCAACCTTGAAATAAACATCAGATTCTGCACTTAGCCTTTGTTGATATGGGTCTTAGGGAGTGAGCGTTTTTATTTGTGGTGTTGGCTGGAGAAGACTGGCTGTTGTCTGAAGTTTTTTGTCTTTCTAGGCTTTGTCTTTCCTAATCCTTTAGCGAGAGAGAGAAATTGTTTTGTTTTGTTTTGTTTTGAGAAATATATATTTTCAATTGAACATATATTAATGTCTTAAATGGGACAAGGCCAAAACAAAGACATATCCAAATGAAGGAGACACTAACATGAGTTCATAATGGTACCTGTGATAGGTTTTTTGTGCCAACCTGGCCTCTGTAGGAACACGTAGGTGGAATGTAGCCTGTCAATCAGATCACAGCTTGAGTTAGCTCTTCTGTGCTACTTGTGGACCAAGCCAAGCCATTTCTCAATGGTCATGGTGGAGCATGTTACCGTGTCTTGCATCCCTGTGCCTTGAGACCTGCTCTGTTACCCTGCTGCATTAATGGCCTCTGCTATGCCTGGACATCTCATCTTATTGCTGTGCTGCCCCACCTTGCCATGCCTGCTGCCTGTGGGCTGACTCTGCTCATCTTGCCTGTGGGCAGATTCCATGCTGTGATGCCAACACTTCACTGTCTGCTTTCTTGACCTTGGACCGCAGTCTGCATGAGTAGGAAGGACCTTCAGTATATTAACTGTCCCATGAAAATGAGTTGAACTGAGCACTCCATACTGATGTTTGGAATAATTATCTGTTGTATTCCTTCTCACTATATACACACACATACACATGCACACACATACACACACGCATGCATGCACATGCACATGTATGTGTGTACGAGAGGTTACCCCATCAAATATGGAAAAAAGCTATGCTAGGTGAAGCTTTTGTTGTACACATTTTTCCCTGCTAGGTGAGCATTGAGGAACTCATTCTGAGTTAGTGCACTAAGTGGTGTCACCAGGAAAGGCCCTCTCTGGTCAAAGTGAATTTTTTTTCATAAAAGTAGTTTTGTTTAAACCGTGTTTTTTTTGTGATGGTTGATTCAAGAGAACAGTGTGCAGCTGTGAAATTTTGTTTCCTGCTCAGGAAAAATGCCACAGAAACTGTTGTGAAGTTGAACACAGCCTACAAGCACAGTACTATGGGAAAAACTCAAGTGTGTGAGTGCATTTCTCATTTAAAAGAAGGTGAAATGTCAACTGATGACAAACCTCATTCTAGACACCCGTCAACTTCCTGAACAGATGATTAATATCAACTCCTAGTGCATTTGGAGTTTCTTCCCTGGGGTCAGAATGTTAATCAAGCTTTCTATTTAGAGGTTAACAGCATTAACAGTATGTGACAAAAAAGGCCTGATTTGAGGCAGATGGGGATTGGTTTTGCCATTGTGACAATGCACCTGTTCATGGAGTCATCTCATTGCACCAGTTTTTGACAAAAAAACAGCATACTTCTCTTGTCCCACACACCTTACTTACCTGACCTCGCTCTATGCAACTTCTTTTTGTTTCCTTGAATAAAGAGGGACATGAAAGTCAGCAATTTGATGACATAGAAGAAGTGAATAAAAAAAACGAGAGAAGTGCTATCAGTCATCTAAACAGATGAGTTTCAAGAATATTTCCAAGAATGGAATTGCAGATTAGACAAATGTATTAAGTGTAATGGAGATTGCTTTGAAGGCAAAAAGGTTGTTTTGTAAGAACACTTTAAGTACATAGCTTTGAAAAAAAAATTCTGTTTTTTTTTGTACCCCTCATTATATAAAGAGAAAAATTTTAAATTAACAAAATAAATGGTACCAGGTATGGGCTGATGCTTCCTCCTGGTGGGTGTGACCTGATTAACAGGCTAGACCCCATCCCTTCACTCTGTTTATCAAGTTGACATGAGATTATATAACTACCACAGTATCCATGGGTTTTCTGATATGCAGAACTTTATAAAGGACATGGGCCGTCAAAGAAAACTGTCACAAATGCATGGTTGATGACAGATCAATACATTATAGTCACAGGTGGGATTACTGGTGCATGAATGAGCCTCTTATTGGGATACATATACTGGGGTAAACAGAGGAGTTTACAAGATTCACCAAGGGGCCTCCCCAAGGCACTCAGGGCTAATGACTGTGACCCCACGAATGGTGATCTAAATCAAGAACACACTCAGGAAACCCCCCAAGGGAGATGGCACCGGCTTGGATTTGTCAAGCAGGTAGAGGTAATGTCCCCTCCAATGCTTTGTCTGAGGGCAAAACTATTCATATACTTGGTTGATATTCCAAGAGAATTCAGTGGAGGCTTAACCCACATGGGACTCTGCAAATAGATTTTGAACTTTCACTGTCAAACATAGGCTTTTGCAAGAAGGTGCCGAGAATTTAAGCTCTAATATGATTTCCTCCTCTGATCATGGATTTTATTATTTATAATCTTTGGATTACTCAAGCTGGTATGCTCCTTATATGTGTACTTAGGTGGCACCTGCCTTAGATGGCTGCTTTTTTATAGATAAGCCTTTAAGAACCCAGACACTATTATTTCTGATAGCCACTTCGGTGCATTTTCTTCCCAGCACTTTGCTATAGCATCCATATCTTCAGTGATCACTGCATAAGGGAAAATATCAAGCCAGGCCATAAGAACTGGGTATTCTTAGATTAAAGCTTACAATTAAGTGAGAGTTTAAAATTCATCCATATATCTAAATTTTATATATATTTGTGGTCTCCTTTAGTGGCAGCCTTATCAACTTCTTCAGAGAGTATAAGTAACCTCCATGGAAACTTTGGTAATTCTAATAATATCATTAATCTGGCCAATGGGATGAAAAAATAAAACACCTCACATCCAGATAGTTGATTTTGACATATGATGATTCTATAGATCAGAATAGAACTGGACCTAGGGGTTTGTGCAGCTTTATAGTACTACTGATATAATAATAATAATAATAATAATAATAATAATTATATATATATATATATATTGCAAAACTTTTTAGACTAGTATTAACACATGGAC
>NW_022103908.1:11371424-11406721 GCF_000313985.2 Echinops telfairi | reverse complement strand
AGAAAAACTGTCTACAGAACTAAGACATCTCGCAAAGAGCAGAGGAAATGAGAAAGTGGCAAGGATGTGGTAGTCTTAATCTGCCAATTATTGGGCAACCTCAGAAGCAAGAGGTTGGAACTGAAACCCAATGACTCCAAAATCCTGGATCCTGGGGTAGCTGTCAGCTTCTTTTCATACTAGGCTGATTCAGCTTTCAGTCCAAAGGAGTATTTCCGTTTCTTTAATCTGCAACAGGCAGGTTTAAGGCAAAATTCATTTCTCTTAATAGATCTTCCAAATTAGATCCTTCTGATGTGACCTATTGATAAGTCTGAACACCTCCAAAGACAAAATCTAAAATCCAGGTTTCCTGGCTTAACATGAAGCGTGGGTCACCAAAGGCTAAAAAGAAACTTGATAAAAATGCATGATTAACAATATAATACAGGGCAGATTCTCACTTAGGTGGGGCTACATAAGTAATAGCAAGCATTTTCCTTAAGGACAAGCTGACCTTCCCTGATTTAGCCATCACAAGAACAGAAATCACCTTCTCAGAGACAGCTTTAGATCCACCCTCACCTGGTTATGCACTTCCAAGAGAATTCACTTACCCCCGTGTCAGAGTGTCTATTGATTTAGGATTACTGTAAGGTAATGCCAGGAAGCCCTGGTGGTGTAGTGGTCATGCGTTGGGCTGTGATTGGCCTGGTTGGCAATTCAAAACCAGCAACAGCTCTTCAGGAGAAAGTCTGGGCTTTCTACACTCGCAAACAGTTACAGCCTGGGAAGCCCTCAGGAGGTTGATATGAGGCAGGATCGGCTCGATGGCAGCGAGTGTGGAGAGATTTTTAGAGTAAGATAACACTATATGGCAGAAACTATTTGGCCTTCACCTATACCCCACTCATTGAAAACCTGACCCCAGTTGAGGTGAGATCTTCCCTGGAAAAGTGCTTTATATAACATACAAATATGGAGCAATACATGGGTATAGGCATTAGACAATAGCACCATATTAAATGATTCCTGGACCTGAGAACAGCTATCTATCTTTGCTTGGTATTATCCTTCAAGTAGTCATCCCATACAATATTTGTCTCTGTGTGACTGAATAGTTCTATTCAGCATTATGCTCTCCAGCTCCATCCATGTCATGAGGGGGGGCTTCATCAGTTTCATCAACATTTTTTTGCGATGCAGATGCATGGTATCCCATTGCATGTAGGTACCAAAATGCCTTTATTTATTCTTCTACGATGGGATTTGGGGCTGTTTCCAATCTCTTGTTATTATGAACAGTGCTGTAGTACACATGAAACTGCACATGTTTATTCATTTTATGTCTCTTGGTTCTTTGGCGTATATACTCAACAGAGGTAAGAGAAACAAAACCACAGGACATTTATAATTAGGTAGATCGGTTTATACAGCAAGAAGGAATATAACAGCTAACTAGTCCACACAGCAGAACAGAGGGCTCAGTGCAACTCACTTTTTTGAAACTGTTAATATATTGGAAGTCCTTCAACTCACATGAGCTGCCGGGTCCTAGGTCAAGGAAGCAGACAGAGGAGTCTTCCCTCAGGCAAGGCAGGCAGTCTGCCCACAGGCAGCAGACAGCAGGGTCGCTCAGCAACAGTCTGTAACTCTGATTGTTGTCTCAACACTGTTTTGACCAACATCTGTCAGATGACTAGTGATTGTGAGCATTTTTCATAATCTGGAATGCCTTTCAGCCATGTGTTTATTAGCCATGTGAATGTCTTTTTTGGTGGACTGATTCTTCATGACTTTTCCCCCCTCCATAATTAGGTTATAATGTTGTTCTTATTGAGGGATTTCAGTAGTCTGTATTTTACAGATTCTCCTGCTGTTCTTTGTGTCTTGCTAAAGACTTCCCCCAGTCTTGTGGGCTCTCTTTTGATGAAATCCTTTAATGAATAGTAGTCTTTTTAGTAGATCCCAGTTATCTATTTTGTCTTCTCCTGTGTGTACTTCTTGCATTATATTTGATAGTACATCTGTGCCTTGCACTAGGGCCCTTAAGTTTGAGAGAGAGATTTTATTGGGCCATTTTTTGCTTGCTTATTTGTACCCTTTACTTCTTCCATGTTGCTAGCTTCTTCAGTTTTCATGTCTGGAATATATGAAGTAAATTGAAACCAAGGGAGTTTGAGCCTTGAGGTTCCTATATACCTTTTCTCCATTTTGCGTAGTCATCTTATTTTGAATCTCTTACAATCTCGAGTGGCTTTCACTGAACTTAAATACATGAGGAAAATTATATCAATTCCATCTTTCCGTAAGTGGAGGTTTACTTCTTTTCCTTTTAAAAGGGTTGTTTTTTGTTTTGCTTTTGCTTTTGCAAACATGTTCTTTTTCCTCAGGAGAAAGACAGGCTTTCTATTCTCGTAAAGAGTTACCGTCTTGGAAACTCACAGGGATAGTTCTACACTGACCTATAGGGTTGCCATGAATTGGCATCGACGTGATGGCAGGGAGCATGGTGAGCTATAGATCAGACTGGACGTCTTAGATCCTCTTACATTTCACTCTGTTTTCATTTCTCTGCTATTTCCTTTGCTCTCTCTTTGGCAATCCATACTATGTTTTCTTTATGTCCTTTCTATAATGAAAGGTATTTTGAAAGTGTACACTACTTTCATTATTCTATTGGTGTCTATCATTTAACAAAATTAAAACTAAATCAAGTAAAGCTTTATAAGAGGAACATTCATATAAGATGAAATTACTGACAGTCCTCGAACCATGAAAGAGTAGACGTTGTCCATGCAATCCTCCCAGGTTCTCAGTTAAGCTTCTTAAAGCCTTTCTTGGGGACCCTGAAGGGATTATGTTTTCTTTTTCTGCATCTACACTAATGAAGATCCCTAACAAAATGATAGCTTTTAATCCGTTGAGTATTTAAAATGTATAAGAGTAAATAGATATGAGATAAAATATTCCAATGTCAAATCACAGCTACCAAAAGATTCAAATTATGTATATTAGCATAGAAATAATATAAATTCCAGAAGGATTTCATGAGAACTGTGTATGTGTGTGTGGTTATGTTTAAAAAAATGTGCCCATGATATGTAAAATCTTGGGAGGCTCTCTATTTTAGAGTATTAAAACTAAAAATTCTTCTTTTATTTTGCTTTTGGGTTCAACAGATAAGAAGGCAATTGGTCATTAAATAACCTTGAAAATAGCCATCTGCAAATTGTACTTTGGGGTAAGAATATATAGGAACAATTTGTAACCTGGAAGGTGGTAGTAGTATTGGAGAGCAATATTTGAACAAGAATTGCTTGAGGAGAAATTTTCTACTGCAGACAGGCATCAATAGCAGATGGCGAGACCTACTGGGAAATAAATACAAGTACTGGGAAAGGGAATACTGTATTGTGGCAAATATAAGTTCTGATGCAGCAGAAATCTCTCTCTGGAAACTGAAGTTAAATTGCCCATTAATGTTTTATAAACACTTTTTTTTAATGGAAGAGCTAAAAGTTAATCAGTTAAGAAAAGGTACTTTGGATAGCAAGATTTGTGCAGAAAATTCTGAGGATATGCTGGCAGCAAGATCCCTCTCTGGATTTTTAGAATGTGCAAGTTCACAACACCACTTTTGAATTATATTTTTCTGGAGTTTAAGTTGTCTGACTATTGCGCTGAAGAAAATGTTCAAAGATTATATTGAAGAAAAAGACAATAACCTTTTAGGAACTAGAATAGAAGTTAATTTTTCAGAATTGTTTATTATTATGCATTCAGGTCTCATTATTGATATATGAGTAATGAATTGTTTAAAATCAATGTGTGAATACGTGTAAATTTTGTTTTTAATAAGAGAAAAATTTAATATGAATTAAATAAATACTGAGAGCCTTGAAATTCAAAAACATTTCATAACTGCTTGCATATATAATCAATATATGCTATTCTTAATTCTACTTTTTTCTAGAATTGGAGACAGTATTCTATAATTTTATTTTTGAAATTCAATAAATATTTATTAAATATTTACTTTCCAGAAATGAAAGCTAGTTAGTTACAAGCTACTGATATATTGTGTTAGTCTGTGTTGACTAGAGAAACAAATTCATAGACATGCAAATGTGTATAGGAAAGAGCTTTATATACAAGACCAGTTGAATATTGAGAAAACATCCCAGCACAGTCCAGATCAAGTCCTTACGTTTGATTTTAACCCATATGTCTGATACCAATCTGTAAGTTCCTCTGGAGGAACTTATACACATGCACATGCAATAATACCATATGCAGAATGATCACAGGCCAGTGGGTGGGAAGTCTCGTGGATCCAGTGACAGTGTCAGCATATCAAAGCTGACAGGGGTCTCCACGTGACTTCTTTCAGCTCCAGGGCTCTGACTGCCATCAGCCTGTCTCCATGTGTCTTGTCAACAAGAATGTCTCTCTGGTAATGAACCTGTGTCCTGCTTCCAGTGAGTTATTTATCTCCCTAGTGCCTCCAAATGAGATCATCTGATTGACAGGCTCAACTCCACCCCTTCACTCTTAATCCTCAAATTGACAACAGATTATGTAACTACCAAATACATTATAATTGACTAGCATTATTTTTGAAGGTATTAACACAAAATCTGACTGAAACATAAATAAATTAAGTATTTAAAATAAATCTAGGAAAATATGTCAAATATCTGATCTATGATCAAAGTTTTACTCTAACATATTTCTCCTTACTAACAAGTATCTCTTAAGTAGAAGTTGGACTTTCAGGGAAACCAAGAAAATCTCAACATGTGCTTACAGTTTTACATAGATGTCTGATACAAGAAGTTTTTACAAATAAAATATAAACACCTGTATGCAAAATTTATGTAAACTTTATAAACATAACATAAATATAGCATTTATATAAAAAGTTACCTAAAATTTAAATAGCATAGAAAATTGCAATTTAAGAAGATTCTGAATGTAAGAAGGTCAGTCTTTGATTGCTGTCATGTGTTTTGGAAAAGCTTTGTTTCCTTTTCTACTTCAAAAATAAAAACAACTACTCACTGCTGCCGAGTGGATTCCCCCTTACAGTGACCCTGTAGGACAGGGTAGAGCTGTACCTGTGAGTTTCTGTGTCTATAACTTTTATGAAAGTAGACAAATTTATGCTAAACAAATCAGTCGTGTGTATTTATTTCATTGTTCAACCAGCGTTGTTCCTTGGACAACATTACTTTGACAAAAATGTTCTGAACTTTATACGTCAATCATTCCCCTTACACTTTTCTCTTCCCATCTAGGCCCGTCCTCTTCCACTTATGTTGCAGCAAGGATGTCTCCTTATAAAAAAGGTTGCACAATAAAAGTATAAACTAAGGCAAGTCCATGAATTTGATCGACTTAAAAACCTTCCTGTGTTTCCTAAAACTCCCTCGGAGGGACTGACGCTTTCTTAATGAGCCAGTTGTTTTCATTAACTGCTAATTACTTTTTCTGAGCATAGGGGTATAAGTGACAAAGATGATGAAATTACGTGGGAAAATATTTTACTGATAATTGGGAAATATTATTCCAGCCAAAAGTAGCAGGCATTCAGGAGATTATTACTTTACATATGTGGAAAATTAAAGCATTAGTCTCGAAGCCTTATTATTTTACCATGAAGATTAAAGTCAAGCTTCAATCACATCACTTTAAAAGCAAGTCAAATCCTTCTGTGCTAGACCTCTATTAATACTTAATACAAATTTAGTGATGGTAAAGAGTAAAAATGCGTTTATGAAACTACATTTGTAAAACATAGGCTCTCTGAGCACTAGATTTGTGTTAGGATAAGATTTACAGTGGGATTCCGAAGTGCATTCTGAATCTCCACACAGATTCAGTCTCCATTGGGTTCTTCTAGCCACTGACTGGCAAGGTACAGGCTTTGCCCTCAGGTAGAGTGCATTGCCTATCACTCCCGTAGCCAGCCCAAGGGATTGACGGACCTTACCTGAGTGTGCCCTTGGTGGAAATTGGAGTGCTTAGGTCACATAAGCATGAGTCGTACCCCTTGGTCAGAGGGCCCATACAAAATTGATAAGCTTTTCTTATTTGCATAATATACATATCCCAATCAGGGTCCCAGTCCCCATTCTCTGGTCTCACTTGTAACCATGAAGAATCGATCTGCTGCCAACCATGATTTTGCGACAGTTTCCTTCCTTCTCCTATGTAAGTAGTCCTATATAAGTAGCCTATGTAAGTAGTCCTATATAAGTAGTCCTATGTAAGTAGTCCTATGTAAGTAGTCCTATGTAAGTAGCCTATGTAAGTAGTCCTATGTAAGTAGTCCTATATAAGTAGCCTATGTAAGTAGTCCTATATAAGTAGCCTATGTAAGTCGTCTTATATAAGTAGCCTATGTAAGTAGTCCTATGTAAGTAGTCCTATATAAGTAGCCTATGTAAGTAGGCCTATGTAAGTAGGCCTATGTAAGTAGTCCTATATAAGTAGCCTATGTAAGTAGTCCTATGTAAGTAGTCCTATGTAAGTAGTCCTATGTAAGTAGCCTATGTAAGTAGTCCTATGTAAGTAGTCCTATGTACGTAGTCCTATGTAAGTAGCCTGCATGACTATGAACTATTGGACCTTCATGGCCTCAATTTGATGGTCTCTTTCATCTAAGTGATTATCTTTTGTCCTGTATGAGACTTAATAAAGATGTCTGCATAAGTTATATTTACAGGTGGGATCTCTTTTTCTCCTATTATTGTTGTTGTTGTTAGGTACCATCAGTTCCTCCTGATAACACCCCATTGAAACACTGCCTGGTCTTGCATCGACATCAAAACTGCTGTGTGTTTGAGCCCATTATTGTAGTCACTGTGTCAACCCATCTTGTTTTTTCCCTACTACGCTATATATCAATTTATTGAACAAGCGTATGCCAGGGTGTTGATTCTCATCTTCTTTGACATGAACAAGGTAGATTCTTATACTTGAAAGTAGGAATCCATTTGACAGAATAAACAAAATATGTATGCAAACCATTTCCCACAGACAGACAGCCTAGTTTAGGTGGAACAGGAAATCTGAAAGTTGCTATCTGGCTGAATGTTCAATCTTTCAGAAAACTTTTTCACTTAAGAAGTGGTAAGCATCATAAAATTTTTTGCGATAGGCATTTGGGAAGTTTGGAACGCCGATGATGGTACTCAGGAAGTGCTCAGACAAACACAATGATGTGTACATTGCAGACCATTTTGAGAGTCAGCAAAAGGTAAATACTTAAAATTAACCTCAAGATATATCTACCTGCACCAGGGAAATCTAATAAGAGTCAAGGATTTTCACTCAGGGTCAGAATTAAAAGTTGTGCCCAGATTCTCCTATCTCAGCAGTATATTGTCAAACAATAGACGAATCAAAATAGAGCAGAAAATACAATTGTTTGCATGTGCCAAAAAAGCCACATTCTTAACACTCCAAGTTACGTGATGAAATAAACTTGTTTATTGCTTTTTATGAACATATACTACACCAACAGGATTTGATGAAAATTTAAAAATTATATTGGTGTGTGTTCTCAAGTAGCAATTAAAAATAAAAAGAAGGAGAAAAAAACAAGAAGAGGACATTAAAAATAGAAAAATAAAACGAAATGATTTCACCAGTTCATTTGGATTAGGATCCATAGCTTTATATTTTTAAAACCTTTCTAACTTTTTGGTACATCGTAGGTATGAATTATAAATGGGTGATGAATGTGTTGAATTAATAGCAAGAAAAAAACCCCAGCCTTAATCAATCTTGGGATTTTTTTTATTGCTGTGGTTGTTATTTTCTTTTTCTTTCACTTTAATAGCTAATAGTATTGTCCATAACTAAGATTTTTTTTTAACACAGTCTCTTATCTCAAATAGCAAATGACCAATATAATCATTAACAAGGAAATCAAGATATAATTTAGCTAATATGTGCAATTTATAATTATGGCAATGTAAGATACTTGCTTTTCTCAAATGTCACCTGCCTTTTAAAGATATTGTAAGGTTATCAACTTATATCTTAATTTTATTTCACTTCATAAAAAGTATTAAATGTAAACCACATTAAAAATGTGCTCTGGACTTCAAAAATGATGTATATATTTTAATCCGGAGCATAGACACTGAAGAATTAGCTTTAAAGTATCCGTGGTAGTTACAGAATCGATTAAATGACTTTCCACAACTTTCTTCACACTGAGTAACAGGTGCTCCAGGGATCCACGTCAGTCTGATGCTGCGACTGGGAGCATCCCCACAATACCGAGGTGGATGGATTCCAACTTGAGAGGAGAATCAGAGACGGGAAGGATCACTTCTGAGCCACAAGAGGGCTAGTTCCTCTTATTTCTTCTAGTTATTTTGTAACCCAAATTAAAGGTACAATCTACACCAGAGATAATTAGCTTAAAGTTTTTTACAGCAGAAGCTATCTCAGTTGTTTTGATATTTATTATTACCCTTTGTGGTTTCATAGACTTATTCTAAGTCTTTAAAAGTTATACACGTATTTGCATAATCAGATGGCTTGTGAAAAGCAATCTGTTGAATGAAAATATGTTATTAATCCAGTTGAAGGGAGGTATCAAATAAATTGATTGCTTGATCTGGAGTTGGATATCAGATCTGAAAGCATTGTTCTGACTCTGTGTATATATATGCAGAAAAATGTCAGCGTTGAGAATAAGAACATAGAGAGGTTATTGGTTCAAATCCCAGCCACTCAACAGCTGTTTTCCTTTGTAAATTTGCCCAGGTCTTGGTTTCCTAATCAGTAAAAAGAAATCCGCACTACTTTTCAGAGACTTTCTGAAAGATTAATGTGATTGATGCACAGAAAACCTGGTAAATGCTTAGTAAATGTTATGTAAATGTTTAATGAATGATTATCATTTTAATTTACACCCATCAGAAACTAATCAACCAATATTCAAGTCATCTATTATTAAAAGCTGAATACAAAAACAAACCTACAAAGTGAAAATTGTTTAGATTTGACATATATGGGGAAATAAAAAATATTGCTATAAAAATCATAGAAACCTGTGTTAAACAAAAATGTCAAGAAGTGAAGTTCTTGTTTCACAATCTCTGCTCCGTCAAGGTATATACACTTCTGAAGGTGATATTCCCATGGTGGAAGAGTGGTTACCCCTTGGCTTTCTAACAGGGAGGTCAGTAGTTTGAAACCACAAGGATTTCTGAGGGAGAAAGATGAGGCTTTCTACTCCTATAAAGAGTTATAGTCTTGGATCCACAGGGGCAGTTCTACCCTGTCCTATAGAGTTGCTATGAGTCAGAATGGACTCAATGGTGGCCACTTTGGTTTGGAACCCTGTATTGGGTAAATCTGCTGCAGAAGGACTCTTGCAGGACATGGTGGACTAATTTGCACTTGACCCCAGCCTTAGTATTCTCAGTGTTTCCCATTCATGTGAAAGTTGGACAATAAATAAGGAAGGCCAAGAAGAATTGGTGCATTTAAATGATGGTGTTGATGAAGAATGTTGACTATGCCACGAATTTCCAGAGAGCAGACACATCTATCTTGCAAGAGGTATAGCTAGAATGTTTCTCAGAGGCAAGGATGGTGAGACTTCATCTCACAAACTTCAGGTATCTTATAAACAAGGACCATTCCCTAGAAAAGGACATAATATATGATAAAGGAGAGAGTCCATGAGAAAGAGGAAAACCCATAGCAAAAGTAGATGGGCCCAGTGACTTCAATAATATGTTCAAGCAAAGCTACTCTGGTGTGAATGCCACACCCGAGTAGTGTTGTGTCCTGGGATACATATGGCAGCTACGACTCAGAACTGACTCAGTGGCACTGAACATGCCAACCTTCTTTCCCGAAGAAGTCTGCATTCCTAACTGGCAGCATGTCAAAATGGCAGTGTGGGTACTCTCAGGGAAATCAAACCATGTTCTATTTGAAATATTCTTTGACTTTGGAGAAAATACATTTGAAGGGATAAGATCAGGGTATAGGATCAATGAGGAAAGATTTCCCAATGAAATTTTCACAGGACAGCCCTGACTGCTCTTCACCAAGGACCAGGCACATTGCTATGAGGGAGAAAAATTCCTTGGGGCAGCGTTTCTTGTGTTTTTCTCATCAGTGTAGTTTTCAGTTTTCTTAAAACTTCTTCATAATAAGCCACAGTGATCGTCCTGTGTCCTTTGAGGAAACCTATCAAGATTACCTCTTGGAAATCTCCAAAAAACACTCACCACAACCTTCTGTAGTGACCTCTCTGTATTTCACTGGTCCAGCAAATTCCCTCAGAACCCACTCATTTGATTGGATCTTGCTCTTGAGGTAGTACTGGTAAATCCACAACTCCTCCCTCACGATCCTTCCATAAAACAGTCTTCATTAGCTTCCATCTTGTTTAAAAGCTGGATGGAAAGATCAGCTCTTTGAGGCAGTGGATCTTCACACAATACTTTTGGCCTCCCTAGAGCCCAAAGCGTGCTGAGGCTAAGATGTTCACTTACCATGGAAAACACTGACCGTCAGAGCAGTGATCACAATAATGATGATTGTATGATCCCCTTCCACCAGTTCCTGGACTTCAGCCACAGAGTCTTCGTTTGTGAAGATTAGAGGTAGTCCCTCTCTTGGCTCAAGTTTGAGGGCGATCTTAGTGCCCTTTCCTTAATGGTTGATGCATGGCTTTATGCCAGACAGCATTTCCTTAAGTGTGTTGCAAAGTTTCAAGGATTTGGGAAGATGGCCACTTGGGGGAGGGAGAGAGAGAGTGCAAGCAAGCTCGCTCTGGCCTTAAAATTGTTTTTTTCTTCCCATGGAACAACACATTTTGTGGTTGCTTAAGACACCCTAATGAGACCAAGACTCAGCTCTGACCGAGAGGTTGTCTTCCGTCAGCCACTGATCACAGACACACGTTTCAGCATGTCTTGTTTCGAATAAACTTGTGCATGTTTGAACTGGAACCTTAGTAGCAATATTTTTTTTTACTTACTCTGATATTTACTGGAGGAGCCCTGGTGGCATGATCAGATAAATATTGGGCAGCTGACCACAAGGTTGATGGTTCAAAGCCACCAGCCACTCTGCAGGGAAAAGATGAGACTGCATGCTCTCATGAAGATTTACAGCCTCAGAGGCCTATTGGGGGTGCTCTGAATTGAAATCATCTGGCGAGCAGTGGGTTTGGGTATGCAGTCAACATGACAAAGTTGTTTAAAGAGATTTAAACATTTTCATACATGGCCATTTAATGACAAAATGTCTTAGTAAAATACCTCGATTAAGAGCAAAGGAAGTTATTCTATACTAATCAAAGCATCGCCAAGGAACAGGAATTCTGTTATTTGACTACTTAAAGAAATTACTTCAGTAGCACATTGCCAATACTATCACCTGCCTAGTTTACAAATTGTATCATAGCCTATACGCTTCCTGCTTCCTTTATCCCCTGTTTTAAATGATAGTAATTATAGGAGCTCATCTTATTTTATAATCAATAATTGATTCTTTGGGGAAGGAAAAGGTTGTTCTCTGCGGGTCCTGTGGTAGCTATTCCCTCGTGGGATTTATGCTTTCCTTTCAAAATATATGACCAGAAAATTCAAAGTCCTCATTTCCTATCAATGTACCAACCCTCAGCACTCTTCACCTGCTTTTGTGAAGTGCTATTTAATGACTTAAAAAACATCGAGAGAACTATGAATTTTCTTTAAGAAAAAAATGAGGAGGACTGTGCAGGCTGAGCTCCTAGTGTGAATGAGGTAAGATCCCAGGTGTTCTGTTAGGCTGCCAGCTCTGTAAAGCAGCATTGTACTAAGACAAATAAATAGATCGATAAATAAACAGTGCTCTTTCAATTACCAAGCAGGCAGGCTTTTGGAAAAAGGCATGTCGTACCACATACGAGTGCCCATGCAATGCAACTTTTAATTTCCTAACTTGAGTCCTACTGTATGCTATGCTCTTGCAAAATGAATCACCAAGCTCCTTTGCCATAATTGGAACAGGAGGAGCTGCTGGATTGTAGATGACTTGCCTTTGCCTTTCCATCTTTTACTTATTGTGCTTCAAGACTTTCACGATTCGCTTTTGGTGAAAATAAATGATGGTTCAAAATAAAACCCTTGAGATTGCTTATGGTGGTCTTTATTTCAACTTCATTCTTTCTGAGTTTCCAAAAATAACTCTGTAAAATACAGGAGTCCAGTCTTTCTCAAAGATCCCATTCCCCCGAGAGTAAATCAACATATATTTATAAGTATATCTATTTAAAAAATCTTCAACATACAGTGGATAGAGAAATAGAGGATGCTCAAATCACAATATCACATACTTCATTATGGGACACTATTGTCATTGTTGCTAGCTGCTCTCAAGAGTCACACCCAGATTCGCGGCCAATCTGGGCACAACAGGATCAGAGCATTGCAATTGATAGGTTCTCATTGGTTGATTTTCTCAAATGGTTGGCTAGCTCTTTTTCCTAGGAGCCATGCTGGTGTAGGGGGATGCATGGTGGGATGCTTAACCACAGGCTTGCAGTTCCAACCCACCAGCTACTCCCCAGGAAAAAGGAGAGAGTGCCCACTCCAGTCAAGAGTGATAGTCTCTAAATTCCAAAGGAGAAGTTCTACTGGGTCCTATCAATTCACTGTGAACCAGAATTTATTTTTCCTTTTATTTCATTACCTGTATCTCTTAATCTAGACATGTTGCTGCAACCTGTTCCACATGACAGTAGCAGGAGATCCTGGTGAGAAACGGAGTCATTATATTCAAGACTATGAGGCTGGACCCCGTTATGGATGAATAGCATCAATGTATGCAGGAATCAATGTCACTACTTTCTCCAGAAACATGCACATACAGAACGCCAGGGCATAGGAAAGAAATAAAGTGCTTTGGACTATCAGAGCGAAATAAAGCTAAGGGTGCAATGATGCAATGGAGGAAAAACAAATTCCTTGAAAGGATGGACCCTAAGTCCCATCAGTAAAGGAAAACAACCCTGTACAGAAGGGTAATGACCTCTAAGATTGGGGGGAGTAGGTTGAGGCTGAGGCATGAGGTAAAATGAATATTCTTTAAAATGAAAGAGAAAAACTTGAGAAAGAATTCATTTGATAACTTAAGATCTTGACAACAGTCGTGAATTATGATAAAGTCATGCCTGGAGTCTTGCCAAGAAATGACTAACTTAGAATGTAAG
Organism: Echinops telfairi; assembly: GCF_000313985.2. Taxonomy (NCBI): domain Eukaryota; kingdom Metazoa; phylum Chordata; class Mammalia; order Afrosoricida; family Tenrecidae; genus Echinops; species Echinops telfairi. The sequence continues at coordinate 11,393,502 of NW_022103908.1, read as the reverse complement.
TGCGGATGAGTAGAATCAGGAGGTGAAGGAAGAATGAGCCCTAGGTGTGGAGAGATGTCAACATATACAGTAGACTCGAGTAACTAGGGGATGCTCTATTCACTATCTGAGGCAGGGATAATGAAAAAGACTGGGATCCTGGCCCTGAAACTATGTAAGACAGGGAGGTTCAACCCAGATGGGTACTGAACTACCATGAGGGTCAGGAAAGAACAATAATGATGGATTAATTGAATTTAAATCATATCGTGAAGAACTAGCAGGGATCTGCTGAGCTACTTCACTCTTTCCCACTAGTACTGTCCTCTCTCCTTCCAAACACCACCAAAGGCATGGTCATCGAATGGATGCCACCCATAGTGAGCCTGCAGGACAGGTTAGAACTGCCCCTGTGGGTCTGAGACTGTTACTCTTTTTTGTTTTTCTTAATCATTTTATTAGGGGCTCATACAACTCTTGTCACAATCCATACACACATCAATTGTATAAAGCGCATTTGTACACAGGAGGAGAAAGCCACTTCCTCCCTCAGAGTCACTGGGGGTTTCAAACAGATGACCTTGTGGTTAGCAGCCCGATGTGTAACCACTATGCCTACACAGTGCCTTTGCTGATGAGAAAACCCACAAGAGAGTATTCTTACCAAGAGGTATTTTTGAAAAAGATCCAGATTCCCTAGCAAAGTAACCAGTTGGTCTGCAATCTGCTTTGATTCACGATGACCCCGGGGGTGTCAGAGTAGAAGAGAGCTGTGCTCGATCAGGTCTGCCGTAGCTGATATTCGGAAGTAGACTGTCAAAATGTTCTTCCAAGGCACTTCAAGGTGGACTCCAACTGTTCATTAGCAGAGCCCCAAAGACAGATTTCTTAGTTTGGAAAACTCCTTCCCACTGCATTAGCTATGAGATCTTAGGTGAATTACATAACTACCTCATGCTTCAGTTTCTTTATCTATGAATATGCATATCTGACCTCATAAAGCGGTTGTCTGATTGAGTTAACTTGTACAGACTGTGTCTGGCACACGGAAAGCATTCAAAATATATTTAAACAAGCAAACCCACTGCTCTTGATTCTGACCCGTTGCAACCCTATAAGGCCGAGTGGAACCACCCCCCAGGCCCTCCAAGATGATAAGTCTTTCTCATCTTTATCCTGCAGACAGTGGGTGAGTTTGAACAACTGACTCTTCAGTTAGCATCCCAATCCTTAATCCACTGTGCCACGGACTCTTCCCAAAGTATATCTGTCATTTACGTTTTAACTTACTGGGTGCCTCACAGGTTATAAATTATTAAGTTAAAATGAAGCACAATGATTTGTATATAACTATTATTAGATTATATTTAGCATGAAATACATTTTATTAATATGTTACAGTATGAAAGAAATAGCTTTTGTTTAGAGAGGTATAAAATATGTCACCTTATTGACATGCCTTTTTCCTCAGAAACTAGAACAAGTACTTATTAAAATATATTTGTTAATTACCCCTTTTGTGTACTTAAAAGAGCAAACTATGCCTTTGTGTGTCTGTTAGCTTAAGTACTGTGAGTGATCACAATAGTATAATTAGATAATATTGATCGCTTATTAAGTGCCACTCAATGGAGCACATTATATATATTTTCTCATTTAGTCTACACAACAGCCCCATTAAGTAGATCATCATATGACCCCTTTCTCTTTTTTCTTTACTGATGCCATCAGTGAAGCACAGAGTGGTGAAGTAGTTTAATCCGGGTTACACAGTGAGGAAATTCTTAAGTGATAACATAAGCCAGCTTTACTTGTTACTAAAATCCAGGCTCTGGGCTTAGCTTTCCTGCAAGGCCTGTTTCTGGGCTTTATTATAATATGTAAACATTTTGTTAAGATAAAATATGTAGTGATTCAAATAAGTCATTTAAAAATGTATTCTTATTCAGCAGTCTATTAATCAGATAATCAAAATAGTTTTATTTAAAACACGCTGCATATACTCAAGCATAAGCTGAGTTTTTGTGGTAAAATTAGGTGCCTCGGCTGATATTCAGGTTGGCTTATCCTCAAGTACCTAGGTAATTCATTTTCCAGTATTTCTGGAAATGACATTGAATAAAGTTGTAACTTTGTTACTCAATAAAAATTGCCCATTACCCCACCCTCAAAAAATAGTCTTTTTCTTTCAAAAACATTTAAAAAACAATAAATGGTGATAACAAACCCTATTCACAATCTCTTACAAAATGAAGCCTTGTTATGAAAAATATTTTCTTTTCAAAAACCAGAAACCCTGTTTTCACGTTTTCAGGGATTTTTGTTTCAATAGCACCTTGAACCCTGCCTTCCAAAGACCTTTGTCGCCTCTTTACTCCTGTGGGTTTATCCAGACTTGCTCGCCACCACTATCTCTAAGCACCCGGTGATTAAAAGGCTTTAATTAAAAGTATGACTACTACAGAAAAATTATTGAGCAATTCTTCAGGAGGAAAATGCTTAGTGTTGGAAGCCTAATTTCATTGTTCATGTTTATACAGAGCGATGTTTTTAAAAAGGCTCACCTCTGTGTTGTGTAATATTGGATTTAGTCCCAACTGCTAGAATGTATTGTTTTTAAAACAAGGCCAAGCAAGCAGAAAAGTTTTTACGATGATACAGATTTGATTAGCCCTCAAACAAAACAAGTTCAGCCAGGTTGGTCTATGCAGTTACTTTCGACTGAAGTCCCTAACTTTATTGCACAGCCATCCTTCCGAGAATGAGTGGGCTTGGGTTACAATCCCAAATCATTTCTAAATGAAAGAACCCAAGAAGATGGTGTGGATCACAGTGGCTGGCAGCTTCTGAGACACTGTAGACACTGGGCAGAGAGCCAAGCTCTCTAGAATTGTCATACCGCTCACAAGAGATGAAAAGCGAGCTTCATGAAGAAACTAGTATTACCATTCCTGAGTAAGAATGGGGTCCAGCTTCCTCACCGACGGGCATCTGCACCATGTAGAAAGCTTCAGTGATTCTTTTCTGAAGTGCTCTCCTCATTGCCTGGAACAGCCCTCCTTCTAGAAGCTGAGGGCAATACAAACATTTTAAAGGATTTGGGCTCACCTGGGCAATTAATTACTGTTGATAAGCCCAATCAAGGAGCTGGCTTTCACCAAGCCAGACTTTCGCACAAGTTAGTGAGCATCTCAAACTTGCCTTATTTATTTGTCAAAGCAGAGGTAACAGAAAAAGTTGTTAGTTTGGTACTTCTCAAAGCTTAATGTATACCTGTGGTCACCTTATTAAAATATAGCTTCTGATTCCGCAGATCTAGGGGCCTGAGCCGCTGACCCCCTGCAAGTGTGTAGGTGCTTTGGATGTCGGGCCCAATGGACAGAAGCTCATGTCCCGTCTCCTATCTTTTTTTAGGCAGGACTGAACGAAGGCCATCCCGTCCAAATTAAAACCAGTCTTGACTTGAAGGAAATCATTTATAGATTGGACATCTTTCACTAACAATCCAAATCAGACTCAGCAAACAGTTACCGAGAACTAAATTCTTGCTAAACTCAATCTTGCATGAAACAGCCTGCAGCCACTTACCCAGGCTCCAATGCAATGGCTTTCCATTCTTCAGTACGCCTGCCATTGTCTCCCATGGTCGCAGACGCTGCTCAGTGTTGTTTTTCTGCATTCTGGAGGCAACGTTTGCTGGTGACAACACGGAGGAGCGTCTTTCACGTTAAACACTCTCTGCTAATCCATGTTCCTTTAATCCATTCCCTTTAAAACCTGTGAACGCTTGTTCTGCTTCCAGGATGCCCCCACAGCACCTAACATTTGTAGTGAATTCACAAGAATACAATTTGTCTAGAGCCCTTAAAGAAATCCCTGAGGATTAAACCTGTAGCTCAAAAGTAGGCAGTTTGAACCAGCGGGAGACACCTCGGGAGACAGGCTTGGCCACCCGCTTCTGATGTGCTACAGTCTTGAAAATCTTATGGTGTGGTTCTAGTCTGCACCCATGGGGTCTCTATCAGGTTGAAGAGACTCCAGGTGACAATTAACAATGAAAACAACAGATCCCATTTTGTAAGGCAGAGGAGCTCCACCTGGAGGAGGAACCACGTTCGAATGACCAAGGAATTTTAGTCAAGCCACAAACACACACCTCCCTTCTCTCTCGCCCTCTTCTTCAGACTCAATTAGAGAACAGGCTTGCACCCATTCTTTCCACTCTCTCAGTTCAACTGCCATTGAGGACTGGTCTTCAGTCTGCTCATCCAGGCCACCATCCTTTTAAGCCGTAAGTCACCTTTGAAACAGAACTTGAACTTTCGTGTCTTTCAGCCAAAGGATTCTTTGTCTCTGATGGACACCAGATGGACGGACACCAGCAAGGTAGTGATGGCACCGCTTTGAGATGGCAGTGGAGTCATCAAGGTCAGACAGAGGCAATCAGAAGTGTACTTTAAGAATACAGTCTGGTAGAATAGTAGAAGAACCATCATAAAAACTATTCAAATAAGAAGATAGTTAAAGACGTGACCCGGACTAAGGTGACTAGGAGGAAGGCGCTGATGATCCACTTGTGAATATCAGCCAAGGAAACCCCCAGGGATCATGACAGAATGCTTCCTGAGACAGAGCTGGAAAACTACTCCTTTCCATTAGAAGCTTTTCAAAAGACACAGTCACCATACCATTACATTCCAGCACACTCAGCCTTGGGAACCCAGTGCAGAATTGAGCAGCACTTCATCCTGCTGGACCTGGATGGGATTTGCAAGAGTCACAACCAACTGCATGGCATCTAACAGCAAAAGTGTATCCAAGTGATCTGAAGGAAGGTTTTGCACCATTTTTTGATGCTTAAAAGCACAATAGTGACACCCAGGGGATGGGGAGATAATCATTGAAGGGTCCTAGAAAAGGTGACATTTGAGGTAAATGTGTTACCTGAGGAAAGGTGTGTGAGTGGAGAGAAGAGCTGTCAAGGACAAGAGTGAGCAATGACCCTATAGTTATAGGTAGCTTGTCATATGGAAGTAATTAAAAGAAAGCTAGCACAGGTGATTGGAATAAAGAAAGCATGAAGGGCAACACTGTTGAATTATAAATAAGGCACAGCATGTTTTCAGAACTTGGACTTTATGAAAGTGCAGTGGAAAAGCATTGGGAGGATTATATGGAAAGGTGAAGTTGGTGGCGATGTCTGAAGGTGTGATGACTCTGATCAGAGTTTACTTTGCTGTAGCCATTCTGGTGCCCTGAGAAGTTCGGAAAGAATGTACATGAGAGGATGATTTGACATGGTCGTGCAATCATCCAGATGAGAGGTGACCAGGAAATAGAATATCTGGACACATCGACAGGCATTTTGATGGTAATTCATACTGGATTGTATACACACAGGATACCATTCAGAAGAAGCGATGCTAATGCGGAATCTCGGTTCCCGCTCTGGCTTGAGTAACAGGACAGTGTGCAGTGCTATTTCCTAAGACAAGGAGCATTAGGAAAAGCCAAGGAAAGGGAAAGGGTTGCGATGTTTTGGCAAATGCTGAAACTGAGGTCCCTTTCAGATATCCACGGAGCGATGTTAAGCTGAACATTAAATAGATGTTCAGCAGAGAGAAGCAGGCATATAAAATTGAGAATCATTAATAAGTAAATTTTACTTGAACCAAGGGCAAGTATAGACTGGGACAGTTTAAATGAGGTGCAAATAGCACCTATCTAAAGAGCACTTGGTAAGTTAGATAATGTATCAGATAGCTCTCAAAGTGTGTGTGATGCAACTCACTGCCAGGGAGTCCGTGTCGACCCATAGTGACCCTATAGAATAGACTAGAACTGCCGCTTTGGGATTCTGAGGCTATAGATATTTATGGGGACAGTAAGCCTCATCTTTTGGAATATCATAACAGAATATCACTGTCATGTTTCCATCAAACAGCATTATATAATTGCTACCATAATCAGTTTCAAAACATTTTCTTCCTTCTTGAACTCTTGGCTATTAGCTCCTCTTTACCAATTTTCAATGGCCCCATAAAGTTGTGAAAGTTAAACATTGAATAAGGAAGATCAAAGAAGAATCCATGAATTTAAATTATGATGCTGGTGAAGAATATTGCAAGTGTCATTGACTGCCGAAAGAACAAGAAGTAGAACAAGAGCGATTCGTAGAAGCAAGGATGGTGAGACTTGTCATGTATTTTGGACTTAATATCAGGAAAGACCAGTTAAAGGCAAAGGACTTCCTGCTTGGTAAATTAGAAGATAGTGGGGGGAAAAAGAAGCCTCAAAGAGAGATCGACACAGTGGCTTCAACAATGGGCTCAAACATCCTAACAAGTATGAGACTGGCGAAGAGTGGGTTGTGTCTCATTCCTTTGTTCACACAGTCACTAGGAGTGGGGCCCAGCATGATGGCACCAGACAACAACAACATAACAGGGAAAAGAACTTAGATTTAACTCTTAGTACCAACAACAACAACAACAACAAAGACTCCTTATTCTCTGTTAAGGAAGTGACATTTTAACTATTCAAAAAATTAGAAGGAAAAGGACATATTTTCAATTTCAAATAGGATCACTTTCATGGCACACTGAAATAATGTATTATGAATTAAAACCCATACCAAACCATCATGGTCAAGTTGGTTCTGACTCACAGTGACCCCAGAGTAGAAATAGCACCATAGTATTCCCAAGGCTATGGTCTTTCTAGAAGCAGACTGCCACACCGCTCTCCTAGGCAGCCAAGTCCGTGCCCCTGTTCGACCGAGGATTCAGGTAGCTCACACGATGCGGTCTGATTCTGCCAAAGACCAGTTCTTCTCACCCTCAGAAATAAGTGAGAGCTTCTAAATCATTTGTAGTAAAACAATTGTTCACATTATTCATCACAGTTGACAGTTTAAATTTATTTCTAGGTCTTATTATACGGATCCCATTTTTAGGGAGCTATTAGTTTTCCAAATGTTCTTGTTGATGATTCACCTCTCAAGTCCCTCTGCTTTGCAAATGCTATCTCATGTGCTGTTTTTCTTCCGGGATAGCTGATTCTTAGAAGTAAGGATACTTCTATAACTAAGTAAGCATCTTGGGATACCTGCAAAGAAGTCAATGTCTTGATGAACTTGAGCTATTTTTGTTTCCAGCATTAAACATAAAGTATACTAGCTGACAACAGATGCGTGCATTTAACCCATCTCTATCGAGTAGAAGAGCCCCGCGGGTTTCCAAGGCAGCGATGTTTACATCAGTCACATCTGTCTGTCTCAGAGTGGCTCCAAAAGCCCACTGCCATTGAGTCAATTCTGACTCCAAGTGACCACAGAGGACCAGGTAGAACTGCCCCATGGTTTCTCAGACTACTCTGACTCAGAGTAGCTAGCAGTGTTTAATTACCAACCTATCAGTTAGCAGTACATACCACTTGAATAATAAGTGTATGGGTGATTCCAACTCTTAAGCGCCGACTTCAAAAGGTTGACTGTGTGAATGCACTTGGAAGTATCTTAGAAGACAAGCCTGGATATTATGTTGGGTTTCATTTACTGCAGTTTTTAATTTTCTATACATCTATTAATTTTTGCTTCTATGGAAAAGTAGAGCTGTTAGTAGATTTCTTTCCTTTTTAAAAATTAAATAGTAATGCATGGAGAAATCATCTATCTTCTGACAGTTTCTATGTATCCCTTTTAGGCCCCTAAATATTAAATTAGTCCTGAAGAAGAGGAGAAAATAGAAAAAAAGTGAACAAAACCAGAAAGGAACAAAATACAAAAGGCAAGATTTTAAACCAATTACATATCTCTTACTAAATGTAAAGATTGTAAATAGCCAGTTTCAAAGGCAGAAATTGTAAGGATGAATAAAAAGATAAAATGCATCTCCAGGCTCTCTATAAACAATACACTTCAGACATAAAGCTAAAAATAAGCCAATATTGTATACAAACATTATACATACAAAGCTGAATAGCTACATGGATTTATACTTTTATATTAGTGTGCTTTATTATCTTTTCTTATTCATCTCCCACTGAGCATATCTACTTGAGTTTTTTTATTTCTAGTTATTAGGCAGAGCTTCAGTTTCTATTCTTTTGCATAAATATTTGAATACTTAAAAATCCCAAACCAAACACACTGGATCATGTAACAGCAAAGAAGCACATACTTCTGAGTAGATATTTTAAATGTGTATCTTGTTGTACTTAGAGTATGGCTTACACAACAAATTAGTACCCATTTCACACTTTTTCCTACCAATTGGCGGTGGCATTGGGTTCGACTCAGGAGAGCCCAGTTCCTGGAGAAGGCCATCCTGCTTGGTGAAGTAGCCGAGCAGCAAATAAAGAAGGAGATCTTCAACAAGCAGGCTTGTTCCAGCAGCCGCATCGATGGGCTCAAGCATGAGGTCAGTGGTGAGGATGGCCTAGGACAGGACAGTGCTCTGTCTGTTGTACACATGATCCCTCCACATGGAACCAATGAGAGGGCCCTGACAGCAACAGCACCCACAACCTTCTCATGATTTCCATTCTGGTTGTTCTTATTTCCTTTGATCTAGCTTCCCTTGCCTTGTTACCTTATTATTTTTTGCATTTGGGTAAATATTGCTCTTTTGGTCTGATATAGCTTATTGTTTAAGGGACCATTAGTAACAAAAGAAACCGTGTGTAGCAGGAGAGATCTATGGGAACTTTCCATACATACTGCACAGTTTTCTAAAAAATGTAAAACTATTAAAAAAATAACCTCTTTTAATCCTTTTGTTTGTATGATATTCTGCATATGAAACTAATAGCTTTTGGGAGTTATGACAAGAGGCTGGGGGAGCAGGAGGTGCTAATAACAACGGATGCAAGAATTAAGAAAATGTTTCTAAAGTAGTTGTGGCAATGATTACACACAGTGATTACATCTTTTTGATGTATTTGAACTACTGATTTGTACATTTGACTTCTAGGTCTAGCCAATGGTTAAAAATAAATGGAAAAATCATAAAGTCTACAAAAGACAAAATTAACTCCTGAACACTCCCTTCTTTGATCCACCTCTCTGGAGGCCCCCTCATGCATTTAGGGAGGTCTCCAGGTAGCCAAGCATCATGCTCTTCTATCAGACCCTCCAGTGTGTGCTTCAGGCGTGTCTCTGCTCTGCCAGAGAGACAGAGTAGTGGAAGTGAGGTGGGAGACCTGCATCTTTCATTCTTGACACATTTCATTCCACAGGGACTGGCACAGTCTTGCCTGAGCACCGCTCCGTCATGAAACGTTACCCCCATCGCTTGTGCCGAGTGCGAGCCTCATCAGCACTTGGGTCGTACATCCCTCCCCTCCAACCCTGCCAATCTCAACCCCCAATTCACTCTCAAGTCTCCTGACTTTCTTTCAACCCCTTACCCCTGCCACCAAGTCCCTTCCAAGCCACGACAGCCCAGGACAGAAGAGCACTCATGAGGTCTGGTCTATAAACTCTTCTGAAGCAGACCGCCTGGTCACCGAGTGGCTGGAGGGGCAGCTTAGTGCTTTCCCTCAGGCAGGAGAGGGGGAATTGTGCACAGTAATGAAGAGACCCGGTAAAGCAGTGGCTCTCAACCTTCCTAATGCAGGGACCTTTTCATCCAGTTCCTCATGTGGTGACCCCTAACCATAAAATGATTTCCATTGCTGCTTCCTCACTGTCATTTTGCTATTCTTATGAATCGGGCAACTCCTGGGAAAGGGTCGTTCGACCCCCAAAAGGGTCTGGATCCACAGGTTGAGAACCACTGCTGTAAAGGATGAACATCCCACCTAATTGAAGAAGGATATAAGCTCCACGTAGAAGAAATCCTCCATAGAAACTTGGCTTGACTCAAAGGCAATTTGAACTTAAAAAAAAAAAGAGTTTACTTAACGTAGGATATTATTCTAAATATTCAAAATGTCGTCATCGTTGTTAGGTACCTTTGAGTCCAACTCACGGCGAGTCTAGGAACAAGGTAACAGAGCAGCGCCTCATCCTGTGCCCTCCGCACAGTTGATACTTTGGGTCCACACTTGCAGCTCGGGCCAGTCTCTCTTGCTGAGGGTCTTTCTCACTTTGGGCTGCCCCTCTGCATCGCACAGCATGATTTCGGTTTCAAGAACCGATCTCACCTGAGAGCATGGCATTTTGCCATCCTTGTTTCCAGAGAGCACTCTGACTACACTTCTTCCAAGACAGAGTGGTTTGTTCTTTTAACAGCCCATGAGCACTTCATTTGTTTAAATCTATTTCAATATATATATATATATTTATGAAATACATTGTTAAAATATTTTATGTTATTCAATTTTTGAATATATGGAATTTTCATAGCCTCCTAATATTTTCTTACAATGTTAGATATAGAAGAAACATGTACAAAATGTGTGTGGGAAACAGAGAATGAATCACTTATGGCTGAAAAAATCAAAGACCTGTGTCACAGTAAAGCCGTCATTTGCATTTGGGTTTCTAAGTTGAATAGGAGCTTCCCCCAAAAGCAGGGTTGGAGTGGGCTGTGTATTAAAGACACTAGGTAGATAAAAGAGTAAGTGTAAAGGCATGCATGAAAAACATCTACAAATTTAAAACCATTTATGGTGAATTCGGTGAAGATTTATGGTTTTTACATTTAACAATTCATATACATTTTGTTTCATTTCCTTCATTGCAATGTTGTCACTGTACCACTACGTATATGCTTTGTCTTTGTTTCCTGTTTCTGTTGCTCTTTCTTTCCTCTGAACTTTGGTGTTGGATAAATGTTGCCCTTTTGATCTTAAATGTTGCATATTAGCCTGTAGAAGCGAGTTCAGCTCCAGACCTGAGCAGATGGAAGATCATCGTCTCGGTGGTCTCTTTCTCACCAGCAAGCCTGGCTCTTTTATGACTTGCACTCTGTTTCACAATTCCCACCCACTATCCAGGACCTGCTTATGTGAGACTTTTCAGAGAAGTTAGTAGTGGTAGCTGGAAACCCACCTCGTTCTTCTGATCTGTGGGTTAAACGAAAATATTTTAACCTTGAATTTTTCCAAAAGCTGACAAGGATTCACTGCACCTACTTGTGAAAAAAAAATTGGAACAAAATGATTTTAGGTGGTTATAATGGTGTCAATATGTTAATGTAAGAATAAATATTGGCTCTGACTAAAGTGTATATCATAATGTAGAGAGAAAATCTGGGTACAAAATCAGAAAGAAAGGAGTTCAAATTTAGATTGGGGTGCTATTTTACAAGAGGGCAAATTCATTGTAAAGAAGGCACGTTTGATCCTGAAGTCAATGGAGAGCCATCAACATTTTAAAGAGAGAAAGTCGTTTCATTACATTGGTGGTTTAATGAGCTAAGGATGGAACCCACACTCATTACTTTGACAAATGTGTTGAGGAATCCCTTTGGGTCAAGCACTGTGCCATGTCTGGGGCAAACTATGAAAAACAAGATGAACAAGATGATCCTGCCTTCCCCGTCTTGCAGCCGATTCAGGAAGGCAAGATAACAAGCCATTATAATAAACTGAGCAAAGTTTCAGGATGAGAGGCAAGGGAACGTTTGAAGTACACAGAAGGAGTCCTTGGGTTAGTCTAGAAGGTGCAGGGAACATCTTTCAAAAGAACCAACATGGAAAAAAAAAAAAGAAAAAAACAAAACAAAACAAAACAAAAGAACCAACACAAAACATTAACTATCTGAGAGAGGAAGCGGAATCATCAGTGCACAGACACTCACCAGGCAGAATAGAAGGGAGTTCAGCTTGACGAGCAAGATGTGCAGTAAGTGGGGAGGTGCTGAGGATGTCTGGAGAGGAATTCCCTTCTGCAGCAAATTTAAAAGACTCTGAGTGGGAGTCTTAGTAGTCTGATTAATAGGAACATTCAAAAACTACTAAGTTACATGGAAAAAATCTTTGTAAATCACTCTTAAACTTTAACACAAACATGTTCATCTTTATTTAGATCCAGCCAAACTTAGAACAAATCTACTTTGGGCAAGCAGAATGGAGTCAGATGTCCCAGTCCAGGGCTCACCACAGCACTGCATATTGGACACTGTATAGCCAGATATAACCGATTGGAGTGGGCTGGTCTATCCAAAATGGACATCTCATTGCACACCATGGAGCCTGGCATTCCATTAAACCTTTGAAACAAACACTGAGATTTTTGTAATGATATTTGGCTGTCATTTTTTTTGCCCCAATGTTTACTTGTCCATAAAATGAGCAGGACTTACCTGATTTTTTAAATATTTCTTGTATATTTCATAGTCTCTGCCAGGTATCTATGAAATAAATGCATCTGCTCTGTGTGGCCCTGGCAGTTCATTCATCTATTGTCATATTTTTGGAGAAAGAAAAACAATGGCACACAGCAATGAGAGAGGAGATAGCTGCCTAGTGTATCTTAGACAATTACAGCTTAAAGAAGGGTCATATGCAACAGCCAATTATTTACCTTGCACCAGCGGTAGCTTAGAAGAGTCATGGGGATGCTACAGACATGCATGAAAGACACGTTATGTTGATTTGAGGTCATCCTCTTGTTTGTCAGCACATGGCTTCTAGCTCTAAGTTCCCAAACTTCCAGGTCTGTGAAATGCTTGGACAGGTGCCAAAGGAGAGCAATGAAAATAAGTAAAGATTTGATGGCTAATACCTTTGAGGAAAGGCTAAAAGAATTAGAATAATTTCTCTTCTAAATGAGAAGTCAGAGATAATTTAACAATCTCCAGGCATATGAGCGATTTTATGTATTGAGCAATGGTGTCCAAACCTAGGAAGTTAAGCAATATGTGGCATAAAGTGGGCAAAGGAACCCTGGCAAGGAGCAGTGGAGTGTGCTGCCGTGAGGTATTTTGCTGTGGAAAGGTTTTCCTCAGAAGCCTGGAGAGACAATATCATCCCAGAGCAAGGAGTCAGGTGTATCTGCTGCACTGGGGTAAAATAAATGTCTTCAAAGGACCTCTAAATTCAGTAGTGCTCAGGTTTGTAAAAGGTCTTCTATTTGGGAGGACTCTGAGGGCAAATAAATTATTGGCCAAGATTTCATCCCATAGAAGCATCCCTAAGCATTGAAGCTAACTAATGTCTACAGCCAGAATTCCAGAAACGCCTAGTATATGCCCAATTGAGACATCTTTTTTCATACACCGTGCATTAGAAATGACATTCGTACATTGATTCCTACATTCACTAGGTCATCATTATCTCACACATCTCCCTGAAATCTGATAAGATAGTGTTGTGCGACTCCACCTCAGCCTTTTGTTCTCTAAAATGAGAATGATAAATACACGGTCTAATGCTTCAGCTGAAATAAACATCCTTCCATTTCAGTAGCAAAAGATATGCATACAAACACCTGTATATTTTTAGAAGTAGTGTAAGTTATAATTTTATGACAGACAGCAGTATAGCATTCCATTTACAATCTTTTCAGAAAGGTGGGTGATAACAGAAGCTAGGACAATACAATAAAATACTATGTCTGCAATAAAAAGTCAGACTTCACTCTGCTGAAATGGGCTCATGCAGATCACTACATCTCTGTTTACGGGGAATTTTAAGATAGTCACAAAACAAAACTGCCAAGCATGAAAGAATAATTCCTTTAACAGCTGCTCAGTAAGGTCAAAAACACAGAAACCGCTGAAGGTGACAAAAGTAAAGCTAGAACTCTTGAGAGTTCAGCTCCTTTGCAACAGATAATTTCAAAGGCACCTTCTGGGTGCACTCCATGAGATGTTCACATGTTTATGATTGGTGATGATTTTAGGAGCCGGAGCTACATTTTGTCATTTGACTCACCACCTTGTTACATCACAACTGAGGGCACAGAGTGAGTAAGTCAAAGCATAGGTACCAGTGATGCTTAGTTCCAGAGAGAAACAAACACGGATTGATAGAAGCGGCCTGACACCAAAATCCTAGTTTCTGCCCAGACACGGATAATAGAAAGGCTATTGTGCACAACCTTGAAAACCTGCTTTCTTCAGATGCACTATTGACAAGAGCTGGCTGTATTAAGAAATCAAATGAAGTGGAATAAATGCCCATGTGATGGGATTGGCATCAAAACTTTATTGGTGAAAAACAACTGAAAGAAAATAAAAAGCTTATATTAAAAAGGATGTTATATTAAAAATTGTAATTTTTGCAGAGCATGTCTCCAAATTGAAACACAAATCCAACCTGAGGCCAGATTTGTTTAATTCCATATAATTTGAAAAGGTTTGTCTCTACTTTTTTAATTAAAAGATCATTTTATTGGGGGTTCTTACTACTCTTATAAAAATCCATACATGAATTGTATCGAGCACATTTGTACATGTTGCCATCATTCTTTTCTAGACATTTACTTTCTATTGAGCCCTTGGTATTGGCTCCTTTTTTTCCCTCCTCCTGCCTCATGACCCCTTGATAAATTATAAGTTATAATTATTTTCATATTTTACACCGACTGCTGCTCCCTGCCCCTATGGATTTTGTTATCCATCTGCCTGGAGGGGTGTGTGGTTATGTGCCAATCATTGCCATCATATTCCCCTTGTTCTCCTCCTCTACCCACCTTCCCCTACCCTCCTGGTATCCCTGTTTCCATTCCTGTGCCTGGACTCCATGTGTCGTGAGCTCTTAGCTCTTATTTGTACCTGCGTACATGCTCCAGTCTAATTCCAAGTGAGAGGCAGCGCTGGGCTCATCTTACGCTACTTTCTTCAATTCTTAATGCAATTCTAATTTCATTGAAATAGTGGAATCAGGTAGCATAATTTTGACTCTGAAATTATGTATGAGCATTTCTAATGCAAATGGTCTTTCTTCTCAAGTCCACAGTGGTCATTGGGTGCCGTTGCCTCAGTTTATACCCTAAGCAATGCTGTGTACAACAGAATAAAACGTTGTTCTTCACAACCACTGCTGCAGGTTGCTTCAATTAATTCTTTCTGTGTTTTCTGCCTCTTTATCGAGCATGAAGTCCGTCACCAGGGCCTGGTCTCCTCTCATGACATGTTCAAAGAACATGATATTAAGTATTGCTAAATTTGCTTTTAAGGAGAATTCTAATTGTACTTCTTCCAAGATAGATTTGTTCATTCTTCTGGAAATCAAGGATGTTGAAAGGATGCCACCCAAACCCGCAGCATCCCTGATTTTCAAGCAGGAGTATTCCTGTGTTCAGTTTGAATGACTGCCTCCTGGTAAATGTACAATCTCTACATGGACACAATTATGTGCTCAATTATGTAATATTAATCTGATCCCACTCTGTTCATCAAGATTAACACCAGTCAATCCAGTAATGTGTGTCTTTGGCTATTGATACAGAAAGGGGCTGCTGACATTCTTAACATCTAGTCCAGTGGTTCTCAACCTTCCTAATGCCTCGACCCTTTAATACAATTCTTCATGCTGTGGTGACCCCAACCATAAAATTATTTTCGTTGCTATTTCCTAACTATAATTTTGCTACTGTTATGAATTGTCATGTAAATATCTGATATGCAGGATGTATTTTCATTGTCACAAATTGAACAAAATTAAACCATAGTGATTAATCACAAAAACACTATGTAATTATATATTGTGAAATATTTATTTCTAATGACAAATAAATGATATTTTGTCTTGAAACATGGTATAGCAAGGGTAATAGTTCACGCCAGCGGGTACTTGAATGTGGGCGTATCTGCCTGGAGATGCATAGAGGAGCGGTGTCTAGGTTTGTAGGACCATCAGAAATATATTTTCCCCAATAGTCTTAGGCAACCCCTGTGAAAGGGTCATTCGACCCCCAAAGGGGTCGCGACTCACAGGTTGAAAACCGCTGATCTAGTCTAGTGGAGTTAGTGTTTTATATCCAGGTGGGAGTTTTCCTCTTTTTCGAACACATACCTTCAGACCCACATAGCATAGAGTTGCAAGGATAGAAAGCAAAAATTTTGCAAGTGTACCACTAAGGGTAAGAAGGATTGGTGCCACTCCCATTTCCACCCCTCGGTTCACGGACCTGTGTATCCAGACTATTGAAGAAACAGAACGGTACATTGGTCACTCAGGCTGAACATATTTAGCTTCCTGGAGAACATTGCCCCAAGTCTGCAAGACATTCCCAGCTATCTGGGGCCATCATTGTGCCTTTGGAAGGCCATTTCATTTTTCTACCAAGACGGACACTTTCGAATATTGAAGAACATGGCAAGACCAATGGATTTCATGCACATGGGCCCATTGCCATAGTTTATTTTCTGTGAAGTGAGTCCCTTGATCTAATCCAATGCTGTGTGGAATACAATGACAATCAATAAGGCATTCAGGAAGTCCGCAGATGGTAGTTTGGGCAGAAGCATTGTGTACAGATGGGGTAAATATGTATCCAGAATAAGTGTATATTCCAATAAGAACAAAATATTGCCCTTTTCTATGCTGAAAGTGGCCCAGCTTAATCAACCTGCCACCAAATTGCTGACTGAGCTCCCAAAGACTGGTTCCGTATCACCAACTCAGTATTGGTTCCTGCTGTTTATAGATTGGGGCCTGAGCTAGATCAACCTTGGTTAGTAAAAGCCATGTTGCTGAGCCTGTGCAAAACTTCCATTGATGCTGTAATTATGGATATTGTTCAAAAGCCCCCTGGGCAATGGCAGCAGATACTGGGGTTAGAGGATACATGGTATTCATTTGATTATTAAAATACTCCTCTCCCAAATTAACACTCATGTGAGCATTTATATAAGATACAAATATCTTCACATTTTTGGACCATTCAGAGAGGGCTATCCACATACCTTTTCTTTGTATCTTTTTGTCACCAATTTTCCAATCATGTTTCTTCCGAGTTCCTGTTCATCTATTGTCCACAGTCCAAAAATTAATATATAACTGCCATTACATCCAGCAACTTCACTTTCCAAGCAAATTGAACAACCAGGTGCACTGCTCAAAATTCTGCCCAGGGAAGGATTTTCCTTCACTACCATCCTTCATGGAGGACTTAGGGAATGCTGTCCTGTTACTACTCACTTCTGATTGGAGCCTGCATGTCATGCAGAACCAGCTGGAAGACAAGCTTGAATTTTTGCTTCCTTAGTCAACCAATCATAAAGAACTACTGGGGTAAGCGGTGCAAACTGGGGGAGGGAAGATAATGTGGCATGGGTGGAGGTCAGGGAGTTTGGGGCCACTTCCTCATGTTGACTTGGACATTCAGTCCCTGCTTGAGCTTGAGCTTGTAAATACCACTTGTATTTAATGATAGGTACTAATAAGTATTTTCAACTCTTTTACACCATTGGGCCAACGCAGTAATACACACTTGGTTGGGCCAACATTCTCAGTGGTTTAGCCTTCTAATCCCCCATGATGTATAATGTACTCAACTACATGATGGGATCTGCTGTGAGCAGCCAAGCAGTTGTGGGAGGATTGGGGTGGAGTGAAAACCCCCTACTCAGGTCACAGGCTTGATGCCATGGAAAGGAAGTTTCTGCAGGGGTGTGGCCTAATTCCTATATTTGTAAACACTGTAGGGAAGTTGCTTGTGTTTTGGTGGGTCTGGATCCTGCATCTGGCTCACAGATCCCCAGTTCTTTGAGCTTGAGCCAATAGTTCAGCCATATTGCCTGCCAATCCCAGGAGTCATCAGCAGCCCGCCAGCTGATCTGCCTATCTAGGAGTTATTGGGACTCCGCAGTCACAAATTTAGCCTGCTGAACTTGGTTTCACCTGTCTTTGCATCTACCAGCCTGTGGTTGTCCTGCCTTCCTTCATCTTGCTTCCTACTTAGTCTTCATGTTTCCTTGTGTGTCAGTCCCACAGCTCCATGAATCAGGAGAAGCCTCTACTTATCATTTGACCCAAAGATTTGAGCTGGACTGTGTTTACTTGCTTCTACAATCGTGTGAGTAATTATCTTGATATATATTTCTATGTCTTTATATACATATATAAGCACCACCAGTTCTGCTTCTCTCGAGAACCCGCTCTAACACAGCAAGACAACAACCTCCCCCCCACCCCCCACCCCCGTTATGATAAGCAGCTCAGGCTGCATGGTGACTTGGCGGTCCACAGTTAGGCAGTTGATCACTAATAAGGCCCAGTAACAAGTCAAAAAGTGTTTCTAAAAAGGAGAGCAGTTACCTGCAGAGGATGTCAAAACTTTTCTCCAAAATCCATCTTAATGATGTGTTCTGTGATTCCTCAGTAGAGGTCAGCCAAAAACTTCAAACAGTGTCTCTACTTATCACTGATACTTCAAGCACAATTGGATCAGCCTGTAGAGGAGATTCCAAGACAGCCAGAACCTGTTACAGAGCCTTCTCTTAAATCACTTAATAAAACATGCTGGAGCAGCACATGTAAATGAGGGATACATTGCCTTCAAAATCCAAAGCGGCTTGCCGAGTGTTGTGCTTCCCTTTTAGTTCTATCCTAACATGTCCCACACCACTGACCCTTAGAAATTTCATTGAGATGGAAGGCTCTTCATTTTTTATCAGGTTAATTAACCACCTTCTATCAGAAAAATGTAGTAGTAATAAATGTAGAATCATCGATATTTCTCTATTACTAGGTCCAATAAGCAAATGTTATCAATGTAATAAATTAGTGTGATGTCTTGTGTTAAGGAAAGGTGATCGAAGGGCCTGTGGATTAATTATGACACAGTGCTGGAGAACTGATATAGTTCTGTGGTAGGATGGTGATGATATATTAGCATTGCTGGCGAAAGACAAACTGCTTTTGGCAATCTTTTCTGATCATTTCAAATTGGAATTGAGAAAAACAACATTGGACAGAACAATAATAGGTTCACACCAGGTACCAGGAGATAATGATCTCAAGTAATGAAACTACATCTGGAAAGGCAGCAGCCATTGTAGTTGCCACTTGGTTAAGTCTACAGTAATTCACTTTCATGCTCCAAAATCCTCCACCTCCACCACACTGCCCCCTAGCCCCACCCCGACCCAGAACAGGTCACATAGACAAGTTAAATGGGGACAGTTGGGCATTTTCACCCCTAAATCTTCAAATCCCTGGTGGTGGTACTAAACCCTGTAATCCCTCCACAAATACACTAGTACTTTGCTTACTATTTTCCTCGGTAAATTCTAATGGTGTTTGGTCATTTTTTTCATACCACAATAACTTATTCTACTTTTCATTTGGGTGCTCTGCCAGTTGCTGAGTATATACATTCCAATTATGCATTCTGAAACTGGGGAAATCACCACAAGATTATATTGAGGACCCACTGAATGTACTGTAACATGGACCTGAGCTGCTCCATTAATAAACTGCTCCCCATAAACCCGACTTTTAGAGGTGGGTCACAATGATATTGAGAGTCTGTTTCCATTCAGTATCTAGTGATCCCTGAAAATATAATTACTTCATTTTCCTCAGTGAGTATCCATGTTTGTAAAAAGCTATCGATCCCTGTTTGGAAGAGTGGAAGAAGGACTAACAGCATAACACTTTGGAAGTGTAGTGGGTTCTTCCTCAAAGGAACCCCGCCTCCCTTCATTCAAAGAGTTGTTTGTAAACTGGCTCAAGTCTTGGAACCGATCGAAGGGTCATGACTCTTGAATTCCCACATTTCAAGTTAGACTACTGTTCCCTTGACTTAGTAGCCTCAGAATCAGTAGGCAATATGGCAGACTTTCAGCTCACTTCCAGAATATTGGAGGGCAGATGATGAGACGGACGCAGAACCATATCCAGCACAAATCAAGCAAGCTTTGGCAGAGTGCCCAAATATACTGGAGGTAGGCCATACCCCAGAGGAAACTCTGTTTCAATTGGTTAACTGGGCTATTACATCACATGAGATTTCAACATGGGAGAGGGACTACATTCATAACGGCCAGGCCACTGTCAGTTGACACACAATCTTAACAATCACATCATAATATAGGACATTTCCAATTTACGCATAGGTCATGTCACAGAACCATCTCAGCCAGGGATGAAATTTTTCTCAATAAAAACTTTTAAACCATGATACATTTCCTTTCTACAAAAGTTCTCAACCACTCATTTAGCCAGAAGAATAGTCAACACACTTCTATTTCCAGTCATATCCGTAACGATTTCCTGAAGCAAACAAGATGATAAAAATGCCCCCTGTTCTCCTGAGTTTGATCGCTCTTTGAAGAATTATGCTGCTAGCTTTATGCAAGATGTGCACCCCTGGGCACATCATTCTTCAGCATTTTCTTACCTCCTGTTTGTTTGTTTTATTTTTGGTGCCTGGCAGCTATCACACCTATACCATGGTTCTGGTTACAGGGTCTTCTAATTGCCTCAAACATGAAGGCATGTTTTTGTTGTGTTTATTTTGTACTTTCTTGGCATCCATGTTATTTTGAGCTGATTCCAAAGAGGCAAAGGGCCTAGCACTATTTTTACACCATTATTTAAAATCTGTACCAGCAGGTTGCTGTCTTACACATTTAGTTTCAACTTTTACTTAGCCTTAATTTTTCTTTCTTTCTTTTTTCAGAGAAAATCATATAGAAGAGAGAACTGAGAAACCATATTCAAAACAATGACTCATTGTCTGGGCTAAGAGTACATGAATCTTATTGCTTTATTTATGGTATTCAGGGAGTTTACCTTTCGGCCTAGTTTCAATGGTAGAGATGACTTTTATTTTCAAGAAATAAAAAAAGAAATAAACATAGAATGAGCGTACTGAGCGAGCATCTTCTTTTTAAATCATTTTATTAGGGGTTCATACAATTCTTATCACAATCCTTACATACAATTGTGTAAAGCACACTTGTACACATCATTCTCAATGCTTAAGCCCCTGCTCTCTGCTGAAGCCCCTGCATCAGCTCCTCATTTTCCCCTCCCTCTATACTCCCCCCTCCCTCATGAACCTGTGATCATTTATAAATCATTATTTTGTCATATCTTACGCTTAATTTTATGCTTGAAATTACAGTTCTTATAAGATTTTAAAAGTTTGGAATAATAGATTTTCTACCCTTCAGTAATTTTTTTCCAGGTCCTATTTTGTTTATATTCTAACAGATTCAGGTGGCAGATACTATTACAAATTTCTGTTCATAATAAAATCAACTCTGAGCTCCCACCAATGTTTGCGATCATTTTTATCTGTCGATTTATTTCCAGATCATCTCGACAGCAGAACTCTCTGCCACCTGACTGGCTGAAGTTCTCCACTCGTGTGTGACATCCAGGATATGTGCTGCTGTCCTCTCTCCTCCTTTTTAGTGGCTGCAAGAATCTAAAACTACCTGGGAACTTCAAAACGTTCGTGGAAAAATGGAATTAAGAAATAATGGGATGATTCCACGAACTTTATGATGCTCCTCGGTGCACAATGCCCACATCGAGATGGACTTGAATATGCAATAGCTTCTCGTACTAGTCAAAAGACCCTAGACATGCCTTGTCTTGAAAATCTCTAGGAAAAAAATCAAAGCGAATGAAAACAGTGAAAATATTTCCCTTCACTGAATTGCATTTTCAGACAGGAGTTAGTGGGGGATTAGTGTTCTTTGATTCCCGCCTGGCCTTTCAGGCTAGAATATCTGGCCTGAAAGTTATTTACTCCCATTTGTATCACTAAAGGCAACACACATGAAGGCTGTTTAGTAGAAAATAACCTAGGTGGACCGTTAAGGTACTTTAAGAGTTAGAGCAAAGGATTGTAAATAAATTGCTTGCTTTGACATGTTGCAATTTTTCTCTTAATGTTACCTACGCTGCCATTGGTGGGTGGGCGAATATCTTTCAGGTTATGAAAACCCCTTTGTGTGGAAGTAAAGGGGGCAGTGGCTTGACATGCCACAATGGTTTTGTTAGTTGGCACAGAATTCTAATTACTCTGGGATACCTCACAAGATATAATATCTCACGCAGTCACCTGATTGTTCTCTATACAGGGTCCTTTCTCTTTGACCTTGGGTTATGCTTCGGGGTGAGTGTTCCATCCTGTCCCTGAATCATCTACCTTCCTTCCCAGAGCGTTATCATTAAAGTTTTTCTTAGTACATTCTCCTGGTGCAAACACAGAACCCCACCACCACCACCACCTCAAAAAAAA
>NW_022103908.1:11368099-11370563 GCF_000313985.2 Echinops telfairi | reverse complement strand
CATGGAAATGAAAAGAAATATGGCTTAGCAAAAGAGAAATGATGTTCACAGGCACTGAATTATTAAACCCTAAGACTAATAAGTGCAGAAGAAGCGCTGCGTCAAGTTGGCGTAGCTGCAGTTGGGCCGTCAGCGGTAGATAGGGAGAGAGCAGTAGAGAAGAGGACAGCGAGGGAAGAGAGAGAAGCACAGATTTGGAGGTCAGGACGTCCTGAGAATCCATTCACTCGGAGCAGGTGATTCACAAAGGTGAATTGTAGGAAACAGGCATAAACAAGAAGATGAGTTGCCAAATCAGGATCATAGTGTAAAAAGGGATCTCAATAAATTATTTATTCAATACTTAACCTTTGATAAAGATCCTATCTTAAATGCAGATTTTGATCAAGTTTTTCATTCTTGTATTTTGTATAAAATTGATGATTTTATTACCTCTCCCACTTTAAAATTTCTCATTTTTTCATTTGAATCTATTTACCCTTTAGTGCTGGCTAGAAGTATCCTTATGGAATGCTTTGTATTGGTCAGGTTGGGCACATAATTGTCATAGTCTAAAGGTGACCTCCAAAAATCAGTTTTCTTCTCATTCGCCGAAGAATGTGTGTGTGTGTGTGTGTACATACACACACACACAATGTGGCATGATGTTTGGGTATTATCACACAATCACTCAGGCTTCTAAGCTAATGGAGGCAATCTATGACTTCTTTAGAAAACTTTGTTATCTAGGTCACTTTAACAAGTACAGACAGAATTGTGGACTTTCACTGTCCCTTCAGGCTTTGGTCACCACTTCCTCACATGAAATTGGCCAGATACATGCTTCCACAATCTGCAGAGGGGTGAGAAACAGAGGGAGCGGACAGGATATTTGGTGAGCTACACAATCCTTGTCATACTCTTTAAGCACATGAAGGACTGCTCTCAGCTTTTGTCTTCTACCTTAATACAGTTCTTTATCTCTAAACTTAAATGCTTAGATTTAATTTTCCAAACGGTGGTCATTTGGGGAATATCTTCTCTAAGCCTTTTCTATT
The DNA here is from genome assembly GCF_000313985.2 of Echinops telfairi. Classification (NCBI taxonomy): domain Eukaryota; kingdom Metazoa; phylum Chordata; class Mammalia; order Afrosoricida; family Tenrecidae; genus Echinops; species Echinops telfairi. The sequence continues at coordinate 11,369,526 of NW_022103908.1, read as the reverse complement.
TGTTCCCATTCTACCCTTGAATGGACATTAGTCATCTAAGATATATAGATATATATAATTATTTTAGATGATCTTTATGTGAAATTTTTATTTAATGAATTATCTATAATTTCAGACAAGCTGTCTTCACCACATTTACAGCCACTCTCTGAAGCCATCTGGTTATTGCTACTTTTTTAGATTTATAGATAAAATTTATGAAAGATTTTCAAATTCCTTCTACTGCATCACTTTGTCAAATCTTACTGAGATGCAGTCAGTTAATCTAGCCCTTCTGACCATAGCTCCCAACGTGATGTGTTACAATTCTGGACTCTGTGCCTGTGACTCAAATCTCGTCTTGGAGCATGTTCTCTACGACACTAATTGGTAGGGGGAGGGTAAAATGAAGCCCTGACTTCAGCAAAGGGTGTGATTAAGTCACACCCTTTTATTTAGGGCAGTTTTAGACTCTCTCTTAGTAGGAGGTGTGGCTTTGTCCACACCCTTTGTTCCCTTGGAGGCACCTTTGAGACTTTACTACTGGATGTGACAGTCAGAATATTCCTTAAAGGCAAGAAAGGTGAGCATTTCTCTCATTTATTTTGGACTCGTTGCCAGAAGAAATCAGTCTCTAGAGAAGGAAATCATTCTTGGTCAAGTAGAGGGAGAGTTAAAATAGAGTTAAAATACCTTGCCCAGGATATGAATTAATACAATGGCTGCAACAATGGTCTCAAATAAAAAACAAAAAACGAATGATGGCACAGGACTAGGTAGTGCTTCGGGACAGACTCCTTGGCACTTAACCCCAGAGGCCATGACCTAGGATATGGTCTTTCCAGATATGCTCTGCTGAAAGACAACCACAAACTCCATCAAAGCCACCTCGCAGGGTAGAAGAGCTCTCTGGGACATGAGAGAAAGCACAGGACTATTGGGAAAAATGCATCCATGATCTCTGTCTGAAGTGGGGAGTCCACAGGCACCAGCGACTGTGGCACAGAGCCTCAGAGGAGAATCGCCAAGTGATGGGGTACCTTCTATTTGTCTGGCCTGCCACTATGGGATTGTGAGACAGAGTGACCACCAGGCTGTCCTCCTGCCCTGGGGAGGCAGGCTAAGGAAGCATGTGGCTGAGAAATTGAGGAGAGATTGGGCTTCTGACTAAGGAGAGGTGTGATTGTGGACGAATGACCGTATCCTTCCTGTTTGGTGATCCTGAGTGGTGGTAAGCCATTAACTTCCCCAATAAGGCCCCTGGATTGTGGGCATTGTCTGTGAGTTCTGTGTGGCCATTTCAATGATCATGGAACCCAGCAGAGAAGGGAATTGGCTTGGAGGGAAAGGTAAAGTCACAATGGGAAAAGAAGGATGGAGTATGCAGGTAGATGAAGGGGATACCCCCTCCAACTGGATTTCTCCCCCCCAAATCTGTGTATTAAAAA
>NW_022103908.1:11351338-11367696 GCF_000313985.2 Echinops telfairi | reverse complement strand
ATGACACCCTCCTTCTCCAAATTACCAGAGGACATTTCTTGACCAAGAAACACTGATGGTGACATCCTTGTATTTGCATCTCTACAGAAAAATGGTAGCAAACCAGGAACAAGCTTGTCCAACAGGAGTGAGTTGTTTCTCATTGTTTGGCAAGATCTGGAAATAGCTACGACAGTTCAAATGGGGCAGCTCTCTGTTGCTGGTGCTACAGGTATATCTGTTGAATATAGGCCCTGGATGTTCTCAGTATAAAGATGCTATGATGGATTATCCATTCCAAAATGTCAATCATGGCAATGTTGAGGTGGGGTAAAGGAGAGATGAAGTCAAGGAATCCATATAGAAAAAGAATATTTGGAAACTATTGGTGGTAGCATTTCTACAATTCTCCTTGATATGATTAAGCTATGGAATGAAATGATACATATATTACTTTTTTTAAAAAGGAAACTCATTCTGATATAACTTAAATACAAGTACGGGATTCTGAGTTAAATGGTCTTACTATTATTATAAAGAGTGGATGAAGTGAATTTATTTTATGAGAAGCTTTTGTGTTTATAACAGCCTTGAAAACAATGTATTTCCAGGAAAATTTAGTTAGTTATTAAAGAATGTGTTCCATCTAAGGAAAGAGGTGATTTTTAAAGTGTGAAACTAATTACTCAAGAATAAAAAATAAAATGATTTTGAAAAAGTCAATGACAAAGGATAGAAAAATTTAAAAAAAGAAGGTTAAAATTTTAAAGGAAAGTTGAATGACTGACAGGCTGAACTTATGACATTAAAAAGATAGAAGAATGTATACACATATTTTGGTCAAAGAGTGAATGTGTTCATGAAAAATGAAATTATATGAAAACAAATGAACTTGAAAGTCAGATTGAAAACCAGTTTTTTCCAGCTGTCCTATAGAATCGCTATGAGTCAGCAGCCACTGGATGGCAGGGAGCTTGTTCGTTTGTTTGCTGGGTTGGTACCTTCCTCAGAATGCCAACCATCATGTTTTCCAGAAAGCAATGTACAGAATGCTTGGAACCGAATAGGCTCCAAAAGTGGTTAAAGCACCATGAGATAGTTCTTTAATAATATCTGTAGTAGAGTTTGCTAGTGCTTGCCCAAGACTTCCTCCTCTCCCAACCATGGGAGAGCCTTACCTTTCTTCATTCCTTTGCATTCGGATGTGATGATTAATTCTAGCCAGTGTTCTATAGAAGAAAGGAACATAAGTCGTTTCTGAGCAGAGTATTTAATTGGTAGTCTTGAGAGGTCTCCAGAGCCTTTTTCTTACCACTGCCCAAACCAGCCTATACCCCTAGAGCATGCCCTGTGAACATTCAAAAGACATAGGATTTGCATTACAGCCCACTGTTTACCCAAAATGCTACATCCCATTTCTACAGAGATCCGTGTCCGTGGATGCTATACAGCCTCGTGTTAAATTCAGCTCCTCTTAAAGTGCTAACTTATCTCAGCATGTTTTTTTCTTACAACCTTGACACTCTCATTTCAGTTGTAAACGGTGTTGTTTATGTTAGTCTGCCAGTCCCTGACATGAAATTGTTGCTTGAATTCATTTTTACTGAGGAATCAATGAATTCTTTGAAATTTTTGAAAGCTTTCCTATGTGAATCTTTGTTCTCCCTCTGAAGTTTTGGCTTATTACCCTTTGGTAGGGACATGCTATCTCTGGCTTACAGTGTCTAGGCACGTGTAGGATAGCTACTTCAATTGTATTCTATTATACTGGAGTCCATGGGTAGTGAGACTGGCTAGGGTTGGAGGTTCAAATTCAATGAGAAATACCTGTGGGGGAAAGATCTGGCTAAAAAATCAACCAATGAAAAATTCATGGAGCACAGTTCTTTTTGACACACATGAGGAGTGGTTGTGAATTGTAATCAACTTGATGAGAACGGCCTTTTAAACACTTTAAAAAAATTATTTTATTGGGGGCTCGTACAATTCTTATCACAGTCCATACATACATCCATTTTGTCAAACACATATGTACATTTGTTGCCCTCATCATTCTCAAAACATTTGCCTTCTACTTTAGCCCTTAATATCAGTTGCTCATTTCCCCCCTCCCTCATGAACCCTTCATAATTCATAAATTATTATGTTTTGTCATAAGTTACACTGTCCGGCGTCTCCCTCCATGCTCTTCCCTGCTGTCCTTCCCAGGGAGGAGGCAATACTTAGATTCTTGTAATTGGTTCCCTCCTTCTCCCCCACATTCCTTTCACCCTCCAGGCATCGCCCCTCTCACCACTGGTCCTGAAGGAGTCATCTATCCTGGATTCCCTGTGTTTCCAGTTGCTATCTGTACAATGTACATCCTCTGGTCTAGCCAGATTTGCAAGGCAGATTTGGGATCATGATAGTGGGGTGGGGAGGAAGCATTTAAGAACTAGAGGAAAGTTATATGTTTCATCGTTGCTACCCTGCACCCTGATTGGCTCATCTCCTCCCCATAACCCCTCAGCAAGGGGGTGTTCAGTTGCCTACCGATGGACTCTGAGTCTCCACTCTGCACTCATCCACCTTTACAATGACATGATTTCTTGTTCCTTGATGCCTGACACCCGATTCATTCGACAGCTCATGGTCACACATGCTGGTGTGCTTCTTCCATGTGGGCTTTGTTGCTTCTGAGCTAGATGGCTGCTTGTTTATCTTCATGCCTTTAAGACCCCAGACGCTATATCTTTTGATAGCCGGCACCATCAGCTTTCTTCACCATCTTTGCTTATGCACACGTTTATCTTCAGTGATCATATCAGGAAGGTGGGCACCCACTGATCTGATTTTTAGTTCTTTGGTTTTTTAATTTACAACATGAACCTAATTATGTTATGTTCTGTTTCTTTGGAAAAATATGTTCTATTAACATGAAAACACTCATGGACATTGGAAGTACAGTAATGTTAAATAAAGAGTACTGGGTTGGTGAGGAAGGTGAAAGAGTACACAGAGCTTTGTATTTAGGGATAGGAAAGCTGAGTCCTGGTATGACTGCCATTGACTGCTGTTAAGATAGATACAGTGCACACAAACCCTCTGGTGGCATGCAAAGGGAGTGTTCTGATTACTATCATGACAGGTCTGCACCTCTGATTGCATTGCCACTAAGGTAAATTGCCACCTGAGTAAATTGACTCCTTGATTTTCAGTTTCTTACTCACAAACTGAGAGAAGCTCTGGTGATGCAGTGGACTGTGATTTGGGTCAGCAAGGTCAGTAGTTTGATACCAGCAGTGGCTTGAGGGAGAAAGATGAAGCTTTATACTCCCATAAAGAGGTTTAGCCTGGAAACCCAAAAGGGCACACGCGGCCCTGTAAGATCACTATGGGTCAGAATTGGCTTAAGAGCAGTGAGCTTTTCTACTGAGTTTTTCGGTTTACATACAAATTAGGTTGTACAATAGATAATTTTTATTTCTTTTCATAGGTGTTAAAATCCAAGTTCCTGTGCACAATCAGCATATATACTCCAGTGTAAGCTGACCCAAATATCAGCTGGGGCACCTAATTTTACCACAAAAACTGCTTTAAAAATGTGCTGAAAAACTCGGCTTATACATGAGTATATACGGTATTCTTCATTTGAATGATTTCCAAAATCTACCCTCTAGGAAAAGAAAAGACAAATGTAAACTAACTATTTAAATTATGCAAACATTGTGGATATCATTAATTTCTATTCCCTTTTCCCATTTTCACTCTTTTATATGATGAACATAGACAGTGCCCACTGTGTGCTCTCAATCTATTTCATTTACTGTAAAAAGAAATCATTAATTAGAATTGTTTATTTGGAGCACAGATTTCATAGTACTTAAAATTTATTAATAGAAACACTAGCTTCTAGATGTTTCATTCATTAATTTATTTAATATCACAACAATGCTGAGCTGTAGATTAAAATAATAAGGTTAAGATGAAGATAATATTATTTTTAGATTGGGAGTTATGACCTTTCAATGCATTTTAAGTGTCCCCAAGCATTTGTGATCACTTCGCAGAATCAGTGTACAAACTCTAATCTGAAAGAAATTGGTGGTATTTTTACAGTATGTGAGCACAACCATCTGATTTATAGTTCAATCTGTTAATGCACTCTGTTATTAGGCCACCTGGCAGTTTTATGCATTGTGAATTTAAAGAGGAGCTCCATGTAACATAAGCTTTACAAGCTGGGGAAATATTATTGAAATGAAACACGAATGAGGACCATTTAAACAATAAAATAATGTGTGTAGACGATATATTTTTTAGTATTAGTTAGTACGTACCCGAGGTATAAATTTTGAAGTAAGTTGGTTCTTAGGAAAATGTAGAGATGAAATTCAAAATAAACTTATTATTATATTGTTGTTAATCATGTCGCGCTCACGTGCTTATAAAGAAGCAAAAAATACAGCCAAAAATTACTTCTGAAAAATTAAGATAGCCTGCTAACTACCGTTTTTTTCCCCGTACTCCCGGAAGTGTCTTGGGGGAAATGCCATCAGGATGAAGGTCAAGGATTGAAAGATGGAGACAAACAAATAAACAAACAACAAGGGAAAAAGTGTAGCTTACCGGTAATCTCTTCTATGACTCTCTGTTTTTATTATCCTGTGTGGAATTTGACCCACCCCTTCTCAAGAACCATGTAAGGCCTATTCAAAGATTACAAAAACAAGCAGAAATAAAATGTTTGGAAAATGGTGATGGCAACATATGTACAAATATGTTTGATACAATCAATGTACAGATTGTTATAAGAGCTGTAAGAGCCCCCAATAAAATGATTTATTAATACAAAACAAAACAAAAAAGCTCACTGCCATTGAATCGAGGCTGACTCATAGTGAAACACTGTGGGTTTCCAGAACGCTATCTGTTTAAGGGAGTAGAAAACCGAGTCATTCTCCTGTGAAGCTGCTGATGGTTTTGAACTGCTTACCATGTGGATCACATCCCAATACATTACCACTATACCACCAGGGTCCTTTTATACAAAGATAGCCCTTCAATAGAAGACATTAAAATTAAAAAGTAGCATAATACTGAATCTGGGACTGACTCAGAAAGAATCATGCAACGTGATGTATTCCACCTTGTATTTTCAAAGTATACTTATTAGTAACTTATGCAGCATCTGAAAAGTATGTTATTTTAAGTAGGCTAGATTATTCATAATGATCCCTGTCATGTGGGGTTAATCTAGTACGTTTTATAAGATTATTGTAGTTCTCTTTCATGAAATTTACAAATGAGAAGTTATGAAGTAGTTGTTATTTATTTTTATTTTAAAAAGTCAATTGTTTTATCAGCATCAGACTTTCAGAGAAATGTTATTATAGTATTCGTACTTAACATAATTTAAAACTTTTATCAGTGAAGATACATGCTGTAAAATACATACAGATAGCTAAAGTGGTATGTCTACTTTATAAATATATCCATTTTCTCTCATTATAAATATTAAGGAACTGTGAAAATTATTTAAATGTTATTGATTCTATATTTAGAATTGTAAGACACTCCACATGTACTTATGGCAAATAATGGGTTTTCAAATAGCTATATATTCTCTAAAACTTATGGGAAACACTGACATTGCTTTTCTTATTTTCCAAATACTTGCTTGTTCAACTGAAAGAATTGAAATACATTCTCTTGTGCATGGGAAGGAAAAATCAAATATTGGACATGTATCTTGCAACTAAGACATTGTAATACTTTTAACCTTAGCATTCATTCTAATCATTGGGTATTTGAATTCCACCCTTAAATGTTGGTTTTGTTTAACCTTCTAGATATTAGCGTTTCACTTTAGAGATTATAATGATAGGATGTCCATCTTTTTCCTAATGGAAAAAATAAAACTATGACAAAAAATCATCTATTCACAAATTATTCCCCCCTCCCCCCTCAAATTGTGGTGTATTGTCTGGGTTAATTTCTGAATGTTAATATGTAGGCTCTTTCAGTTTGGCCCTATCCAAAGGTTGTATGCATCTTAGTCAGTCTACCAGGCCCTGAAGACCTCTGGTTTGGGAACTTGAGGAGGTCACAGGATATGATAAAACGCATTTTACCGAGGTGTGCTGGTTATGAAAATTGCTTGTTCCAGTGGGAGATTTCACTACTTCATTTGCAGTGTAAGTACTCATTGTGTTTCCACTGGCTGGGAGCTGACCCCTATATTTCTCATTTTCCCTCTGAAATGTGGGTCAGCAGCATTGTCAGATTTTCTCTCGCCTGTAAAACATTTTATTTTTAAATATTTGACACTGGAGCCTTCTAAAAGAACAGGTTAACAAAAAAAATAATAGTGGATGGCATTTTATGGCTCAGAGAAGTAGCACTGCCGTTGACCTCACAACGCTTCTTAAACAGTCAGAGAAGGGCAACACAATTGTCAATTAGGCTTCTAGGGAGCAGCGTTCTGCCCAACTTGGCACGCACTTGGCAGCATCATCATGCAGATCCTCCTGGAAGAGGAGCCGTGCCAGCCTATTATCAAAAAGGTTCAACAAATTTGAACTTCCTTTCCCAACCGCAGATTTAAAAGCTGTTGATTTGTTACACGCGTAAAAGAAGGTTTTGTAGCATTGACAAAATACCATTTATGTCTTACCTCAGATATCCAACTGACTTCTCTAACTCATGAGCCAGAGGTCAGTCAGCCTTCCAGACTTCTGGCAGCAGCATTACCACCAACAAACAGCCCCCTCGCTTTTTTCCCCTCAAAGTGTATTTTGTTTGGTCCTAACTTTTCGAAGAGAGCCCTGGTGGCACTGTCAGGTGAGCACTGGGATGTCTAACAACAGGTCAGCAGGGCAAGCCCACCAGCTCCTGAGGCTTTCCGCTTCCGTAAAGGTTTATACGCTCACAAACTCCGCACAGGACCGCGGTGAGTCCGAATCGACTGGGTGGCGGTAGGAAGCGGGCATAACATTTTGGAGAGAGAACGGAGCCAAGGAAAGCCTGTCAGTATTTAGTGAGAGAAGCAGATACAGCCTTTATTAGGAAAAAGTACATACTCTTACCCACAAACCACTTTGAAAAACAAACAAACTTGCTACTAAGTACATCCTAGTGGTGCAGTGGGCTACTTACTAACCACAAGGTGAGCAGTTTGAACCCACCAGCCATTTTTCTCCTTGAGAGAAAGTTGAGGCTCTCTCTTCCTGTCCAGATTTACAACCCAGGATCCAAAGGGACCGTTCTCCTTTGCCCTCTAGGTTACTGTGAGTCAGAATACAGTGGACGGCAAGGAGTCTTCCCTGATGCCAATAAGAAAAGAGGATATTTTAAATCATAAACTGGTCATTTTACTTTACTAATTACCACATAGCTTTTATGACAGAAATAACCACCCATAGTTGATTTAAAAAAAATAATCCATCAAGTCAATTCTGTTTCATAGCAGCCCTGTAGAACAGAGAAGAACTACGCCCTAGGGTTTCCATGAAGTTGGGGTTAGCAGCCCAATTCACTATACCACCAGGGCTAATGGCTAAGGGGAAAAGTAGTAGGAGGTCAACATAATTATTATAAAATTCAAAGTAGAAAATCAAAAGTCAGCTAGCAAGATGATAGTCATTGAAAATATTTTCCTTCCTGGATAAATTGTGTCTGGTTTGACTCCATAGTAAATGGAACCATTTGTCTCATTTGCACATGAACTTTTACCAGGCCTAAACCTGTTTCTCAAAGGTAGACAGAGAAAGGGAGATGGGACCCAGGCCAAAGGTGCTTGCTTGGTCTAGAAGAGAACTATTTCCCCTTTATGGAAAAGAAGCCAGTTATAATAATCATCCGGTGCACAGTATTAACTGCCAAAAGCTGAGTGAGGAAATCAAATGAGTAACTGCAGCTAGCCTGGGAGTCCTGTTGGTCACCTATTGTTCCATTTAGCATTCTCAGTCAGCATCAATCTCTGTTGTCTTCCATGCAATATATGCACACCGATCCTGACTGCACTTTTGCTTTGGAGTCTGGGTTCTTCAGCCAATTAGTATTATGCTTTTATTAAATGCTGAATGGCAACAGTTAATTATTCAAAATGGTTCCTTGTTGGCGGCCCTGCTGTTTAGAATGAACCAGATCCACACCCCATAGAAAAATTATGGTCGCCAGTAACTAGACTGTTGGTGTTTTCTCAAACAATGCTGATATCAGATATAGTCCCAAATGTTTCTATTACCCTAGTTGGAAAAGTAAATCTCCCGAGATGCCACACATTAAAAGAGAATGAAATGTCTTGGCTAACTTAAAATGACCTCATGAAATTCTTCAGAGATTGTGCAACAAATTTGTCATCAGTGCAGACAAAGAGAACATGTATTAAAATGCAATTATGTCATGTCTTTTTATACACAATCAAATTCTACTGTGGATTTCTCTGAACAGATCAGCTCCCCTTTTTTAAAAGGTTAAGGCTATATAACCGTTGGTAGTGACCCAAGAAGAATTGTTCTGTTTTCTTTCATCCCTATATGCTGTCTTCAAATATGCACAGACATATCCAAGTTGATTATTGTGCCATGTTTTATATTGACCAATACACTGAAGGACGATGAAAGACTCCATCTAAATAGATTTACTGTTAGCGTATTCTAGCTAGTCTGCAACAATGTTAGTTTTTGTCTTATGAGTTTTCCTGTTCTTTTTTTTTGGGTTTTTTTTTTCTTTTTCTTTGATTCCTTGGGGCACGTGACTCAGCAAAAAGAGTCTACACTCGTATACACCATACATGCAGATTAACTTGGAATGATTGTACATCGGCATCCCTCATGCTTATTCCTTTATCCCTCTGGGTTTAGATAGTCTATGAGAAGTGTCTATAATCCTCTGAGGTAGAAATCACAGCAGGAGTTCTAAGGGAGTATATTTTTAACTGGGTTGAGTCCTTTAACAGAGTCACCTGCCCTAGGGAAGAGGAAAGAAAATGAAAAGTAAACAGTAGGGCACATAATGGGAAAGCATACACACACTGAGGGGGAAGAGAAATGTTTAGGGATTATCGAGAAGAAAGTGTAGCTGACTCCTGGTCCCTTCATCTTTTAATATTCCATGAGTAGAAATGTGATGATCAGTCTTTTGGGTTAATAAACATATTCTTGCCATAGTAGAATACCAGGATCTATGAGAAATATATAAATAAGCGCCTGTTAGAAAACAGACTGATTTAGCAACACTTAGATCCAGTATACATTTCACTAGTATTGGAAGCCCGGCCTTATGTCACTCATTGTCATGCCATGTTCCTCATCTTCTTAATTCTCACAGTGACATTTAGCTTCAGATTGCCGTGTTCATCGTTCAGAAGAGTAGTACGCAAATCCAAACCAAGTCGTTGTCATGTGAGTTGATCACAAGTCATAACAATCTAGTAGGACAGAGTACAGCTGCCCAATACGGTTTCCGAGTCTACAGCCTTTAATGGAAGGAGAGCCGTTGATGGAGTGTAACCACTAGCCTTTTCATTAGCAGCCAAGAGCTTAACTATTGCAACACCAAGCCCCCAAACAGCAGTAGAGTCAGCTATAATTTCTATATCCAGGGGAAGGTGGCCATCACTGAAACTCAAAATACTACAGGGTCAAAGCTACAACTAATTACCTAAAATTATTACCTAAAAAATAAGAAAAGTAATTTACTTAAAAAATAAGAAAAGTGTAGTAATGATGTCACAGAGGGGCAGAAGTGATTCACCCTTACTTAGAGTGGCTTCCCTACATGTAAACGGAGAAATTTACAAACATAAAAGCAATATTCAATCACAAACCTCTCTGCATAGCCTTTAAGAAACAGCACTCTTCATAGATGCAAGAATCCCTCAACACATACTGAAGGAGTGAGGAAAGGCCATCTTTAGACTCACAAATGCCCGTGTCTTTCTTAGGTCGAGGGACACTTTTTGCCAGTCCCAAATGAACAGAGGGAAGTGGGGAAGGTGTATGTGCTGGTTAAGGATTATGTCCACTAGACACTCCTGGCTAAGGGTTAGGGTTAGGGTTAGGTTAAGCCCTATCGATCATGTCACAGGCTTTTGACACTTCCTTGGGTGTGTGGCCTTTTGAATAAGTGATAGATCTAGCAGGGCCAATTTCTCATTGGCCATTTGGCTTATGCTAGAATTGGATTCTGCTTCAGTTTTGTCCATTTCTTGCGTCAGCTGCCATAGGAGCCCTCAGCAGACCACCAGCAGTGGTTTCATGTGCTGACCTGGGATTCATTTACCTCTGCATCCACCAGCCTGTGCCCTACTCCTCCACCCTCTACCCCACCTCACCGGACCCCTGCTTTTTTTCATCTTGCTTCCTGTTTGTCAGGTTCCACAACTACACGTTTCAAGAGAAGCCCGACTTGAACTGGATTTATCTACTATTACCACTGTGTACTCATTTCTCAATGCAAATCTTTCTATCTGCAAACACATTAAAGCGTCATTGGTTTTTCCATTCTCTAGCAGACCCAAGTTAAGACATTTGGTACCAGGAGTGGTTCTTGAGAAGCAAAATCATAAAGCTAAGATCTCTCAATTGGTTCTTAGGCCTAACTAAGCCTTAAGGCACTAAGAACTCTACCTCTGTCGCTATAAGTACAGCTAAGCCTGGCACTATTAGTAAACTGTTAATCCGTGGAGTGAAGTAGCAAGGCTAATACCCAAAATTATTGTTGTCAGGTGTGAGCAAGTTGGCTCCAATCCTTGGCAACGCCACGCACAACAAAACAAAACACTCCTGAGCTCCTGAGCCAACCTAACAAATATTCCTACCATGGATGCAGCCACTGTGTCGATCCATTTCACTGAGAGCTGTCCTCTCTTTTTTCACAGCCTCTCCACTTTACCAAACTTGATGTCCTTCTCCAGGGACTAGTCTCACCTGACAATATGTCCAAATATGCAAGATGAAATCTTGTCATCCTTTACTCTAAGGAGTGCTCTACCCTTACTTCTTCTAATACTGCTTTTTAGCAGTCCATGGGACTTACAACATTCTTCTCCAACACCACAATTCAAATGCATCGATTCTTCTATGGTCTTCCTCATTCCGTGTCCAACTCTCACATGCATATAATGCAATGGAGAATACCACGGCTTGGGCCAGGTGCACCCCAATTCTCAAGGAAATATCATTATTCTTCAATCCTCTAAAGAGGTCGTATGCAACACATTTGTCTAATTCAATCTGTCTTTTTGATCTCTTGACTCACTTCTATGAGCATTACTTTTGGATCCAATTAAGACAAAATTCTTGACAACTTTAAAGTTTTCTTCATTTATCAGATGTTACCTATTGGTCTTTCTTACTGAAGGCTGCAATCCTTGATCTTCATTAGCAAATATTTCAAGTCTTCCTCACTGTCAGCAAGAAAGGTTGTGTCACCTGCATACCGCAGGTTGTTAATAAGCCTTCCTCTCTTCTTCACATATGATCCAGCTTCTCTGATGATTTGTTCAGCCCAGAGATTGAACAAGTATGGTGAGAGTATACAATGCTGGTGCATACCTTTCCTGATTTTAAACCATGTAGTATGCCCTTGTTCTGTATGCACAACTGCCTCTTGATCCATACACAAGCTCCTCGTGAGCACAATGAAGCATTCCAGAATTCCCATTTTTCTCAAGGCTACCCACAGTATATTATGGTTCACATAGGAGAATGCCTTTGCATAGTCAATGAAGCACAAGTAAACATCTTTCTGTTATTCTCTGCGTTGAGTGAGATTCATCTGACATCAGCAATAATATCCCTTGTTCCATGTCCTCTTCTGAATCTGGTCTGAACTTCTGGTAGTTCCCTGTCAATCTGCTTCTGCAACCGCTGTTGGATGATCTTAAGTAAAATTGTACTTGTGTGTGTTATCAATGATAGTGTTCTATAGTTTGAGCGTTCTGGTGGGTCACCTTCCCTAGGAATGGGCACAAATATGAATCTTTTTCCAGTAAATTGGTCAGGTAGCTGCTTTCCAAATTCCCTGGCACAGAGGAGTGAGCGCTGCAGCGTCGTCAGCTCTCTGGGACAGTTCGGTGGGTGTTCCGTCATTTCCCGGAGCCTGGTTTTAGCTAATGCATTCAGTGTGGATGGAGCCCCTTGCACCGCTCCTTGTTGCTCATGTGCTACCTCCCCACACATGGTGGGCTGTGACTCGTCCTTTCCGGTATAGTGACTGCGTATTCTTTCCGTCTTCTATTGATGCTTCCCGCATTGTTCAATATTTCAAACTTGAAATTCCAGTCTTACAATTTTTCTTGGGAGCTCTCGGTGTCTGATATGCTGCGCATGCTCCTCACTTTGGGTTTTTTAGTGCTCGGTCCTTGCACATTTTGATATCATGTTTGGCTTTGTCTTCTCATGCTGCCCTTTGGAACTTTCTATTCAGCCGTTTAACTTCATCCATTTTTCCATATGTTTTACTCTAATATGAAGAGCAAGTTTCAGATATCCACTTTCATCTTTTCTCTTTCCTGTCTTTCTAATCACCTTTTTCTTTCTTCCTGAATGATAGCACCACCCATAGATAAAGTGTTGGTGAGAACTGAGGCTCTGGGTCATCTCAAGTTTGACATTTTTCTATGATTTTATCAGGATGAGGGTAGAGGAGAACAGGTTGGTTGGTACTTCTTACAATAGACAAAATGGTAAAGGAAATGGATGGAGGCAGAGCTTCAGAGAATCAGCACAAATGCCATATAAATCAGCTCGAAACTTCTATTTGTGCCTGTGTGTTTTAGTAGTAGCACTGATATTACTGCAAAACAACCTAGAGTTCTGAGTATAAGAAGATGAATTTCAATGCCAGCTTAATTTTCTACTTACGATGGTATCTGAAATTAAAGTGAGAGCACTGATTGGAAAGAAATGAAACCCTGAAACTTGGGATAAGGACATAGGGACCAATAATCCCCAGAAGATGGAGACACTGAGCTCTGAGATTCCATTGAGCCACTCCAGTCAACAGCATCAGCCCTCCCATCTGAAGAATTGCGCCCACTCCCTCCACACATCCACACACTTGAGGAGATTACCTAACTATGCAAGCTGACACAGCAGCCCAGGCTGTATCTGGAGCATTGCCTGAGGCAGATGCCTTACAAGATAATGCTACTTGTTCCCAGGCAACACCTTCCCTGCTCATGATTGCCTTTAGACCTGTAATTAGATACAAGTCACAGTGAGTCCCCCAAAGTGAAGTCCAGATTGTGACCCAGGAAGAAGTGCACTATATTTCTGTGGCAGTTGCATAATTTGTCAATTTGCAAAGAGGTGGAGTCTAGCCTGTCAATCAGGCCACAGCCAATGAGTCCGCCTTCTCCTGAAGATTCTGGGAGCTCCTGTCTTCCTGCCTGGAGGTGGGACACACACTCTTGCTGTGAGACATTTGTGTTGACAAGCCACATGGAGCTCCACCGATGGAGCCAGAGCCCTGGAGCTGGAGGAGCCACATGGAGACCCACACCAGTGCTGAGATCCTTCCACCACCACTGGATCCACAAGACTTTCCACCCATTGGCCTGGGATCTTCCTGCATTCAGTGTCATTGCATGTGTTCCGTGATTCTGAAGAGGAATTTATAGACTGATTTGGTCATATGGGCTAATATCAGACTTATTGACTTGATCTGCACTGGACTGGGATGTTTTCTTAATATACAATTCCTTTTTTTTTTTTTTTTTTTGGTTTTTTTAACATTTTATTAGGGGATCATACAACTGTTATCCCAATCCATACACACATCAATTGTGTAAAGCGCATTTGTACATCATTTCTCAAAACATTTTCTCTCCATTTAAACCCCCGACATTAGGTCCTCATTTTTCTCCTCCCTCCCCGCTCCCCCCTCCTGCATGAGCCCTTGATAGTTTATAAATGGGTATTTTGTAATATCTTGCCCTGTCCGACGTCTCCCTTATATAAAGCTCTTTCTTATGAGTGTCTATGAATTTTGTTTCTCTAGTCTACCCAGACTAACACAATTCCTAAAACACTGCTAGAATTTTCTAATATGTACACACAGGAACTTGGAGATTATGTATGGGAATAGTTATTAAAGGTGTAAGATAATGTGTATAGAACGTAAGCTTAGATTGGACTAGTCTGAGTTTATTGATATGGGCCTCGGCCTCCTAGGTACATATTCTTCATTCAATGCTTCAAGTATAGAGGTGAGGAGAGGATTTAATAGTTTATTTGATTGGTTCACTGAAGCATGAGCTGCAAGATTACCTACATTAAGTCAACGTGAAGTACAAAGTCTACCTTGGTATACCTTAGAAGGAGTCATCCAAAGGCTTAGGGAAAGTGGAATGTTAGAGTGGCTTTACCAGGAAATGCTCATAGACCCGCAGGGACCCTGAGGATGCACCTTTTACCCAAACAGTAAAGACAAATCTGTGAAGGGTGCCCCAGCATCGCTGAAGACTCCTGTGATTGCTGTTGTATGTCGGCCAGGCTTGACAGTGGGAACTGCCCGAAGTGAAGTCAGACTCTTCCCTGCAATGGGGCTGATTGGGCACCCTGGGGTAGGCAAATGGCAACACTCAGTTGACAGAGACAGGTGGGCATAGTTACTGTAATAGGCAGCAGAGTCAAAGCACTAATCAGAATAGCATGACGGGTATGGACCTATGGCATTGGCTCCTTAGACAGGGTGTCCCTAAGGAGTGAAAAAAGTTGAGAAGCCTACTACATATTTAGTTGACCTAGAGAAGCCGAAAAAATTCTCCTGGCTATTTCGGTCTCCTCATACCTCAGATCCACAGGCCAAGAAGGTTATTAGTGTACTTAGTGGTGTCACTGATTCTGATCACCAAGGGAACATTGTTTTAGTATTGCATCTTAGTACAACCATGTCCTGTAATTACAGCCAGTGGTGAACTTCAGCACTCCAGTGGTTTGAGATGGCACCATATCAATCCCACCGTGATTGCACAAGTTGACAGGCCCTTCGGCAGTGTGTGAGGATCCAGTCTCTCCACATGCTGCTTTTCAGGTGGTTTCTTTCGCCTACCCTCCCCGCCCCCCCTCCCCGCCCCCCACCAGCTCGACTGTCAATGTCTGTGTAAGGGGGTTTTATTTGCATCTCTTAAAACTGTGGGAAGCAACTTGATTGCAGTAAGTTTGCTTTGATGGTTAAGAATGAACCTTAGTAATGGGTACACACTGGGCTCCAATCTGCATGGTCGGCAGTTCAAAACCACCAGCAGCTCCACTTGAGAAAGACTAACCTTTCTACTCCCATGAACAGTTACAGTCTCAGAAGCCCACCTTGAGTCGATGGCAGTGAGCTTGCTTTGGGTGGTTTTTGGTATGTTATTTTCTCAGGAGAAAGAATGATGATTTTCACTCAAATTTGATAAAGGTTTCAACCTATTGCAGATAGTCTTGCAAGGAATCCTGTCAACTGCCCAAAGGGTGAGCTGAGAAGGAAAGTTCCTAACAAGTGTTGCAGCTAAAGACTCCTTCTGATGTAACTTAAAGATTTTTTTCTTCAAATTTTGACTCTTCATATCATCTTTATTAATTAGTAACATCAATTACTCTGCCCAGTAGCATCATTTTGACATGATATCTCTGTCAAACTTTGTGGCAATCACAGTGTCAAGCATGTGTGAGATGGTTATTACAAAATTTCCCAGTTTCAAAGCCAACGTAGAAGTTCTTTCATTAATATCCACGACTGATAAGAAAAAGAAATACTCTTGTTACACAAAAGTAAGAACAATCTAGAGAGGCACCTAAATCATAGCATCTATTACAGATGTTGGATTTCTTCTTCTGTTTGTTTTTCTGTGCCCTCCCACACTTCAGGCAGAAGAAAGTCAATAAGGAATCAGAGAGGAAGCTTCTTAAATCGTATGAAATTTATGACTCTCAGAGTTTGGGAAATGTAGCGTAAGATAAAGTCTTTTTAAAAAAAGTTACGAAAAAAAAGTTACGACTCGTTCTGAAAGCACTTGTGCTGTAGAACGTTTTCGTTCTCAGAAATTCAGAAGTGTTACACTGTGATGACAGTGCTCTGCTCTGGTCCTGCAGCGGTGTCTGCAGCTGGGGGTTGAGGAAAGGTGAGTGTGGCTAAAGGACATAGCATGAGAACAGCCCTCCCAACCTGACCGACAAGAAAGGAAGGCAATCATAGATGACGTCAGTTGCTAGAAGGACTATTGGGTAGTTCTGGTCTAACATTCACAAACTAGGGGGCAGGGAGGAAGATGCAAGCAATCCAGTGAGCTGATTTAAACGCAGTCAAAAGCATCTAGCCTGAGACCCGCCAGAAGACCCTTCCAGGTTAGCGCTCTGTCTAGACAAGTAGGAAGCTAAAAAATAAACATAGGGCGCTTCAGTGAC
>NW_022103908.1:11334722-11351025 GCF_000313985.2 Echinops telfairi | reverse complement strand
AAAGTAACAATAGAGACTACTGTATACGCTTGCTCCTGAGAAAGGGTCTACTTCTACCTCTCCAGAAGTTTAAATAACATTCTCCTAAATGAGTTTTGCTTTATGACAGGAAATTGCGTTCTTGGCTTTGCTTTGTTTTTCTTTCCCTAGTCTGGCTTTCAAACCCAACATTAAGACCTTTTCATTTTAAGGTTCTGAAGTGACGATTAGTGTTTCCCTAATTCCAGAATACAAAGTATCTCAAATGTTTGAAATTGAGCAAAACGTTGGGTAACCACTGTTTAGCTTTCTGAACATAGCTGAAAATTATTTCTCAAACTCTCTCTCCAAAGCACAGTTAGTTCCTGTAACAAACTGAACCTCCTCAACAGAGTTCAGCCCCTGTAACTTTAACAAATGTCTAAAGGTCAGGCTTATGTTTCATTGTTTTCTTTTTCTTTTTAAATGTAAGACTTTTTTTTTACTACCCCTGGTGGCATAGTGGTTATGTGCTGGGCTCCTAACCACAAGGTCAGCGGTTCGAAACCATCAGCTGCTCCTTGGGAGAAAGGAAGATGCTATCTACTCCTGCAAAGAACCCTAGTCTCAGAAACCACAGAGACCATTCTACTTGCCCTATGGGGTTGCCCTGAGTCAGACTGACCAGTTGACAGAGAGTTTGTTTTGCTAAGGGTAGGTTATGGCCCTTCCTTATTGCCCTTCTCACACTCATGCCCTTGGTTTTCTGGTTGTCATCCATAGAAAAAGCTCAGTGTTAGCTACCACACTGAGCCACAATCTACAATAGCATCCTAAAGAATCAGCAAGGGATTAGTGAAGTGCAATACAATTTGCGTAAAGGGAATTTCAATAGATAAGTCTGTCAATAGCATTATATTTTACTCCAAGAATAGGCCTCAAAAATACATACTAAATAAAAAGTTCATCAAACTCTTTGAAATATCTAAATCTCTTCATAAAGAGAATACGCGACTCTTTCCTGGTATCTCCAGTATATCTTAGAAGCTTTGATGGCACAACAGTTAAGTGCTCAGCTGCTAACCCAAAGGCTGGCAGTTCAAGTTCACCCAGTGACTTTGTGGGAGAAGACCTGACTATCCGCTGCTGTGAAGGTGACGGCCTGGTAAGCCCTGTGGGGTTTCCTGTCGCATGGGACTGCTCTGAGTTACAATCAACTTGGCACAGGACAGCAGCAGCCAATCTCCCCGGCACTGTAGGGGGTTTGGTTCTAAATGAAAGAGTTGGCTTGCGTTTGAGTTTCAAGTTGAGATAAAAGCACAGAGAACTGAAATGGCTCAAGGTCAACGCTCCCACACTATGGCTTCTTCTGATTTTAACGAGCATTATTCCTGCGTAGACTTGTAGGTTTGTGGGCAATAATTCAATGTTATGGCAATGGTGGCAACTCCAAGAACTTTCTTTGGAAGAGAAAAATGTAGATTGTGGCTCAGAAGCCTAAGCTACTCAGCCACAGTGTTCTTTGACTCAACATTGCAACATCGCCGTCCCTATCAAATGTCTTTCTGTGATGAAGAAACTTACACTATTACCTCTGGACTATTCATAATGCTAACCTAAAATTTCCATAACACGAGCAAATGAAAAAAAAATCTTTGTGGATATTTTAAAGTGGCTTATTCTTTAAAACGATACCTTAAAAAAATTCATTTTCCAGTAAAAGGTAGAAGAATCCTATTATACTCAATGAGCTATAAATATCCTGTCTTTTCTTTCTCTAAATTATAATTTCCATTTGTTTAACATCTAATTTAGTTCTATAAATACCCAATATCATTTTGATGTTTGCTCAAATGTGCCAAGTACTGACCTCTTTCTCAAATTAGGTCTTATATCAACTCAGGAAAAATTAATCCACTGAATATCTTTATTATTTGTCTAGAAAGAGAAAGCAGTTTTTCTTTAAGATTTCTAAACCTTTCTGAGCTCTCTTGGTGTTTCTGGGCTTGACAATAAAAGTTGTTTAAACAATTTACTTCAGAAACACCTTCAAAGCAATTGCTTATACAATGAAATGAATGAAAAGAATTGATTCTATAATTTAAAATTATAACTTCATTACTTCTTTATATAACTATTGATGGTAATTAGTTAAGAATGTTTATATGAACAATTTATTTTCCCAAGGCCATTTATGCTTTACCACAGAAATGTGTTGTATAAATACAAATAACCTTTGTGACTTATAAATATAGGACAAGTTCATTATGAAAGTTTAGACAATATAGAAAGAAAGTAAACGTGAACCCCGAGATAACTACTATTAATATTATAATGCAGATCCTTTCATTTTCTTTCCATCCATAAACACCCACATACATACCAACTATCCTTATTCCCACTCCCAACCCCCAAATTTGAATCTGATGATACTATTTTCTACCTAGCTTTCCTTTCATTACATAAACTTTTATAACATATCTACTCTCATATTTTAATAATTATTGTTGCTTTTATGGCATAGATCATAAGTTGTGAACCGCTTTCTTTCCAACAAACATTGAGTTTGTTTTCTATTTGATAGAAAACCCAGAGATGTTTGCCAATGAACAATGACCTGGATTTTCCTGAAGGAAGGCTTGCCTCCAGATATGAGACTGGCTTATGTGAGATTTTTTAAGTCGATTTGTATTCCATTTAAGAATCAATAAGATTGAAGATAATCTGCAGTTTCATGGACATGTCTACATGTTTGCCCAAATAGTTTCATCGAACTTAGGACTCTACTCCCTCTGGTTTTACAAATGATGACACTGAGATTGACACTCAGAAAAGTCAAGCATGTTTCCTGTAGAAGTAGTGTTTTATCTGTAGCATCTCATATTTACAGCGTACATTTCAGTTTTCAAGCTGCTTATTCACCTATTTTATCTTATTTAACCAATTTCCTCAAAAATGAGTCAGGAAAATGAAAGGATAATCACAATGGTATTTTTATGTCCCCTGACCACAACCTAGGAGGCAGTTTTCTGGATCACAGACGCTTACCTGTAATGTGAGGGAAGGGAAGCACCTTGTCTAAGAGGGAGCAGCAGGAGGACCAGTGCAACATGAACCCTTGTCCATCAAAAGGGAAGGTTGGCTGAACTGAAAAAATAATCAAAGTTACCACGAAATGTTTGTGTTGCTCCAAATTGACCATAAAACATTTAAACTGATCATGAAACATAAAACTGAATCATAAGTTGAATTTTCGAGAATAACAATCAGTTATTGATTATATAGATCCAATACATTTTTTTATTGTCTTTATTTTCAGGCATGATAGGAAATGCGTGACACACTAGAATACAAATAAGTCCTTTATGGAATTCTGGATCTGTGATCCTTTTTATGAACACCTGCTCTCCCCCACCCCTGCCACACACACAATTGGCCCCTGAATGTGGACTTTAATTCCAGGGAATATCAACTTATCTCCAACACCGATGGGATTTTCTCACTGGGATTTTATGAAGCTATAAAACAAATCCTTGAGCGTTAAGTAATACATAGACTGAGATTATTATACTTATTATGCATCATGAAACACAGTAATCTTTGAATGATACACACTGAGCTCTGATAATCATCTCTTGCGTTCTTCTCATAAAAGCACAGGATAACCTCTTTCTGGCCATCCCTAGGGAGAAGCTGGGGCATCCTCTTGAGCGACACTTGGTTCTCATCCTTCGAGAAGGCCCACTTCTTGCTTCAGGATTTCTTGCTTTCCAACAGGCTGTCACACGTAGTCCTTTATCTTTGCATTGTTCAACCCTGCAGGTGACTGCATGAGATGGCTGTCTCATGGACCTTCCTTTGCCTGCTTTCTTCCATCTCTTTAACAGTGGTTACATTCATTCAGTGGCTTCAGCAAGTTCCTAGGCTCAGGGAAGTGGTGCTTCAAAATTATTTATAAGAAACATTCTTCCCTTATTTGATATTTAAACTGAAAACCCAGCCACCACATGAGCAGAGCTGTATTTTCTGAATTCTTTGATTTAATGTTCTTCAGGTCACTGAAGACTATTGTTCCTCCCGATCCCCCCTCAAGAAATGGAAATGAGATTCAATGTTCCCTGTTGTCAACCTGATTTGGTTTCAGTGGAGACTTCTCACCTTCCATGCCTTCTGTGTGAGGCTGGGTTGAGTAGAGAAACAAATCCAGTGATACTCATATCTGTATAAGAAAAAGCTTTATATCATGATGTATATCAAACTAGCCCATTACAACCCAAATCCTTAAGTCCAATACTAGTCCCTAAGTTGCTCTTCAGATGCATGCAGCCACCCTCAATCATGGGGAATGCAGGAAGACCACAAGCTGGTGGGACAGAGTGGTGTGGAGACACAGCAGGGCCCCCAGCAGCTGTCAAGGTCACTGACAGAGAGAGGGAGAGGTGCCCGGGGCCCGCCTTATGATAAGACTACATTCCTGAGGAGGCACCTTCAGGCTGTGATTGTGCCTGTGATTGCCAAGGTGGACACCACCCCTACACTTTCGTACATCTACAAGTTGACATGAAATGATTTAACTCGCACATCTTCCATGCAGGAAACCTGGGTTTGGTTCCCGTAAAACACACCTCATGAGTAACAATTACCTATGAGCCAGTGAAGGCTTGTCTGTGGTTCTGATACGGGGCAGGTTTGTTTCAGTGGAGATCCCAGGCTAAGCTAGAATTAGAGGTGGGGTAGGGTGGCAGAAGCATGATTATATAACTCTGTCGGAAAATCAGCCCATGAAAATCTTACCAATCTCAAAGAAAGATCCAATGCATTACCTATCAGGAGCAGTGTTTCCTTCCATTGTGGAGGAGGTCCCCGTGAGGTGGGGGCCAACGTCCGAGCAGCAGCAACAGTAACAAATCATAGACACGCATGGCACCCTCTCTTCTCTATGAACTCACCCACCAGCTTACATGGGTCTGTCTTTTTCCCAAGGCACAGCTTTTGTGACTCATTCCTATATGCGTCACCCCAAGTAAGGCTGATCATTTCCTTACACGCAGTAGTCCTGGTAAGTGTGAAGTACGTGGGACTGAAAGCAGGAACTGAGGATATCTCTTTGTCCCATTGGGTAGTCTATTTATTGCTCTGAAAGTATATACAATTGCAGCAGCCCTACCTTTTTAGGTTTGGTCATCCACACATTCTAGAGATAATTAGTCCTTATAATTTATAATATTCCCCAGTAGAAGTTTAAGCATTCACCTGCTAACCACAAGGTTGGCTGTTCAAACCAACCAGCTAATCAAAGAAATATGAGGCTGTCTGCGTTCAAAGCGATTTATAAAGTACTAGACACCTCTGTGCAGGGTCACACGAAATCAGAATCTTGAGGACAATGAGCATAGTAGAGTCTAAGGAGCCCTGATGGTGCTGTGGTTTATTCGTTAGCCTCTTAACCACAAAGTTGATGGTTCAAACTCACCAGCCACTCTGCAAGATCTAGAGACCGTTTCTGTAAATATTCAGTCTCGGAAACTCTGCATCGAGTCACTATGAGTCAGAATCAATTAGATGCCTGTGGGTTTGGCTTGGGGATATTGTTGAGTTCAGTGTAAACATTAATACAAAAACAGAAGAGAAAGCACAGTTCATAAAGTAATTAAGTAATATATAACTAAAAACAGGCATCCTACCCTTCAGTGAGTTTTCCTATTCAAATCATTTCTGTAAATAAATATTAAACAAGCAACAAAGCTGATGTTTATATTTACTTGGCAGTTAATTTATGTTCTACAAAAGCTAAATTCTCCATCCCCAAGAATACTTTATATTCCTTGACATTCACTTATAACAAATGGCACAATTGTGTTTTAAAAAAAAGGACAGAAATAAAAACCATTCACTATGCCAAATATGTCATTACATTCTTTTCCTGTTCAGCTGCCAGATGCATTGCATTGTATTATCAATTTGATAGATCTGGTGTTGTTTCTACATTTACCATTTTACAACAACAAATAGAATCTAAGGAAGCTTTGGTAACAAATCTTGCTTAATATGTATGTGAAGCCGACAGTTTGTCTAAGAGAGATATATAACTGATGACAGATTTCATTTCACTCTGCTAGTGCTTATTAAGATGTCTACAAACAAAAAGCCATCATTGGGTACATCTCTTTCTGCAAACAAAGGAAAGTTTTAATTGCTTTAATCAGCGTTTGCATTGTCTTCCTGGTGACACAGAAAAACAAGTCAGGTCTAATCAGGAAAAGTCATCTGGGGGAGCAGTCTTCAGGTTAGGCTGTAAGTGAACTTAATACATACTTCCTATAATTCTTGGATAATGTTGAACAATGTAATACTGTGCTGAGTTCTATTTAAATTATTCCTAAGCCATTAATAGAAAGATTGGTACTATTTTTTTGCCATGTCCTTATTAGGAATATCATTTTCAGATATGAAACTGGTTCCCATAAAATGAAAATAGCAGACTGAGCAATGAACTAAAAGTGTCAGCATTTAAATATTTCCCATCAAATATATTTCAATCATAAAAAAAACCCTTTGCTTCCCAAGTCTTCTTTTCAATGCAGTCTCTCGCATATGTATTAGGCTCCTCAAACCCTAAAGATTAGGACCCAAACCAATCTCGCTGCCATCGAGTGGATTCCAACTCTTAGCAACCCGATAGCACAGGGCAGAAGTGCCCCTGTGGGTTTCCAAGGCTAATTCTTTACAGGAGTGGAAAGACATATCTTTCTCCCATGAAGTGGACTGGTTGCTAGAACTGCTGAACGTGCAGTTAGAAGCTCACTATGCTACCAGGGCTCCTACGAGGTGACAAGGAAGAGCCTGGGTGGCACAGGGGTTAAGCACTTGGCCGCTAACTGAAATGTCAGATTCTTGAACCCCCAGTTGTTGCAGAAAAGATAAAGCCGGTTGCTCCCCTAAAGATCAAACCCTTAGAAACTTCAGAACCTGCCCTACAATCGGTGCTGTCCTAAAGGCTCCTTATGACGTGGGATTAACTCACTGGCATTGATTTAGGTACTGTTGTCAATGCAAAGGATATTGTTATAAACTCAAAAAAGATTAAGAAGAATTAACGAACCCCACTGCTTTAAATAAATCTCTATCCCAAAGTACTTGACCGAAACCATTTCCCAAACTCTAATATTTCATTGTACGATTAAAAGAGAGACTATTGACTAAATTTGAATGTTATTGCAACCTCTATCAAAGCAATAAATCTTCCAATTCCTGTCTAAGTGTCTCATATAGATCACTTGCACTCTGTGAATGCAGCAGCGAGTCCATTCCGGAGCTCGGTTTTCCTGTGAGTTGATGAGTAGTGTAAAAAGTGGTTCCAAATGGAGAGCAGGATGAAGTTAGACAGAACAAGACTCAAAGCCGTCTTCATTCTCTATCACTTGAGCTGAGTAAGCACAGTCAATTCATTTCTTACTTGTCTGTCCTTCCTTTTATTCTGGTCAACCACCTGAAAGAGATCCAAATTTGTGCCCCTTCCAAAGAAAACTTACACCACAGAATTTGGGAATTTTTGAATACTATCATTATTGTGTCAAGTTTTACTGAAGATAAAATTAAAAATTAGTAGTTGTACATAGACTAGGAGCTGCCAGCATTTCCAGCTGGACTCAGAAGCCTGAAAATAAAGGGTGTCACTGCGGAAGTCAGGTGGGTCTGGACTAGAAGCAGAGAGTTCTAGAAAGATGTCACTTGTTTTTTACTGACTAGGCAGAGAGTCTTGGCTGTGTGGATTACAGCAAACTATTGATAACTGGCAACGAATGGGAATTTCACTCATGCAGAATCTGCATGTGAACCAAGAGGCAGTTCTTTGTACAGAATATAAGAGATAGTTAAACTGCTCCAAACTGACTTCCATCCGGTCAGTTCTCCTTCACAGTGACCCTAGAGGACAGGCTAGAACTGCCCTTGTGAGGTTCCAAGACAGCAGCCTTTAAGGGAGCAGAAAGCAGCATCTTTCTCCCAAGGAGCAGTTGTTGATAGTGAACGGCCGACCTTGCAGTCAGCCACTGCACCGCCAGGGATCATTATGAGTCAGAATCAACTCAGTGGCAGCAGACGAACGGGATGCTGCACGACTTAGAATCAGGAAAGGTGAGGATCCATATTGCATACTTTCTCATACGAATTCATTCTGTCTGCTGAGCAAATAATCTGAGAATCTAGACTATATGAAGAAGAATGAGGCATCAGGATTAGAGGAAGGCTTATTAATAATGTGTCATTGAAGATGCTTGGTAATGACAAATCGAAGCACTTATGACGATCAAAGAGCGACTACAGGATTCATTTTGTAAAGAAAACGGTGTAGAAGCACCACGAAGGGAGATCGATTCTGTCACATAGGACCGCTACGTGTAGAAATTAACTGGACTGTACGCACAATTGAAAGAAGACCTCTTCAAGGCCCTACCCTGCCCCTTCCTTCCCTGGACTGGAACGCTTGGTGGGCTTCCCTGTGAAAAGTTAGCCATTGGGAGAGACTCTGCTCATGTTGGACAGTGGCAGTGGGGACTGTGCCCACCTTTCCCAGCATCGTGCTGAGACTTCCTGCACCAAGATAATAAAGAGAAGACCATTGCTGTCACGCAAACTTGATGGAAAAATAGATAATAAGTAAATAAAATGCCAAACAAAACAACCACAAAACACACGCTCAAACATAGTAGCAGTTATAAAAACCATCTACCTGATTATCATTTCCGTGAATATAAAAAACACAAACCTGTGTAAGTCTGGGTTGACAAGGAAAACAAATCAAGAGACAGATATGTATAAAAGAGAGCTTTATACCAAGGAGTAATTGTATATTAAGAAAACATTCCAGCCCATTCCAGATCAAGTGCATGGTAGGACATCAGCCCATATGTGTGATACCAGTCTGTAAGTTCCTCTTCAGATTCACATAACACATGCAGTGATGCCAAATGCAGGAAGATCACAGGCCAGTGGGTGGAAAGACTTGAGGATTCGGTGGCGGTGGAAGTAACTTCTAGGGTCCCGTAGCTCCGTGTGCCTTGTCCACAGGAAGGTGAAGCAGAGAGAGTGTACATCCCACCTCCAGGGAGGAAGGCAGGAGTTCCCAGGATCCTCAGGAGAAGACCATGCCCACCTCGGAGGTGTCATTGACTATGATCTGATTGACAGGCTAGACTCCACCCCTTTGCTCATGTTGACTGGAGTTTATGTAACTTCCACAAAACCTTTTTATCTTTATGTCCCGCAGAATCGGATAATACTCCTCAATAAATGTTTGCTGGATTGAATATATTAAAAAGTATAAATAAATAAAGGAGTATTTGAGCAAATAACTTACCCAAAGGATGCCCCATGAAGGCATGATGTCCGTGGAACTCTGGGACCCGCTTCCCCCCCAACAGTGGAAGATACGAGTAATCTTCAGCTCCCTTTTGTGAGCGCCTGATGAGTCCATCAACCCGAAGCCGCTCAGGATCCCTGTAGGTGCCCAATGGCATTAGGGCAGGCTAATTTACTTAGGCAGTCAGGGGAATTTACTTAATATTTAACAGACTTAATAGTGAAATGTTTCTGTCTTTCAATAGGCTACCCTAACTTGAAAGAATTATTTTCTATGAGTCCCTTCAAATGTCATTGGGTTTATAATTAAAACAATTCTAACTATTCCTAGAGTCATAACACAATTTAAATCAGTTTGGCTGCCATAGAGCTGATTCCAACTCAGGGCACCTCCATGTGTATTGGAGCAGAACTGGGCTCCAGAGGGTTTTCAACGACTGACTTTTGGAAGTAGATTACCAAGTCGTTCTTCTAAGGCAACTCTGGGTAGACTCGAACTGCCAACCTTTCCATTAGCAGCTGAGTTTATTAACTACTTGTACCATGAGTGGCTTACTTCAATTTACTCCTATAGAACTAAACACTTGCAGAAGTGTAATTATTCATGTGTCAATTGCTTGGCTTTTGCGGAAGGACATTATCTCCTGCTACCTCCTACCAGCTTGGATCAGAGGGTATCCTATTTACTCATCAACAGGAAGTTTAAATTCTGGGATATATATATATATGCAGGCTTTTCTAAAAGTTCATAAAATACCATTATTTTAAAATTCTATTTCTCATGCACTTTCTAAAGCCCTTCTCTTTGGGGTATGACTTCGGAGCCAAACAGGCATATTCTTAGTTTTGAATTCTTTTATTTCTTACTTGGTCTGTTTTCCCTTAAGAGAATAAACTAAGACATTTCTCCCCTAGAGTTTCTCCTATCTGTCAGAAAGAAGTTGACACAATATTTCCCTTTTCTGAGATTGAAAACAGGCTTTAGCATGGCAGCTCTCAACCTGTGGGCCGACACACCTAGGCGGGTCGCTTAAGACCATCAGAGGAAAGCACATATATCTGATGGTCTTAGGAACTGAGACATCGCTTCTCTATCCATCTCCAGGTGGGTCCCCCCACATGCAGATAGGCCCACATACGCGTACTCAGCATTAAGACTGCTACCCATGCTACACCATGCTACAAGACAAAATCTCATTGATTTGTCATTAGAAATCCATATTTCACAATATATAATTACATATTGCTTTTGTGATTAATCACTATGCTTTCATGATGTTCAATTTGTAACAATGAAAATACATCCTGCCTATCAGATATTTACATGATGATTCATAACAGTAGCAAAATTACAGTGATGAAGTAGCAACAAAAATAATCTTATGGTTGCGATCACCACCACATGAGGAACGGTCTTAAAGGGTCGCAGCGTTAGGAAAGTTGAGAACCACTGCTCTAGCACATGAAGGATAGAGCTTGTAGGGAAGAATAAAGTGATAGAAATCAAGATGATAGAATAAATGTGATAGAAATCCTGTCTCTTCAATTGTTCTGAATGCCCTATTTGTTCTAAATAGGAATCTCCTCATTACTCTAGTGTAGTGGTTGGATTGGCTGCATCAACTTCATGGAGAAGGTTCCGCAGCAGACTAATTTTCACAAGAACCCAGGTGATGTGCATGCACATTAAAGTTCAAGAAACATAGTTCTAGGGCAAACATACCCTCAGAGGATGGATTGTTAAAATGCCCGGGGTGGGGGTGGGGGGGTGGGTGCAGTGTGATTGAAGGGTGGTAGAGTCACTTTCTGGTCAGATAGCTAAAGGATCTTTTGGGAGCTTGATTACAAAAGGAGGTCATTATGCCAAAGGGAACTATGAATGGTTACAGGGCTAATCTCTCTTCATGTTGGTGAGAGGTCAAGATGAAATCTATTGTTGGCTGGAGTTATTAGAGAGCTTCATAAGCAGGTGAAAGGTAGCAGAAATGACAGGTGTGGCGACCTACTGAATGGATACAGAAGCAAGCATTTACATACAGGCAGAACCACAAGACATTGACTTCAGAAATATTTGCCAAATAGGAAATCTAAGAAGCCTGGGGGAGGTGTCTGTTGGAAGGTTAACATCAGCTGTGAGGAGAGTCTTACCAAGTTTATTTTGTATTGGTGTTGAGTATACAGTACTTTGAAGAGTATAGCCTATGTATGTAGCATATTAAAGAAAGCCTGGTGTATTGACTAATGAGGGTGATTTACCTTCTATATGTATTAAAAGCAGCTGAGAACTTTATATTGAAATATTTATCTATTAACTGTGATTGAATACAACTTTATGCTCTGCTGTGTGCTATTGCCAGCTACACACCTTTAACCTATTATCAGTCACCAACGATCAGAGCTGAATTATTCTGTCAAGTGTGAATTTAGGAACTTTACACCTGCCAGTTGAAGCTGATTTCCAACATTGTGTGAAAATGCCAACGAATGACCTGCCAGTCTGGCTCTGCGACATGAGCCTTGTTCATGTTGCTCAGGGGTTTGTAGAATGTATCGTTGAAGAATTATTTCATAGGACCCAGTACATCTCAACATTCTATATAATAATTATCTATTATGCTGGACCACAAATAAAAGTAGAGGGGCATATATTATAAGGAATCATTTTGCTGGTATGTGAAAATATTAGGGAAGACTGTCTGACTTTTGTTTTTGGCTATTCAAATCCCGATAGTAAAGATATATGTAATTTTGATACATTTGTATGACTGAAGTACCCCACAAGGTAACTCTACTTCCATATTTGAATGTCTCTTCAATAAATGACTATTTGTCAGGCCCCAGAAACCTTAATGGGGACATTTTAGGAGTCTACTTCCAAAAATATGTCAGATCCCATCAAGGGAATATTTTTGTTTTAATAACGTTTGCTTTTCTATTTTCAAAGATAGATCAGGAGAATCAGGAATATGGCATGTGAACATTTGAGGGGGAAATGATGATTCAGGAGTTCTTTGCATGTTCTTCAGTAGAGTTTGCAACTTCCCTGTGGGAGAAAAGGGTTCAACACTGCATCAAGACACCTCATGCGAAGCCACCACCCCATTTGTCAGTGGAAGTTTATGATGCTAAACAGGCAAGCGTGGAACTTCAGAACTAAGCCCGACTAGGAAGAAAGGCCAAGGCGCTTGCTTATGACAATCCACTAGTGAAAATCCCGTGGATCTCAGAGGTCCAAATTGCGGTCAGTCCTGGGGCTGGTGGTGAGAGACTGGGGAGTAGTATTGCATTCCTACAGTCCTGGTGTTGCCGTTACTCGGGAGCTGCTTGTCAGTAGCTAATAGCTACAACAAAGAGAACAAAACACTTCCTGATTCTGGGCCATCTTCCAAATCCTGCTATGTTCCAGCCCATCGTTTGTTGCAGACACAGGGTCAATCATTTTATTCTTTGCTTTCCCCCAAGGTGACTCAGGTGCACTTACTCATAACACCCAGTGACAGTGTTTTCTTGCTTTGTCTGGTGGACCAACATTCCCAGGTCTTATGAAAGAGTGCACAATGAAGTGATCATATTTTCTTCTTTTATCCCACCTGATGAATGGCCTTATTTAGTCCCTTTGTCCAGGGTCTTTTAGCCCTTTTTATGTCTCATTTGCATCCACCCTGGCAGGTCTCACCGATTTCCCAGGTGCATCAAGTTTGCTAAGTCTTACGGTGAGCGTAGTTTACATTCTAGCTTTCTGGATCACTATTTAAAGAGGCCAAGTTTCCATAATGCTGGTAATGCAACAATCATAATGAAAATGCATTTCCTGATTATGTAAGGGCTGCTTATGAAATCCCAGTACATTTCTCACAGCCGGATTAAACATTTTATTGCCTTTATTTTTCATCAAATATGCAAATTCTTTTTAGCAGGTTTCATTTTTGATTTAAAACCATTTTTCATGAAAAACTAAATCATTTAGGGCCATATGGTCTCATGACAATGCATAGTTACGAAAAACCACAGTGCATTTTATTCAGGAAAGCCTCTTTCATGTCTTTTCAAGTAAAAGAAACACACTTTCGAGCCATGGAGTGAGGTGCTTTAAGAAAGAAAATTAAATATGATGTTGGTAAACATGTTCTGTGGATACTTGCCAAAGATAAAGGGTACAGGTCAATATCAGTCCTTCCTTTTATAGAACACGAACTAATGGTTTAGTTCTTAGCATAAGGAGTCAAAACAGAGTATTCCCATATGTTATTTTATACATGGAAGGTGGTGGGGTGGGGGGCAAGACCAGATAAGGAAGGCACACGATGAGGTGAGATCTGACAGCACAAACATGATCAGTTGATGTTCTACTTTGATGTATTCCACATGGTTCCTCTCCCAGAATCTGGAGTTCAGGAAAAACTACAAGGCCTGCCAAAAATAAAATTAGCTCTTATTTAGTGAGAACCTACTATGCATTTGGCTGTCTTTAGTTGATGTCTTGGAAGTATGGCTAGAGTGCTCCTTAGAGGTCAGGAAGGCAAGACTCTGTCTTCCTACTTGGGACATAGTGCCCGAGGGACCGGTGCCTGCAGAAGGACATCATGTTTGGTAAAGTGGAGGGGCCCCAAAAAGAAAGAAGGCCTTCCCTGAGATGGATTGACACAGTGGCTGCCTAATGGGTTCAAGCACAGGAGCATTTTGGAGATGGCACAGGATGGGGTGAGGTTTTGTTCTGCTGTACACGAGTCATTGTGAGTCAGAAAGGACTTGACAGCACCTGACAATGAGAGTTGATGTTTGTAGGCTCGAGTTGATGGTGACCGTACGTACAATAGAATGAACATTGTCCAGTCTGTTCCATTTTAATAATCGTTGGCATGTTTGAGTCCTTTGAGGTGGCTATTGTGTCATTCCACTGCATTTGGCCTTTACTTTATTTTCAGTGACCCTGGGGATATCCTTTAATCCCAATTAATCTTTCCTAGTGGTGTTTAAAAGTAAGTGAGTAGAAGCCTTGCCATTCTTACTTGGGCCTGCATGTAAGCATTGACTTTTTCATGTAATCCACTCAACAATATCCAAATACCACGCTAACAGTAGGATCCCTGGTGGCACAGTGGTTAGGAGCTCAATTGCTAATCAAAGACTAGGAGTTCAAACCCACCAGCCACTCTACAGAGTTTTGTGTTGTTTCTATATGTCTTTAATTTTCCTCATTCTTCTTCCCACAGAGACACCTAAAGTTGCACCTTAGCTGGCTGATTAGGAACTTTTAAGGCCCCATTTAATACATATAAAAGTAGGATGTAAAACATAGTTTTGTGGACTAATTGATGCCCATTAGCATTGATGTATCTCCAGAGGTTGGTCCTGAGGCTTCAAGCCAAGGTATTCATACTGCCAAGTTGTTTGCTTATGTCTAAGAAGTTTTTCTAAATTTGTCCCTTGTGTCTTCCACCACACTCATAGATATATTTGTAGTAAAGGTAAATAATCATGTGCACATAATCTGTCAAACATATATGTATATATGGATATGGTCCCACTATCCCTTTCTCACCTACTCAGCCTGGGGTCTACCCATGCACATACTCATCAGTCCATGATATGTTCAAGCGCCTCAAAGTCCTATGAAAGCTAAAGAATGAGTAGGGAAGACTGACAGTTAATTTCCTTGAATTATGTATTGGTGAAAATGTATAATATACTATGGACTACCAGAAGAATGAACCAATTTGTTTTGAAGTAAGAATAGGTAGGATGCTCCTTAGAAACGAAGATGAGGAGACTTTGTATCAGGAACTTTGGGCGTTTTTCATCAGGAGTGTCTGGCCCCTTTATGCTTGCTAAAGCAGAGAGTCAACAAAAGAGGGAGGAGCCCAATGAGATGAACTGACACTGTGGCTACAACAAACTCCAATGACTGTGAGCGTGACCGGTGGCCAGTCAGTATTTCATCCTGCTGGATGGGCTACTGTGAATAAAGACGACACAAAGGTATTGACCGCAAGATCCACCACCTGAGGAGGCGTGCTCGAGGGGTGGAGTTTTTTAAAAAACGGAAAGGAAGAAAAGGTGATGACAAAGCTTCACGGAAAAAAAAAAAAAGGGAACCACAGATGTAACCCTAAGAAATAACGGAGACATAACTAAATAACGAGTTTAACGGATTAGTGCAGGGGTGTCAAACTGGCAGCTCGCGGGCCGCATGAGGCCCCCGAGGTAATTTTTTGTGTCCCGCGAGACTGTGAAATAAAATGAAAATAGAAAAAATTGGTATGAAGAAAACAGCGCTTAGGGGAGATCGAGGCAATACCGTACACACATTTCCCTCATTAACGCTTTAACTACTGAAGACGGGCATACACGTGGCCCAGTGCCTTTCCCAAGGGCCTGTGGACGTGTATAAACGCGTTCAGTTCCGGGGATGTTTGGAAGTGATATGTCTGCCACTCTCAGTGTCACGTAATGTAAACAGATCCCAACAGCGAAAAGGTTAAAAAGAGCACTCTGGGTTGTGCTGTTATGAATCATACCTAGAGACAGCGCTAGTTAACATTTTTAGAGGGAAGTCATTAGGATTGTGTATCATGTTTGTCAGCTGTCCAACATTTTGGGTGTTTTATTAGTTACTTTGTTATATTTTCTGGTCCCAAAATAAGAGGTAAGTGAAAACTAGTAGGAGGAAAGCATTTGCAAGTTTAGGGTAAAAAAGTAAAAGACTTTAGTTTTACAAATACATTAAATAAAATAAATGTTTTAATAAAAGCAATTATATAGTGTTTTAATTATCCTATCCATATTTCTGAATCCTCACTTCAAAATATGGGAGAGGGGGAGGTGAGGGGAAAGGAAGAGGAAAGTAAAAGGAAATAGAGGAAAGAGCTAGGAGGCAAAGGGCATTTATAGAGGTCTAAATAAAGGCATGTACATATGCAAATACATTTATATATGAGGATGGGGAAATAGATCTATGTGCATATATGTATAGGTTTAGTATTAA
>NW_022103908.1:11306274-11333306 GCF_000313985.2 Echinops telfairi | reverse complement strand
CAGGAGGAGATGAGCAGTGAGCCAATAAGGATGGGTGCAGGGGAAGAATAAGGGTTCTAAAATTGATGGTGAGGAGAGTATAGCTTTTCTGGTCATGTTTCATCAATCGAATTGTATCTGAGAGAAAAAAGAAAAGGGCAAAGAAGAAGCAAGGGAAAATAGGTATATATGTAGATACATAAATATAGGTGTATTTGTTTGTATATGTATATATATGCAAATACAACAGGACGCAGATGGACTTTGGGTCTCTACTTAAATCTAACCGCAGTATAAGAACAGTTTGTTCTGATAATGTGGCATTATATGAGACTCACCTTACTGACACTATTGCTGAAAACAAAACGGGTGCATAAGTAACTGTGGTGAAGAAAGCTGGTGGTGCCCAGCTATTAACAGAAATAATGTCTGGGATCATAAAGGCTTGTAGTTAAACAAGTGGACATCTAGCAGGGAAGCAACAAATCAGACATAACCAGCATGTGTGATCATGGAGTGTTGATGGGAAAAAGTATCAGAAATTCAAAAACAAGCAATCAAATCGATGCAAATGGGCATGGATATAGTGGAGACCCCAAACTCACCTGTAAAATAATTAGTCCCTCTCAAAAGGCCCATATGGAAGGAATGATAAATCCAGGATATGTTATAGCTTGATGAAACATACAAGTATCCTCTAGGTCTCTAATATTTCCTCTCCTTATTATTAGGGTTTTTATTTGTTTTACCTCATTCATCTTGTTAAACTTGGGTATGTTCCTTTGTATAATAAAGATGCTTCAGTACATGAAAGCCAGGATAGATAACCCTTCAGAAAAAGTAGCAAGAGTAATGGTTCCCTGAGGGTATGCAAAGAAAGAGGTGATGGTGGGGGTGCTGATAGCATCGATGACTGTATAACACCACTCAAGGGGCATGGACAACAGAATTCTTTGTGAGTAGATATATTGCATGGTGTAAGATAAGGCCAAATAAACAAATAAATAGAGGTTGTTGGGGGTAGGGTGGGAGAGGGCAGGGATAAGGGGAGCTGATAGCAAGGGGTTCAAGAAGAAAGAAGATGTTTTGATACTGATTGTGGTAGCAACTGTAAAATACTGCTTGATGTGATTGAATTATGGAATGTTATGATATCTGTAAAATGAAATGATAAAAGAAAATGATTAAAACAAATAAACTCATGTCCTTGAGATCAAAAGAACTAGATGGGGCCCAACTACCACTATCATCTTCTAATAAAGAGGGTTGTATTAGAAGTTCTTGGATAAAAATGGAAGAAAAAGGTGGGAAAAAAACTCAAAATCATAAAAGAGACCCAGATTAGTGGTAGAATAAAGACTGGTAGAACTCAAGACTATGGTCCTTAGTCACACTTCAGGTCTGGCACTGAACTCACCCTCATGGCTCAATTTTCAATAAAATAATAGTTCTATAAGCAACTAAGATCAAGCTCAGGAGGTGTAGTAGTTACAAATGGGCTTTGATACACATGGTCAGCAGTTCAAATCTACCAGCAACTCTCAGGGAGAAAGCCTGGGCTTTGTACTTTCATGAACCCCCCAGAACGTCACTATGAGTCAGCACTGACTCGATGGCAGTGAGAGTTTAGGAAAGAGTAACACTAGTGAGGTGCGCACGTGTTAGGATAATCAAGCTTAGAATAACCAACCGTTAGAGATGTTTAGATCAAAGGGACAGAATTTACCCCAGGACAAAATGCCAATGTGTTAGGGGAAAGAAGGAAAAGAGACAGGAAGGAGCCACAGGAAAGAAATCAGATAAATGATGGTACGTTGGGGAGATTGCAAAGAATGTGATGAAACAATATGTGTATACAGTACATTTTTTTACTGTTCTGGAACTCTTCAGCCAATTCACACTAGAAAGTTTAAAAATGTGAATAGGTGGCAAGAAAAATTGCAGAAATTGCTTAGATCACTAACAGTTAAGGCTTAGCAGTTATGCATTGGGCTGATAACAACAGGGTTAGCTTTTTGAAACTATTAACTCCTCCCTGTTAGAGGAGAAGTTCCACTCCTATAGAGTCTTGGAGACCTACAGGGGAAGCTCTAGCCTGTCAAAAAGGGTCACTGTGGGTGGCAATTGACTTGATAGTAGTGACATTTGAGTGAACTATGTAACTGAAAGGAAAGGAAAGGAAAAGAGAGGTGGGGAATGAGGGGCGGGAAAGGAAAGTTTTGGATCAGGCACCCCTTCATCCTTAAAGGAACATCTTGACTCTTGCACACTGCAAAGAGCCTTTTTCAAGATATTTGCACAACGCAATATGGCCTTTTGTTCCCCGACTGCTGCTTCTGTAGGCCCTGATTGTGGTTCCAGGTAAAATGAACGCCATGACGATTTCCATGTTTCTTCTCTTTCTCATGTGGTTCCTTGTTGGCACGCTGTGAGAATTTTCATTCTCTTTATGTTGAGCAACTTTATGCCTCAGTAATGCACCCGGAAGGCTGCGGTCTCTGATTTTCCCCAACAAGCACTTCACTTTCAGGAAGCGATGCTGGGTTATCTGCATATCAAATATCGTTAGTCTTCCTAACCATCTTGTAATCTTTTTCATACAGTGGAATTTATTAGATTATTTGTTCATACTGCTGAAAGAATGTGGTCAATGAGTACAACCCTAATGCACGCCCTTCCTAATTTGAAGCCATGCAGCAACCTCTTTTACAAACAACTGTTCTTGGCCTATGTAAAGGAATTAAATATGCCAAAATTCCCATTCAAGGCAATCCATAATTTCTTTATGATCTACACAATCTAATGCGTTTACATAGTTAATGAAACACAGGCTAACATCTTTCTAGTATTCTCTATTCTTTGCTAAGGTCCAGCGGCCTCCACTGTGATAGCAACCCTTCCACATCTTCTGAGTGCAGCTTGAATTTCTGAAACTTCTCTTTCTGTGTATGGCTGCAAATATATATACATATATATATATATAATTTTTTATTTGAGGCTCTCACAACTCTTATAATAATCCATACATCAATTGTATCAAGCATATTTGTGCATATGTGGCCATCATTATTTTTTAAACATTTACTTTCTATGTGAGCCCTTGGTATTAGCTCCTCTTTTTTCCCTCCCTCTCCCCCACCACCCTCGTGACCTCTTGATAAATTATTAATTACTATTGTTTTCATATCTTACACCGGCTGCTGTCTCCCTTCACCCACGTTTCTGTTCACCCCCCTGGGGAGGTTGGGAGGAGCTTGCATCAATCTCGAGCAAACTTTAATTGTGTATGATATTAATAATGTAGTGCAACAATTTTCGCCATTATATTTGAAATGTAAAATGTGCATAAATGTGGCTCTCTTTCATACAATTGGCAAGGTAGCAAGTAACAAACTCCCAAATTTCTTGGCATAGGCAGATGAATGAGCAACTCCAGTGCTGCATCCATTTATTGAAACATTTTGGTTAGTGTTCTGTCAATTATCAGACCTTAGTTTTTCACTAGTGTTTTTATTGCAGCTGAACCTTCTTTTTTTTTCATAGCTTTATTGGCATATACTTCACATATCATACAATTTAATTATTCAGCATATTAAGAAGGTCTATGCAATCATCACCACAATTAATTTCAGAACATTTCCTTCTCGTACTTGTTATTAGCTCCCAATTTCCCCCTATCCTCTCTTACCATGTCCCTAGGCAATTATCAATTAAGTTACTCTCTCCATACCTCTACCTATCCTGGAAGTCATATACAGAAAATCACACCAAACACAAACAGGAAGCAAAATCAAGCAATCAAACAAACAAAAACCCAACAACAATGATTAGACAAAACATAGAAAAATCTCAATCAAAAAGAAAGCAGAAAATATTAAAACCTGAAGCAACATTAAAATTTGTCAAAAGGGAGATCAGATAATCACATTTTACTCAACTACATCTGTCACAACCCACTTAACAATTCTCTCTGGTGGCAAGGCTATTCCCACCCCTCCACTATGGTTAGAGGAGATGCACCACGGCCTTAATCCGTGTGGGAACCCTTCAAATGAATGTTGTGCTTCCACTGTCATCCATAGCTTTCTGTAAACTGGTTGTTCACAATTCAAGCTCTGATACCATTCCTTCCTTTGGATTTGGATTTCATTATTTATAATCCTAGGATTACACAAGCTGATGTGCTTCTTCCATGTGGACTTAACTGATGCCTCACTTAGATGACTGCTTGTGGGGTTTTGCTTGTTTTTTTGGGGGAAGGATTGTAATTTTTTTTTAATTAAATTTTTAAAATTTTAAATTAAAAAAAATGTTTCCTCTTTTAAAAAAGTCACTTTATTGTGGGCTCAAACAATTCTTATCACAATCCATCCATCCATCCATCTATCCATCCATTGTGTCAGGCACATTTGTACATATGTTGCCGTCATCATTCTTAAAACATTTTCTTTCTACTTGAGCCCTTGGTATCAGCTCCTCCTTTTTTCCCTTCCCTCCCTGCTCCCCCCTCTCCCTTGAACCCTTGATAAATTTATAAATTATTATTATTTTGTCATATCTTATACCATCCGATGTTTCCCTTCACCCACTTCTCCACTGTCCTTCCCTCAGGGAGCAGGTTGTATGTAGATCCTTGTGATTGGTTACCCCTTTCTCACTCACCTTCCCTCCACCCTCCCGGTATCACCACTCTCAACCACTGGTCCTGAGGGGCTCATCTGTCCTGAATTCCCTGTGCTTCCAGTTCCTCTCTGTGCCAGTGTACATCCTGCTTGTTTTAAGATAATCCTTTAAAACACCAGAAGTTATTCTTTCTGATAGCTGGACACCATCTGGTTTCTTTATCGCACTTTGTTATTTCACCCATATCTTCAGTGATCTCTTTGTGGAGACAAACATTGAGCACGACCGTGTCATAAGAACTATTTGTTCTTCGATGGGGGCTAGGATTGGGGCAGCTTACGCTTCTTCATTGATTTTCTCAGTTCCCACAATGAAGTTATCTAATGGTAGGTGGATAAAAGTGGGTACCGGATCTGGGAAAGGAAGAAGAGACCAGCTAGAGCAGAGAGCCAGCCCCAGGGAAAGGTGTTCCTAGAAGTGAGCTAGCTGTCATAATGACTGGTTTCTAGCAGTCATGGAGACATAGTAACCTATGAAACTCTTGTAAAGCTTCAGGACTCACTAATTTAGGACGAATGTACAGGGATCCAAGTCAGAAGTAGATGCCCCATTCAAGGTCAATAACAAAATAGAGGGGGAATTCTAGGAACTTCCACTTTAATTAATGACAGAGTCAACAGAAATGGAGTGTCTAAAAAAAGGCCAAGGGACATAGCTAAATGGGGCAAGGAACTGGGGTTGGTGCAGGAGCTATGTACCCTTTCCTTAAAACAATTTGAAATTTTAATTTCTCCCTTAGTATTCTTTGTCCTTATAGTGCTTCTCCCATTGTCTTTTCCTTTCCCATTCTGATACATGAGAGGAAATATTATACAATATGTAAACTAATGATAGAACCTGGGAATATAAAATTATATAATCTGTCCATTGTTATCAGATAAATCCTTCCATTTAACGAAGCAAAAAATAATATTAATAAAACTGGTATCATTTAATTTTCCCATAGAAAGGGAATGATAATAGCTTTTTAGATGGTATAAATTCTGATTTTTAAGTTACATATGTGAACATGAATTCATGTAAAACAGCATTTTGGAAATAAGACTCTCAATATGATGACAAGAATCATAAAATCAGTTATAGCCTTTACTCTAGAACAGCCTTTTCCTGGTTTGTTACTCTATTTTACTCAGCATAGAGCAGACAGAATAAATTGGAACATACTGTTTATTTCCTCAAAGAGGATTTTTAGTTAGGTTCAGGAATAGGTTGCAGCCTTTAAATCATATATTATGCATACATGTTGTGTTACCTTAGCTAGCCAGGATTCTCAGTGTTCTGGTATTTAGGACATAGAAATCCTCCACAATTGTTCACAATTCAATGGCTTAGCACAATGTAATCAACTCCATAATGAGATCTAGTACAAGCACCCAATCAGTTAGAAGATAACAGCTGATTACCCCAGGTAATACTTTTGCTGTAATTGAAAGGACCGTGGAAAGATCGTTTGCATTGTACTGGGTCTGTTTCTTGCATTTGGTTACTTGACCTCTCATTCTTTGGACTTGAGCCAGTAGGCTTGCCATTGTGCTTTCCCATTCTAGGCGCCATCAGCGGCCGGCTACGTGACCTGCTAACCTTGGACTCATTCATGTTATAAACCTGATTTGCTGATCTTGGATTTATCTGACTGTATAGCCACCGGCTTGCTGTGTCCTTGCCGATTCTGGACTCAACACCTGCTGAAGATACTTGAGTCAGGAAAAGCCTCCAGCTTGACATCTGACCTCTCAAACCTGGAAAGTGCCCACATTCGGACTTGCTCCATTTCTGCAATCATGTGAGCCGTTTTCTTGATACAAATTTCCTATCTATTTATCTACCTAAATTGTAGATTTATGAACACTATTCATAATAAAGTTTGAAAGCCATCTGGATATTCAAATGTGTGCCACTGGTATTGCTTTTCTAGTGAACCCAGCCTAGAGCACACATAATGAGGTACGAGAATGCTGTGAAAGCATGACTTTGGAAAACAATTTGAATGAAACATGATTTTAAAACACCCGATTTACCTCAGTTCCTACTGTGATGAGGAGTCTGCAATGTGTCTATGTTTAATGGCAGAGCATTTTGGAATATTAGCTCATTGGAGATATCTTCCTCTTTCAGAAGAGGTAAAGGTTTCTCCTGAGGGGGGTGTGGCCCTTTCCAGACTTATTTAATACTAACAGTGAATTTTCTGCTACCTGAGCAAGGGAACCCATCAAACTCGGTAAGTCCCAAAGAATGATCTAATTTGCTACTTGATTAGATGTTAAGTAAGAGATGTACACCTGTAATCAATAATTCAGCAGACAAACACTTGAGTTTCATGAGCAAATTCAGTTTTAAATGGACTGTGATAAATACTTTGCCAACGCTCCGTGGAAATGGCGATACTTGAAAGTAAACTGACACTCAAGCTCCCCGACATCCACTGAGTCCATGTCGAGATGGCGTGACCTACAGGGCAGGGTGGAGTTGCCTCTATGAGTTTCTAAGACTGTATTTCTTTAAGAGAGTAGAAAGTCCCATCTTTCTCCCAAGTTGCGCCTGGTTTTGAACGGCGCACCTTACAGGAAGCAGCACAGTATATCACCATTCCATGACAAGAATAACAGTACTTGTAAAATGGGTGAGGAGGGCAGTGACGTAGAAAAGCATGGAGCATCAACTCAAATGTTGCGATCGTGAGGTTTTGACTGGGCGAAGGTTTTCAGTAGACTTGAACCAGACTAGACGTATCCACTTCTACAACTGTATGAGTTATTTCTTGATAATAAGTATCACTGGTTTCGTTTTCTAGAGACCTCAGCCCAGCATTAATACCTTTGCAAATTCTATCCCAACTTCTGGAATTGGATAATCAGAGTGGCTATCAATCTTGCTTTTTCTCATTCTCTCCCCTCCACCAGTCCACACTAGCCCTAACTCACCACCATTTCTACTGTTACTGATTGGCGACAATACTATTCCTCAGTTTTGCCGGGGGGCTGTCAGAACCCTGAAACATGGATTTTGAGGCCTCGCTGAGATTAATTAAAAAAATAAACAACTAGTATATTCTAAATAAAAATGAGCCCTAATAGTGACAGAGTGTACTTGTGTATAGAAATCAAAACATCACTTTGTAGAATTGTTTGCCCTCTTTTTTGTTCCACGTTCTTCCTGTTGAGTTAGCCAGCACCAGTTGGTGCAGGAAATATTTGAGGGCCACTGATTTAAGAGATGTTAACTTTCTATTCTCCAAAGTTCTCTAAATGCTATGGCTGACCTAGGTGAGGGCATCCGAAAGCAATATACCTGGACTATATGATCTTATTTTATGGAAAAATGCCTCCATTGAATGATGATTTAATTTTATGCCCTCAACTTTTATAAAAGGTCATTTCTGAAGAATAGTCCTTCATCCATTTGGAGAGCCATTCTGTATCTTTTGCACAAGCTAGTGGAAGGTGATCGACATCATGTAACCTGCAATCTCTTGTATGAGCATTCATGTGACACATTTTTCCCCCTATAATGCAGTGACCATGACTTTTTCCCTTATCTCCACATAGGTTTGAATTCTGCTGTTGAGACAGCATCCCAAACTATGCAACCCAACATGTTTTCTTTTTTCCTTGGAATGTTAAAATGGACAAATTAATTTTAGTTCTTTATTTTCAAAATTAACTCCTTCTCCCCAAAGAAAACATATTTCTCTGGTTTCGAGATAAGAAATCATTCTGCTGTTCTTTCCTGAGCCCTGGATTATTTTCCAACAAATGAACCATGAATCCTAACCCATCATGTTTCTCTCTTCATGTGAGCAGCCAGACACCTGCAAGCCAAATGTGTGACCAGCGCCAGTGACTATCGAAGGCTTAATAAGATGTAGTGTGTTTACAAGTATCTGCTGGATCCACTTTACCTTCTTTCCCCCTTTCTTTTTGCCTTATTCCACCTACCTACTTCTTACATAGTATTTTGGATGATATTCTAAGTTTGCAATGTCTGGAGACATTTTTGGTTGTCACAGTGTGGGTAAAGGATCCTACTGGTATCTAGTGGGCAGAGATCAAAATAACTGATTTATAGTTATTTAAATCTTTATATGGCATTCTTCATCTCTCTTCTTTTGGGTGGGGATGGATGGAGAAGAGAATAAGTGAATGAGTGAGTAAGTGAATGAATAATTTTGAATAGCTTGCCCAGATAGTTGATACATTCATTCTTCTTATAATGATTCCTGAAGTTTCATCTTTTCACCTTTCCATTGTAAATTCATATGCTTCCTTTCTGAAAGGAGACACAGTATAATGGCATTTAAACACATTCCAATAAAATAAGAGTTGTAATAATCATGGGATTTCAAAGTTACCAAGCAGGGAGAAAGGTCCAGAGTTTAGTTTGGTAAATCAGCTGAGAGACTCATGAAACCATCTGGTTCGAGCTAGAGAGAAATTGTGAGAAAATATGGGGACACACAAAGCATGACTAATTTATATTGATGAGACCTTCACCAGTTCTCCCTTCTACCCGATTTTTTTCTCTTTGTCTTCTTCGACACCCCCTCCTTTTTTTTGCAGACACAATTCTTTTGTTGAATCTCCAGTTATTTCTCCATTCCTTCTTTCTTTAATCATCCCCCCCACTAATAAAAAACACCCCTACACATGGCTATAAAACACCTTGGCTCTTAGCAACCCTGAAGCCTAGTAGAATGACCGCATATGGTTGCCATAGCTGTAATCTTAACATCTTTCTCCCTCCCACAGAGCACACGTGGGTTCTAAATGTTAACCTTTTGGTTAGCATCCTAGAACTTAAGCACTGTCCTATTCTACCAGAGCTCCTTAGATACACATATACTCAGGTTTTAATCAAGAAAGCAGAGAGAGATAGGTAACCTATGCTTCCCCTTTAAAAGGTGACTCTGGGTACAGCATGGGTTTTAACTCGCTTTATTGTGAAGAAACTACTCTCAAATCACGTGTGATGAAGCGAACGGGGATGGAGCCATAAAGCTTCCAGCACTGGAATGTAATGAGGACATA
Source organism: Echinops telfairi (assembly GCF_000313985.2). NCBI lineage: Eukaryota > Metazoa > Chordata > Mammalia > Afrosoricida > Tenrecidae > Echinops > Echinops telfairi. The sequence continues at coordinate 11,323,620 of NW_022103908.1, read as the reverse complement.
TTTTCACATGAACCTGCACACATTAATAGCAAGTGTTCATGAGAACCCATGAAGATGGTGCGGGGGAGACAAAGATAAAGCCAAAAGGATGGATGAGCATAATCATTGAGGTGATTTGACAGGGTTAAATATTTTCTTAGATTGTGTGTGTATGTGTGTGTTTCACTGATTTATAGCTTCCTTCAGAAATATTATACTAACCTTTTCTTCTGCACTGTGGATGAAATTCTATAGTTGGAAAAATCTGGAGACTATTCTGATTGTCACTGAGTAGGTGGGAGAATGATCATGCTGGCATCGAGTGAGAATGAGATCAGGGTTGCTACTAAGCCTCCTGCCACACAGGGCAGCTCCATCACCAAGAATTGTCCAGCCCTCAGTGTCAGCTATGCGGGGGAGGAGAAACCCTGCATTTCCCCTGCTTCTGCACTCCGCCACTTTGCATGCAGCACCCCCTGTGCACAGTACCTGGTGTGAAGGAAGGCTCTGACCCTGTTTCCCCAAAAGTAAGACATCCCCCGAAAATAAGACCTACCTACAGCTTTGCCTCTTGCTGAAATATAAGGTATCCGCCCCCCCCAATAAGACCTCCCTGAAAATAAGGCCCCTGGAAGCTACCGTAACTCTGGACTGTGGACCGTAGCACAGCTGGAGCAGACAGGAAGTGCAAGGTCTCTTTTAATAAACTAATAAACAATAAACGTGTACCATATTCTTCTTCATGGAAAAATAAGACATCCCCTGAAAATAAGACCTAGCATATCTTTGGGAAAAACTAATGTAAGACTTATTTTCTAACTAATTAATAAACTAATATAAAACTTATTTCGGGGAAACAGGGTAGTTGGACAAAATATATTCTGTTGCCTCAAAAGTCAATCGCAGCGGGATCAGGGATATAATGAACAGACCAGAGTCAAAAGCGCTAAGTACAATTAAAGTGACTTTTTAAAGCGTGCTATATGAGTGTAGCAGCCTGGAGAGAAGGCAGGCCTCCTTTGGCAAGGTGAAGGATGACCTTCCCCTTAGAGGTCAGGCTGTTAGGAGATTGGATCACTTTACATACCCATGCTAATGGACAACACTGTTCTGTGCCCCCCCCCCCCAACTACACGTTCCTGTCATTTAGATCACCATGAGAAAACACTTCCCTTGCACAGCATTCAATTCTCTCCTTCCTTTTCCTGGTCCAAGAGAAAGTTATGCTGGAAAAGATCCTATATTGATCCTTCTCCTGCCCTGGAATTCGCTAGGACTCATTGGCCTCCGGGGCTATTACCAATGACCATGTGCCACATTCAACGCCTTTGAAAACCACTGTCCAAAGTGTGGTGTTTCCTTTCTCGGGAACCCCTCCTTTCCAATCAGCTGCAGGAGTTGCACTGAGAGAACCAGGTCTGCACCAGGTGCCCTGCCGGATGCACAATGCCCTGCAGATTCCATCTTCGTGATAGTACACAGTGTATATTTTAATTTTTGTTCGGGGAACCCAGTAACGTAAATGTTTACTGGAAAGGACATGTGTGAGCAGAGATGATCAACCATTTCTAGGTTTCTCATGGGATCGGAACAGCCGCCGTGTCCTTTCAAAACAGGAAGCTTCTGGTGGCATCTTCTCTGAGACTGGCCTGAAAGACCAGGTCTGTAGGAGAGGCGTGAGCATGCAAACAAGGAACAGCCTCGTTTTGGGGGCGTCCTTAGGATCATTCGCGAATGCAACCCATCTCTCTAAAAGTGTACTTTTCAAACCACCTTCGAAGCCATTGAAAGCACAATAAAGCCACCCCCTCGTCTCCACCCCCCACCCCCCCTTCAACACCGAAGTCCCTAATGACAGCATTCGGGTACTTTATAAATATGGCGCGACATTATGAGCTATGACTCACATATGCATTTGTAAAAATGGAAAGGTTAAACTGTACATATTTTAAAAACATCTTCAAAGATTTCATATGCTCCTTGCTTTATGAACCACATGGTCCAAAACCTTCCAAAGCTGCCCTTTAATCCTAATAAAAATATATATATTTTAAGTGGAAATGACATTGGGTCTTTCAGTGAAACGGTGAACCTGGTTTCACCAGGCTCCCGTGTCAGCTGTTTCTAACTTGCTGATACAGGTCTGCATCCGAGTGTCACTGCTCAGGTCAGACACAATGTCAGTGTTTGCTTCCTCAGAAAAAGTAATAACTCTTTACAACTGCTGGGCTAGATAAATATCTGATTAAAAGGAAAACAACAACAACAAACAAACAAACGAAAAAACCAAGCCTTAATGAATGTGAAGAGGGCTGGCCCTCAGGGATGTCAAAGCTCCCAGCCAGCCTGGGGAGCCCATTTGGACCCCACAGACTACAAATGCCTGGGCAAACGATGGAGTTTCAAACTCTCTGAACTTTTCCGAGGTGTGTTTTTTTACATGTTAAATATGGTTCAGAAGATTAAAGTCTTCATTTTTAGACGAAGAAAGGAAATAATGTTTCCTGTCCCATTTGCCAAGCTAAGTGAGCAAGGAAAGGTGCCTGCACAATCAGAATTGTTAATTGATTTGAAAACATCGGGCTTTGAAGGTGGAAAACTGCTGACATTCTTTCAATGGGGAAATGCACTCCTGAGAGAGCAGCACCACGGTACAATTTCTCTCCTTGTTTTGTTGAATCTACATCTATAAAAACACTGTGAATCATGCAGTAAAAACTGCTGTGCTGATATCATAAATCTCTGATAATAAAAATTTCATTGTTGAAACAATAAAATAGACTTTTATTATAACACAGAGTATCCACCTAAACATTGTCCTTTTAGCTTCTTCGAGTTAAATGTATGCACAGTTTTACAGTCTATAAACAGATCTGGAATAAAAGTTAATAAATGTCAAAATTTGCATTTCAAAAAATTCTTGCTGCATTTTAGGGAAGATCAATCTATGAACCTTTCAACATTATGTCAAATGAAATGCTAATTGTACCTTTAGGAATTTCAGAGACAGTGACAAGAAACTAAATGCTCTGTTCCTTTGCATCAGCAAGTGGAAGATAATTGTATATCTACTCTTGTGAACTTCTAAGAAAAAAGGGGGGGGGGATAAAACTAAGAAAAAAGGGTTTTCTATTCTTTAACTCAGGAGGGTATGTATACTCCTTCAGCCACCCTCCATCAATCTACCTTCAAATAAAGTGTGTTAACATGTTGACAGTGGACAAATCACACAGTGCTGCATTTATTCATTTTATAATAGGTTTGTCAAATGAGCTTCAGTTAAAGAGATTTAAGGGTGAGAAAAATTTTCAGCCAGAAATAACCGACTTATTCCATTCAAATTGATGTAAGGTTTAAAGGTATACTTCTTAAAAGCCTAATCTTTATTTTTTAAAAAGGATGCATTTTGAAGGCTAAGTCACAAAAATAAATACCAGCAGCCCCCAAAGTGCTTTTATTTTCCCTACCCTTAAGATAAAGCAGTAATACACCCCTTCCCTTCTCTGCAATAAATCTTTGCACTGTATCTGTAAGAGATACAAATTATCCTCTATACTGTCTTACAAGTGTGAGTATAGATTGAACCAATGAGCAATGTCATGGAGAAAATAGCACTTAGTGTAAGGTCTGTGCCATTTTTTTGGGCATTATCCCATTTGTGGCACTGCCTTCATTTCCAAGTCTGGCAGTTGAAATATTTGGTGGCCCACACGGCAGTGAAAAACGGAGGTCTGGGCGCTCAAAAAGCGGCTCGCGTTGTTAACCTGCAGGGTTTTGGTCACCTATCAGCACTTTAAAATGAAGATAGGCATTCTCCCCCTCTTCCGATACCATTATAGATTGCGTGGAGTCAAAAGCAAAGATTGTTCCCCTCCACATTTCTGGACCTCCACATTTTATATTGATACGTATTAGGAATATGAGGCAGAACCACGTCGAGCGTTTAAAAGACTTCATTTACCGAGTATGCTGCACAGGGCCATTTTCAGACCCCGATCAGACAGCTGATTTGTAATCCTGCTGCTGGGGAATGAAAGACCGCCGAGCTTTCACACAGAACAATCACAATTTGATTCAGTAAATTCTGTGGTCTAGGAAATTCAGATGCAAATCATATATAGAGAGACAGATGTATGAATATACACACAGATATATCTTATTCTAACATATGATGCTACTTCATGCAATATTTAACTTGCTTGAAAAAGTATAGTTTTCTATTTTATTTCTCAGATTTCTTTCTTTGTGAATATATTTTATTTCAAATGCCAAGGATCCTTAATAAAAATGAGAGTTCCTGGCAACAACAATAACAACAACAAAAACTGTGTCCTTAAGGAAAATGTATAAATAAAGTGAGACATTCATAAACACTATCCCGAAGCAGCAGCTTTGCCTTACTTTGGTACAGATAGTTTCTCTGTAGGGAGCAACACTTAGTCATGACCCTCATGAGCATTCTTTCCCACACGTGACTTTAATGACTAGCGATGGCTTCGATTCCATTTCTGGATATAAAGCATAGACCGATACACCTTTTTCAGTCATGAACAATCGGGGATAAAACGTGTGTGTTTGCTTCAAAGCGTTATCTACAAAGTGGTTTCCAGGCAAACATATTGTACACAATAGGTCCACTATTGTGTCAGAGAACAGTGATATTTTACAGGGCATAATCATTTCCAGAAATCTCCCAACCTCCTCTAATACAAATGATTCCCCAAATAAACCCAGAACTGGCAACTCTTCGGAGAACCCCTCCAACAAATTTCTCAAGAACAGCTTCGTTATCAATCATACTAATTTTGGTCGCACTCTATGACATTGGGGGGTGGGGGATGAGGGATAGCTCCACAGTGGACAAGTGTGCCACTAAACAAAACACTCATCTTTTTCTTTAGATTCAAAACTGAAGGCTAATAAAGACCATTTAAAATAAAAGGGCCCATTACTCCTCAGTTTTATATGAGCTTACACGCTTTCATTGTGCAGAGTGTGTTATTAATTTAACATGCCAGATTCATAGGTTTCTGCAATATCAGGTTTGATGTATTCATTATCGGCACTCAGTACATTAATTCACGCTGAAGTCCGGTAAATCAAAATTATACCATCTGGCTTCCTGTTCTTAATGATGAATTTGATGTAGGGGTGATTAAGATTGTTAGGCTTTTGAATTTTAATGTAAAAATTAGGGGATTAAAAAGGCATTTAGAAATGACCAATAGTTAGAATAAACTTACTGACAGGATCTAATTTGTGTACTTGCTAGTAAAGCTCTGTTTTAATTAGCAGCCACAGTCTTTCAGCACAAGCTCAAAGAGACAGAAGTTTAGTGATTAAGAAGATGAAGCTGTTAAATTGATAAATTGACCTTGAAATACTTGTAACTGTGGGGGACGGCCCAGTAACTCAAATTGTTATTGTGTTGCATTGCCACATGGGGAACTGACACCAGGAGTGGTCCCCATAGAGAGAATTTTCTTCCTTCTTTCTCTCCCACTTCCCACACCATTGTCTCACCATCCTCACTGAGAGGTAGCAACGAAGGAGCAGAGATAAACAGAAAAGTCCTACCAGTTGTCACTTAATAGTAGGAAGGTGAAGATTCGATCCCTGTACCAGAACTCCTTGACCGGGGGCGTGTGAGCACTGTGTCCAAACTTGAAAGCATTGTGTGGGTCTCTCAGGTTTCTGCTACAAAGATGCTGTGCACACACAATGAGGTGCTGCTATGAGGAAGACACCCAGGCAGGGGATTGCCCCAGAAAATACGGGACATAGTCACGAATAATCTTCCACTTGCACCGTATTTCAGAAGGAGAGCCACTGAAACACGAGAAATCCAAATATCCACAACACAGAGCGTGCATCTAACATTCAGTCCTTACTCTCAAACTTGACAAGAGACTTGTTTTCATTGAAAGACCCATCTCTAGACAACTGGACATACCTTGCAGAGGGGTAGTGGGGAGATGAGTCACTTAGGGTTCAGTATAACAATAACGAAACCCACAACCTTCCTCTAGTTCTTAAACACTTCCTCCCCCAACTACCAGGACCCCAATTCTGCCTTGCAGACCTGGTTAGACCAGATGATGCACAGCGGTACAGATGGCAATTGGAAATGCAGGGAATCTAGGACAGATGAACCACTCAGGACCAGGGGTGACAGTGGTGATACCAGGAGGGAAGGGGGCGTGTAGAAAGGGGGAATTGATCATAGGGAGCTACATATAACCTCCTCTCTGGGGGATGGGCAACAGAGGGGTAGGTGAAGGGAGACGCCGGGCAGTGTAATATAAGATATAATAATAATTTATAAATTATCAAGGGTGCATGGGGGAGGGGGGCAGAGGAAGGGAGGGGGGGGGAAGGAAAATGAGCTGATTCTGGGAACCCAAGAGGCAAGCGAATTTTGGGAATGATGAAGGCAACAAATGTATAGATGTGCTTTACACAATTGACCTATGTATTGTGATTAATTTTATGAGCCCCAATAAATTGATTAAAAAAAAAAAAGACCTATCTGACATGGATGTTCCTTTGACAGTTACAATTACCTCTGGTTTTAAGAAAAGCATTTGAAATGATACACCGAACTCATTACACCTATTCTGCATAAAGAAGTTTAATAGTTAAAACAAGTTAAGACAGAGTAGAATCTTAATGTACAATAGTATTAGAATAATACATAGATACATCTTTATTATTTTTCCCCTAGGGCATAAAGCTAAAAGTGCAAGAAGTCATACAATAGAAGCGTAAGACTTAAAACAGAACTGTTTGCTAGGAACAGAAACAAACAAACAAACAGAATCTCCTACTTTGTAGCATCTCATAAAGCCTGATGCTGTAGTTCCTGTGAAATTAATAACTGTAGTCACTAATGCACTGAAATAAAGTACAGTCAGAATGACTTACATCAGAACACAAGTGCATCTTTATATATCAACAATTTGAAGGATTCTGATTCCTGGCAAGTCAAGGAATATTTTAAATCTTATATTTTAGAGGAAATCGAATCTTGACTAACCACTGCAATTTATGTCATTTTAAATAAGATATATTTGAATAAGTATATTTTTCATGCCCTAAAAAGACTGATGTCTTCTTTTATAAGCTCATCCTGTGACACACTTGAGTAGGTAGGTCTATTGATTTTTTTTCTTTTTCTGATGGCAATGAAGTGTAAATGGAAAATATCAGACTTGGCAATCACTTAAGCCATGTGAAAATTTCAGAGTGAAGGCTATTAGAGACACTTTGTGATCTCCCCAGATGACCAGAGGGAGGGGGAGAGGGGAAAAATTTTCTACATTTCTTCAGATCCTTTGTGTGACAGCTAAGGAGAATAACATTCTTTCTAATATGCCAGTTTTCGTCTCTGGTCGAGAATAACCTCAGTGCTTTCTTATGTCACTGGCTGAGAGAAGATGAAAGACCAAGCCTTGTGTAAATGGCTTTGTCTAACCATCAGTCTTTAGCTCTGCATGGCAGCTGTACTATTGACATTAGCTTGTGCACTGGGTGAAATTGAAGTGAGTTAAATGTGACCTTGGCTTAGTTGTTGAAGAAGAAATGAACTCTACTGGGAGTGGGGAAAAAAATAAGACCAGTTTCTCTAACTTCATTTTTTCTTTAATGAGTTTAACAGCACTCTTAGGATTTGATACATTTTATAAAAATGCTTTTATTTCCTTTCCTCTTATACACGGAATAATCAGTAGTTAGTAAGATTAGCTTGCTCTTTTGGCATGGAATCCTTGTTTCAGGTATACTTAGATACCATATTCCTTCCTAAAATAGCACATCTACCCCTTATTAGTCATAACCCCTAAAGGTGCACGTAAGCTTTTCATGCATATGTGCTAATTGCTTTCAACAATCCACATTGGAGCACTAAAGCAAGTTTGAAAGCCCACTATTCTTGGCGACATAGCACTGTCCACAAAGTGGCATTTTTATCCACCAGACAACCTGCTGGTAAATCTGGTGCAGTGAAGATGTGAGACCTGCAGGCAGGTGGGGGGCACGGAGCACGTCCAAGTCTGCAGCAATAAAAAGGGCGTTTATAGCAAAAGAAGGTGGGCTTGCATATATTTTCTATGTGGAGATGGGTTTATATGTCTGTGTGTATATATATCTGTGCTTATCTGAACATGATTTTTACATGCCCATATTTTTTAGTTTATAATATTGATGAGGCAGGAGCCATCATTCAGACACCACAAGACCTGCTTCTGTCATCAAATTTATCAAAGAAGCTCAAGTTGGGGATATTCTAATTAAACTAACTAATATGATTTGTCCAAGCCCAATCCAATAACCTTACAAATTGCAGTTGATATTTCACCAATATTGCCTTTCTACCACTGCCTTATAGTGTTATTACAGTTAGGTATTAATGCACCCTGCACTGTTGGTGTGTTTCTTTGATTATCTTCATATTAGTTTAATGCTTCAAATGTTTCCTTCTCCCTGACTGCTGTAGGTTGAATAATGGCTTCCCAAAGATGTCCATTTCCCTATCCCTGGAATGTGTTAATATTTTACCTTATGGTACAACAGAATTTTGAAGATGTGATTAAGGATCTCAAGATAAGAGATGGCCCTGAAGTATCTGGGTGGGCTCATTGTGGCTACAACAATGGGCTGAAAGGCCCTTTATACGAGACAGGCCTGAGCATTACCTTCAGAGGGGATGGAAACAGAGGTCCCAGTGACATGGGGCCATGAACCAAGGCAGGTGACAGCCTTTAGGAGTTTGAAAATGCAAGAAACAAAAGAGATTATTCCATACATCCTTCAACAGTTTTGCCACACTGCCACGCTTATTTCCAATTTCTAACCTCCAGAATTACAACTGAAAAAATATCCCAAAGAATGTTTACTTACTCTTTTATTCCTTGATGCTCCTTACTTCTAAAGTTTGCTGAGGAAACAATCCGAGAAAGTGGCTATATGAACAAGAATGTGGGAACAGGATTCGAGGGAGGTTTATTAACAACCCTTCGATATACAGAAAGAAACAACCTTGCTGGCGCAAAGTGAGGAGGACTTCGCATACCTGCTGATGGTCAAGGATTGCATCCTTCCATGTGGATTCCAATTCCCAGTAAACCAAAATCCTGACAACTGGACCGATCGGTAACATCACGATGAACTGAGGAAGGATTGACATTATCAAGGATTTCCTCTTATGTGGTTTCACAGTTACTGCTCCCGGAAAGGGCAGTCAAGAAGAGATCAAATGATGCATTGCACTAAAGAGGTCTGCAGCCCCAGAATGCCCCACGGTGTTGCAAAGCAAGGTGCTACTTTGAGGGTTAAGGTGTGCCAGGTGATTTTCAATGGCCTTATATGTACGTGGAAGTTGGACATTGAATAAGGAAGACTAAAGGAGAACTGATACATTTGAACGATGGTGCTGGTGGAGACTATGGAAAACATCATGGGCTGCCAAAAGAACAAAGAAATTGATCCTGGAAACAGTACAGCCAGAATACTCCTTGGAGGCAACTATGGTGATACATTGTCTCAAGTACTTTGAACCTCTAGAAACTAGTCCCTGGCGGGGGCCTGGTAAAATACAGGGACAGAGAGAAAGGAAGACCCTGGATAAAATGGATGGACACAATATCTGCAACAACGGGCTCAAACATAAGAACAATTGTGAGCGTGGCGCGGGGCTGGGCAGCATCTAACAACCAGAACAATAGACCCTCAAACAGGAGCTTTGGATTGCTTTAGGCCATGACGTGTATGACAATTGCTACAGTCACAGCACCGATAGGAAATGAATACATTGTCAACTGCCTACTTCAGTGGTCTGCACGCAGCAATGCACCCACTTACACAGCTGTCAGGAATTTCAGTACTTGTATTGCTTACTGTTTCCTCAGACTTTAACATTTGTGCTGCAGGCGGGAAGCAGCAAAGGAGCAATGATGATGTTCAGGCAAGAGTTCATCAACTTTATGGATTACAGAACAGAAATGAGCCATCTTCAGAAAGAGATGGAAATCGAAGGTCTACAGACAGCCTTGCGTGTCTTCAATCATAAAAAGAAAATGCAACAGGCACCTATTGGAGGTCGACATAAGGCATAAAGAAGGAGTAAAAGTCTTCATTTCAATAAAGCATGAGGGACGATGCAACGATGGACAGCTAACAGATGCTATGACACCCTGGTTGCTTATGGTAAGGTCTTCTAGGCAAATCCAGAGGAGGGTGAAGCCAGGAGCTTGGAGAGTGACAAAAACTCACCGGATGATTACATGGGGCAGCAAGGGGATGGGAGGGGAGGGAAATGGAGAGTGAGTGCCCCGGAAAACAGAGACACAAACAAGATGGATTCTAACGATAGCTTTCGGTGTGTGCTTGCTATTTAGATCTTGCAGGCTCAATGAGGTGGCTTAGGCCATAAGACACAGCGTGGACTTTGACCATTTAAGGCGATTTGTCCCATTGGAACACCAACACTGGCCCTTCACAAGTGAGCATACTCCACTAAGGCAAGTACAAGGGCACTTCAAAAAGGTGGTGGAAACATTCCATTGTCTTTTCATTCCATTTTCCCATGAACCGTTTGAAGTCCCTTGGTCATGACTCTCTTATTTCTCTCCTATAAACACAAACCTTGTAATGCCTACTTCATCAGGGTGAACAGAGGTGATATTTCTGTCATATTTACTTCATGCCAAGTACTAAAGCCAAATTCTCATAGAAAGATCATCTTGAACTGCCAGCCTTGTCTTAGCAGCCTGATGCTGCACTCACAGGATCACCACAGTGTTTTTGTCAGGGGCAGGATCATGTATTTTCACCTGGGCTAAAATGTCCTTTCCATTATGCTATCTATGCAAGTACGTTCAGTGAAATTTATATATATATATATATATATATTTGAATATATATATGATTTCAGTGAAATATATATATATAAAGTGAATGGTTATGATATTTATAATGGTCTATAATATGTTTCACTATTATGGGACAAGACCACATTTGGGTTTTGTATATTTTCCATCATCTTATGAGTTTATTCAATGGTAGAAAAATAATCCATATAAAATTGTGAAGTCTATGAAGATTCATCATAAGATATAGATTTTTAAAATGGTTTTTTAAAGGGAGACAATATTATTAGAGTGCTGAAATATTGAAAACATGGATTGAAAATGGAACCATATGTATTACTCATGAAATCATTTCAACATTAGCTAAAAAATGTAGACACCCACTTATGGTGCAGTTGCTAGGATGGAAAATGTTGAACGATGTACTCTCTGTGGGGATTATTCAAGGATGACTTCCATGACTTCTCAGCTGGCCAGTGAATCGGACTCCCCTCACTTTCACCCCACTCACACTCACACTTTCACGCACACATTTCTAGGGATTATGGGACAATTCAAACAACCCTCCTTCTGCCAAGGAGGGCCCTTTCAATTAAGGAGGATACTAGGAATACCAATGAGGGTTTTCAAGGTGCAAGCTATCCCAGTAGAAGTGGTTAAACTCCTCCTATGATAGGTACCTGTCTTTTGGGTGCCAAAGCGAATTCCCCTGGCATGATTCACTGTTTCTAATGATGTTGACATCTGGTTGGTGTGTGAGTAGGAAAAACTAGCTGAAAAACATTTTCGTAGCCAGGTATTCATTTTTGTTGTTGCAGTTGTTGTGTCTCTACACAGCAAAGCATGCACCAATTTGGTAGTCCTACGTGCATCCTTGAGTTACATCAATTATGTCCTTCAAGTTGTAATACCATTCTCAATATCTTCTAAGTTGTTCCAGTTCCATGAATAAAGTTACTGCCCAACAAGTTACTGTTTAATATTTCTAGCTGCTATTGTCAATGTATCATACACACACATATATATTTATTTATCAACTTGATTTTTGACCCCATATTTATGTTGTGAAAATGACATTAAAAATTTATCAATAAAATGTTTTCTTATATTTATGTGTATATAAACATCTTATTATGGCTTAGGTAAGAGTTCACAGAACAAATTAGCAATCCATTCAAAAATATGTACATATTTTGTTTCATGACAAGACCCTTAATTTAACAGAACTCTTCTTCCTTCCTCCCTGGTTTCAAATTTCCATCCAGTTTTTCCTACCCCTTCCTGACCTTTGAAGTTTTGGTCAAACATTTAATTACCTCACCTTGAATGTGATGGCTGGGAGCACTTATCGTGTAATTGTTATGTACTGGGCTGTTATTCTCAAGGTCAGCAGTTCAAAACCACTAGCCACTCAGTTAGAGAAAGGTGAGGGTTTCGATACCCATAAAGAGTTACAATCTCAGAAATCCACAGGGACAGTTTTACATTGTCCAACAGGGTCCCATGAGTCAGAATCACTGATGGCAGTTTGGCATTTTAGAATGTATGGCCGGAACTGCTTCTCTTTAGTGAGCCATGTGCTATTAGATCATATAGAGGATTCCAAGACCCATGGGCTGAATGTTCCCCACCCCGATGTTGAGTATTTTCTTTGTGGATTTTGTTAGGTGAACTTATGTAGATGTCCCCAGAAACTATGACCGTAGGCCCAGAAATCCAATGACTTATTCCCTAGACAATTTTGGCTACGGCTTAGAAATTTTTATTATATTATCCCCTGTGTTCTCTACTGTATACATGGATATCTTTGAAGTACATACAAATATATATGCAGCAGTATCTTCTGCTGAATCTATATAAACTAATGGGTAGCTCATTTGCCTATACCTGTTTAGGTTGTATATAGATCTATGATCCCAGTCCACTGCTATCATTGCTATTGCGGGATTGCTTATATAATAGTGTTTACTCTTACTATCTTGTACTCGGTGTATCTCCCAAGATCTTCTGCTGTCTTGATTATGTTGTACTCGCTTTTTCCATATTATATATTGCCTTTCGCGGAACCCAAGTTAATACATGTTCACACTTTAGCTTGCAATTTCACCCCTCCTTTTCCTCTTGGTAAATATGAAGAAATATTATCCTTTCTTGACATTTTCTAATAGTGGTGTCATACATATTTTCCTTTTGTGACTGGCTTACTTTCCTCAGCAGTCTACTCTCCAGGAGCATCCATATTATGAATTGTTTACTAGATTCATCATTATTCTTTAATGTTGCGTTGTCTTTCACTGCATGTGTCGTTGTTTGTACATCCATCTGTTCATTCCATGGGCACTCAGGTTGTGTCCGTATTTCTGTCATTTTGAATAATGGTGTGATGAATATATGTATGGATATATTTATTCTGTGGCTTTAGGATATCTCCTTAGTAGTGGGATTTCTCGATAACATGGTATTTTTATTACCAATTCTTTAAGGAAGCTTCATACATTTCCCACAATAGTTGTACTATTTCACAATCTCACCAGCAGTGTACTATAATTGAGGAAGATGATATCTCATTGTTGTTTTGATTTACAAGCTTGAAATTTTCAGTGTTTCAATTGTACTTGAATCCACAATCCATGCTTTAGAAGCCTAGAAATAAAATAGCATATCACATGGGGCAAATCTTCTGCATAGACCTCTTTAAAGTGTTCACAAGAAAATATGTCACTTTGAGGACTCAGGTGAGTTGGAACCAAGCCATGGTATTTTCAATCAACCTCATATGCACCTGAAAGCTGGAAAATGAACAAGGAAAATGGGAGAAAAACTAATGCATTTGAATTGTGGGCTTGGTGAAAACTATTAAAAGTACTATGGACTCCAGAAAAACAAACAAGTTGGTCTTGAAAGAAGTACAGCCAGGATATTCCTTAGAAGTGAGGATGGAAAGACTTCATTTCATGCATTTTTGGATATGTTTCAGGACAGACCAATTCCTGGAAAGAGACCTTATCCTTAGTAAAGTAGAGTCAGCGAAAAGAAAAAGATCCTCAATGATATCGGCTGATACAATGACTGCAACAATGGGTGCAAACACAGCAGCAATTATGAGGATAATACATATGGCAGTTACAGAATCTCCTGTCAACTTGCAAAGGGGTGGAATCTAGCCTATCAACCAGGTCATAGCCAATGAGGCCTCTGTGTGTGCATGATCTTCTCCTGAGAATTCTGGGAACTCTTCTTCCTCCCTGGACGTGGGACACACACTCTCTCTGCTTGGTCTCCCTGGGAGACATTCCTGTTGACAAGCTACATGGAGCTACTCTGATGAAACTGGAGCCCTGGAGCTGGAGGAGGCACATGGAGACCCCTGCCAGTGCTGAGATGCTTCCACCAACACTGGATCCACTAGACTTTCCACCCACTTGCCTGTGATCTTCCTGCGTTCGGCGTCATTGCATGTATTGTGTGAGTCTAAGGAATTTATAGATTAGTATCAGACATATGGGCTAATATCAGACTTTTGCACTTGATCTAGACTGGGTTGGGATGTTTTCTCAATATTCAATTGCTCTTTGATATAAATTTCACCATAACACATATATGAGTGTCTCTGGATTTGTTTCTCTAGTCAACCCAGAATAACACAGTAGGAGACCAGGTAGTTTTTTGTTCTGTTATGCAGAGGGCACTGTGAGTTGGACCTGACATCCAGAGCTTTATAGAATTGTGGTTCTTGCTTTATGACATCACAAATGTAGGTATAGTACACCCTAATCACTTCTCAGTCCATGCCTTGTGTCAGACAATTCTGTGACACCTGCTTCTGACAATGAAACAGGCAGCTGGTAGTTTTCCTATGAAGGGAATCTCTTAAGATCAGAAGTTATGTCTCCTTTAAACAGCAAATAGCAAATAGGATGGCTAATCTGCAGACAATACCCTAAGGAAAGTAATGACGATGATTTTCATCATACCATCTAAAGTGAGGACTCAAAATATATCTCACCTCAACTCTACCTCATTAGTATAACAGATAACTTGCTCCAAAATGGTACTATAATCATAGCCATAAAGGTTAATTTTGTTTTAATATCACAAAATGGAGACCTGTTGCTAGAAGTACCATAAGATGTAATCAACTACAATGCAATTAAGTCTTTTTCTTTTACAAGCAGAGTTCAGTCACTGTTGAAAGAATGTTGGTGGACATTCTGGGTATGGGTGGCGTATCCACAGATTATTTTGGGTAGCATTTACATTTTCACAATGCTAAATCTTCCTATCCATGAGTTTCATGTGTCTATGAGGTCGTTTTTATTGTCATTTATATCTTCTCTATTTTTGATGAGTTTCTTTCTAGTTATCTGGTCCTTCATCTAAACTGGTGTGTTAAAGCCTCCACTACTATGGAGTGGTCCATTTTGTTTAATTCTGTTTAGGTTTGATTTGTGCATTTGTTGGTTGTTTTATTTGATATGTAAAATTTTATTATGTTTATATCTTCTTGTTGGATGGGGCATTTTTGTCATTATATGTACCTGGATTTTTACTTCATTCACACTGCTTTTTTCCCTGCATGACTTCTGCTGAGAAATCAAACTTGGTCTTATTGGTTCTCCTTTGTGTCTTTAAGACACATTTCATTTTCTCTCTGTTTCTCTCAGAATGATTTCTTTGTAATGTATCCTGGTGATTTTCTTTGTGAATCTCTATTTGGGTTTCATTGACCTTCTTGAAGAGATATCATCACATCTTTTGTCACGTGAGAAGAGTTATCAGCTAATAAATCATTCACTGTATTTTCTGTATGCATGTTTGTTTTGCCTCTTATAGCTCTAAATTTCAAATCATGCATAAATTATATGTTAACCCACGTAAAGGTTAGACTTCCTTCATATCTCCAGTTTTCTCCAATTGTCTCCCAATAGATTGGTGTCCAGTTTAGTGTCAAACTTCTAGATGTTTACTTGCTGTTTTTGTATGATTTCTAATTGTCTATTTATTTGTTTAATTTCCTTTTGTATTTTTTCAAGAATTCTTCAAGAGTTTTGTTGGTGTTTTCCAAGATTTGATCTATGGTTTCTTTTATCTTTTTTTCTTGATATCTTTCTTCATCAGTGGAATAGTTCTAAATATAATTCTTTACTCATCCTCAGGAAGAAGGTTTTCCAACTCTATGATCTGATCAATTGCTTGAACCTCTTGTACCATTTCTTTTTATGATTGAAAATTGCCCTTTCTCTTGGAGACATCATGGTGTGATTACACTTATTTGTTGATTGTATTTGTTGGTTTAGTCCTAATTTTTTTTTCTTTTGTTTTTGTTTCACATAGCTGGATGGGTAGTGTGGCTGTGCTATACTCCTTGCTAGTCTGGCTACACTGAACCACTGTTCATGGGGTAGGAAGAATAGGTAGCAGTATAGGTATTTGTCTCTGCTCCTTAGTCTTGTACTGCTGCTGAGATTAAGTCCAATGGGCTTTCTCACTGTTCACTCTTTATCCAGGGGTGCAGGGGCACTTTGTGACATTTTCCCACTGTGTGGGACAACAGGTGTGGTGGTGGTTACTGCCTTCTACTAGCTTTGGTAAAATAAAAAAGAAAAGAAACCAAATCAAACCAAAAAAATAACAGAGACAATAACCACAAAGTGGAAAAATTAAATAAAACAACAAAAAACAGGAAATAAAGAAAAAAACACCCACAAATAAATGAAACACTTTGTGACAGTAGGGAAGAGTTCAATGTCACCAACTGCAGAGATGCCGGAATATTCCACACAGTATGTGGAAATGTTCCTCAAGCTGCTGGGGAAGTCCAGCATCGGGGTGCCCAGGCACAGGTGCAGTGGGTCTGGCACTAGGTCTAGACAGTGGGTCTAGACAGGGGAGGGAATGAGGTGTGGGGATCGGATGAGGCATACTTCTAGCCACCATTGGGGAGGCGTGGAGGGTGACATAAGGAGAGGGATGGGACACTCCAGGGAGCCACTGCTGTAGAGGGAGCCGTGAATTGTCTAACTAAGTTTTCATTTTATTGTTACCCTCTAGAGTTAGTTCTTAAAAGAATATAATGCTTAAAGTAGAAACTTCTTACCCATTAAGCTAAACTAATATTTGGTTTTAAGGACTTCAGAAGATATTTTTGGCTAATTGTTGAAGTATTGTCTCAGGAAATAGTTTCAGAGGTTCAGTCAACCTTCATGGCTCTAAGAAGTCTGTGGTTCACAAGAATCACCAAGAATTCTTAAATCACCTACAAAGTTATTACAAGAATTAAAAACAAATAAAAACAAATAAGGTATTTAACAAGCATATGCTCAGAAGTCAGGAAATCAAATGACGTATTGCATTGGCAAATTTGCTGCAAAAAAGCCTCTTTAAAGTGTTAAAAAGTAAAGATGGACTATAAAATGTCCCTAACCCAATCCATGGTAATTCTGAACACCTCCTATGCATGTAAAAGGTAGACTATGAATAAGGAAGATCAAAAAAGAACCAA
>NW_022103908.1:11303285-11305098 GCF_000313985.2 Echinops telfairi | reverse complement strand
TTGGTTCTTTTTTGATCTTCCTTATTATGCTGTGGGTCTTACTACGAATCTTACTTTTCACCTAGATACAAATCTGTACTTGTGGAAATAGAGTGACTTTCTTCTGAAGTCTGAGTGACTTGCTCTGCAGTTAGAGCACGCTGAAGGGTTGTCACATGGTGGGTCTGAACAGAACAGACGGTTCTCTAAAAGGGGGACCTGGGAGTACATGGTTCTATAGACATGCAGCAACTATACCTATAATGTTCATCTTCTGAAGTTTTTTATTTTAATTGTTATCCTTCCATATTAATTATACAGATGTACTGTGTTATTTTATTCATTTAGAAACTCTATCTTCTCTCATGGACAGTAAGCTTCCTGAAGGCAGCAGTCTCTGTCCTTCTGTTTATTCACGTACATTTGCACAAATAACTCCTGGCACAGAAGAGACAATAAATAAGGGCTACCCATCTTATTAAAGAGGAGCCTTGGAGGCACAGTAAGTTAAACGCAGAGTTTCTAACCATAGGGAGGGTGGTTCAAACCCACCATCTGCTCCACAAGAATGACGTTACCAGCTACCATTCAGATATACTGTCTTGACAACCCAAGGAGCGATTATCCTCTATCACAGAAGGTTTTTATGAGTTGGAATTGTTTCAGGGTCTGGTCTGATTGAGTGGCTTGATAATAGCCAATGCCATGAAATGACTCTTATTCCACTAAATCTGATCCGATCAAAACAAAATCCAAGAAAACCTTACAGTTCTCCAAAAGAATTACAAAACACTTGTACATCTACTTTACCCACATTCCTTAAATGATAATATCTGATCCCTTTCCTTCAGTTCCTCTTTCTATCTCTATGTCTCTCTCTCCCTCCCTCGATCCTTTCTTCACAGAATAATTAATATTTAAATACTGTATCAATATTTAAATGATTCAATTAATATTTAAATGTAAAGAGTAGACACGGTGGGCTTTTATCCTCAAGTATTTTAGAGTGCATTTCCCAAAATCAAGAAGGACGCATAGTACAGTAAGGTTGTTGCGTGTACAAATGGTCTGTACTATTGACTCGATGGTGAGCTGAGCTTGGTTTGGGTTTGCTAACCTAAAGACTGGTGGTTTGAACCTACTCAGAGGTGCCATAGAAGGAATTCCTAAAGATCTGCTTCAGAAAGGGAAGAGCTATGAAAACCATATTGAATGTGTCTCTTCCTTGATGCACGGGGCTGCCATCAGTTGGAAGGGACCAGATGGGGAAACAAATAGACAGGCAGCACAGAGATGGCAAAGACCAGGCAAGGCTTCATTCAGTTGTGCACAAGCTTATTGCGAGTCAGCACTCATTCAACGGCAGTCAAACAGAACCATGATCGGAATCATAAACCCATTAACACATGACTACTTACTGTGTTGATTGAGTTCAAATTTCACTTGCGAACTATGGTCGTATTTCTTTAAAAAATTTTTTTAGATTGATGATCTAATACGAGATTACATCACAAACACAAAGAAAACAAAACAAAACCCACTGCTATCAAGTCAATTCAGACTCATAGAGACCCTATTTCTAGCCTGTACCCCTTACCAGAAGCAGACCGCCTTCTTTCCTCTTGCAGAACCACTTGTTTTCTGTGCATATTATCATCTCTGCAGCTCTCTCTAGATAAGATAGGCCTCATAAACAATCTGGAGGAGAAAACCTAGGGACAAGGGAACAACAAGTGATCCGAAATTGATGGCGAGGAGGGTGTAAGAGGCCTGGTAGGACTTGATCAAGGACAATGTAACCGAGAGGAATTACTGAAACCCAAATGAAAGCTGA
>NW_022103908.1:11294527-11302043 GCF_000313985.2 Echinops telfairi | reverse complement strand
GGCTGGTCTGAAGGGAGAGAATGTAAGTTTTGTTCACATCCTACTTTCACTCTGTATAAAATTTTAAGCCAAGCTTTTGCATATCTGGATTGAATACTCTAAGAATACATTACGATCCCAAGGTTCATCATCTACATAAACCCAGTTAACTCGCCTTTTAATTTAGCTCACCTTATTTGTGTTAAGTTTAACTTATGTGACTATGTCTTAGAATCACATGACCTTGAAAAGGGTGTAAATTTTAAAAGGGTATCATTCATAAAAACAGACAATGGTGTTATACACATTCAAATAATTCATTTAGATTAGAATGTTGCATTTATACCTGCTTAAGTATCAAAGAAGTTTCTGAATTTAAATAATATATGTTTTTTGAGACAAATATAGAAGAGAAGTGAGTCTATGATAAAATTTTCAAAGTATATTCCCCAAACCTTCTGTTTTCTTACTGTTGTTATGATGGGACATTCTAAGAAGAAAACTAGTCTTTTGCATTTAAATGAACAAGAGAACCATTTCGGCTGTATCAGAACCATTTTATCCAACAAATATTAAAAACTGTGGGGGGAAAATCACAAAACAAGTAAAACACTAGAGTTTCCATAGTAGACATTGTGGAGAAGCAATCAACTCACATTATTTATTTACTAACTTGTAATATGAAAGATAAAATGAATTTCTATTCAACTTGCCCTTCATTAGTCTAACACAGAACTTAAGGGAGGAAAGAAATCATTGTTTACCTATTAGAATTATCTCCCCACAACTTTTTGCAAGGTTGTTTTCCTATTATCATTCTGGATCTGTGACTTACAATGGATATTTTTCCACGTTTAAGTTTTCTCATCTATAAAATATGATATTAGTAATAGTATCTCTACCATGAGGTAGTAATAGTATGTTCAGCATTAGTTCTGCCTGAGAAATTAATGAATCCATGGAGATAAATTAATACTGTGTCTGATATAGATGCCATGCAATGCACATGTTAGCCAGCATAATTCAGTACCTTGTATTTAATTCCTCAGCTTTTTGCCCTTACATATGTAACTTTCCAGTTACGTCTTCCACACCAGTTTAAAAGCAGGTTAATTGTTAGGTCTTTGTAGAGTAGCGAAGTGTATAAGATAAAGCCTCCAGTATGAACAATGGCAATTGTAGTGGTGCAGCATCATCCGGAATCTGCACAGGCAGAAAACTCAAGCAACGATGTGTGATAATGCTTATGAGGGTTATGGAAAAGCATGCACTGATAATCTCCAAACAAAGAGCTCAGCTATTGCGTATGTGCTGGTACAATCGAAGAAGTATATTAACCTAATCCTAATGGAAGCACGTTCTCATGCTCAGCAAACATTTATGTAAAGTCAGATTTAGGCCAGAGAATGAGTTCCTGACCTTGAAAAGTTTGTACCACGAAGAGGAGTAGAGCCGTGTCACTTGCATACACACCAGTGTGGTGTAAGAGAGACACATGGTCAAAGTCCATGACAACGTGCTACGGAGCAGTTTCAGGTTAAAGTATGTGTTTGCTTGTTGGTTTTATTTGTGAGTTTGACTTCTCTGGGTTCCACTTCCCTCCATGGTGAAGCAGCAGAGATCTGTGCTGAAATTTTAGGATTGAGAAAAATTCCGTTGTTCATTGGCAAAGGTGGGAAGGGTAGATGAGATGGCCATGACCCATATGATATTTAAGCAATTAGTCTTGGGATGCAGGGATATTTGAAATTTTATGAATGTTTCCACTCGATAAATTTTGCTCTGGGATAGGGCAGTATTAAGAAGCATGATGCATGCCTTATGCCTTATAGCAAGGAAATAGGCCTACTACACATATGGGATGGATGTCAAAGACAAGGTTGGTAAAGATTTGAATCCCCTTCCTGCCCATTGAAATGAAATTTTAAAATTAAAAAGTGTGTCAATAGCAACTTGTCCTCCCTTGCTATCTCTTGGAGCAGCCAGTTGTTTTCTGAGCTGGGGCAGACCTGGTCATGCAACCGAGATAAAGTACAAACACTTAAATCACTGACTCCCCACTTTATGGGAAAAGTCATTTAACAATTACCAAGTCATTAGTCTAGAGTTTTTATCAGAAGCTCCCAAACCTTTCACACAGCATGTAAAGATTTAACAAAGTATCTTGGCTGGACAGAATTTTTACCTCGTAGGTTAAGAAATCACAAGATACTTAGAGAGCCCAGAGTAAAGCTGAGAGAATTGATGTGTGCATATCAATTAGGTCTAAAGAGAGTGTGGAGCCTAGTGAAGAGAGGTACTGCTTCTATTCTGAGCAGAAATGTAGAATTGGTTTCTTTGCAATTGAAGGTTGTGCTTCCTCTCAAATAATGATTAATTGATGAGGCATCTTGAATTTACCAACAAATGCATGAGCTAAGTTTGAATAAAATTTTGCTTTTTAAAAAGCCCATCTCATTCTGATGCACGCTAAAGAAAAGACAAACAGATAAAAACAAAACTTTTGACATTACTTGAATCACTTCCAGGAAAGAGAGCGCAAATGATAAGTTGGCATTTTGAACAATATGACTTCTAATGTCTATTTTGTTTTTATATCTCTGAGAAATGCTAATTTAAAAAATCTAGAATCAAATAAACCACTGAGCTAGGGATTATCATGATGGGAAAATTAAATCACTTTCAGGAAGTACTATAAGGTAAGTGAAAATGAATTGCTACTAAACTTCTCGCTCAACATTGATGGACTTATTCCAAATAAAACATGTTTAGACATGTCTCTGTGATCAGTGGATGGCTGCAGGCAGGTTCTCTCAGTCATGCACTTGTCTTTGTCTTACAAGGATGCCTTAAAAATGTCCAGTCAAAGCAGTGGCTTCTGAGGAGATCTGCTGAGCTTGTTAAATTCAAGGTACAGAGGTCCACTCAGAAGGCTAGTAATTGTTTACTTTATTGGGATGCCAAAGGGGTACACTTGATTTATTTTGTCAAAGGACACAGTAGGATCACAAAAACACAGAGACATTCTGTAAAAATTAAAAATCAGTTATCAGGCATCAAAGAACAAAAAACCATATCATTGTGTGCTCACCTTCCTGATATTATTGCTGAAGACAAATGGGTGCATAAGCAAATGTGGTGAAGAAAGCCAATGGTGCCGGACTATCAAAAGATATAGCATCTGGGGTCTTAAAGGCTTGAAGGTAAACAAGCAGCCATCTATCTCAGAAGCAACAAAGCCCACATGGAAGAAGCACACCAGCCTGTGTGATCATGAGGTGTCAAAGGGATCAAGTATCAGGCATCATCAGAACTAAAAATCATATCATTGTGAATGAGGTGGGAGTGTGGAATGGAGACGCAAAGCCCATTTGTAGGCCACTGGACATCCCTTTACAAAACGGTCTCGGAGAAGAGACGAGCCAGTCAGGGTGAGATGTAGCAATGATGAAACATACAACTTTCCTCTAGTTCCTAAATGCTTCCTCCACCCCTACCCCCCACTATCATGATCCCAATTCTACCTTGCAAGTCTGGCTAGACCAGAGGATGTACACTGGTACAGATAGGAACTGAAAACACAGGGAATCCAGGGCGGATGATCCTTTCAGGACCAGTGGTGTCAGTGGCGATACTGGGAGGGTGAAGAGAGGGTGGGGTGGAAAGGGGGAACCAATTACAAGGATCTACATATAACCCCCTCCCTGGAGGACAGAAAACAGAAAAATAGGTGAAAGGAGACGTCAGACAGTGCAAGATATGACAAAATAATAAATTTTAAATTATCAAGGGCTCATGAGGGAGGGGGAGGGAGGGGAAAAATGAGGAACTGATGCCAGGGGCTTGGGGGGAGAGCGGATGTTTTGAGAATGATGAGGGCAATGAATGTACAAATGTGCTTTACACAATTGATGTTTGTATGAATTGTGATAAAAGTTATATGAGCCCCTAATAAAACGATTTAAAAAATTGAAAATGGCTTTAGTGAGAAGAGAGAAAAGAAGTTGTACCAAGGTTTAAATTTTGTTTTGCTTTTGTTTTTTACTAGCACAACAATGTACCTGCTCATTGTCGAGGCCACCGGGACTGTCCTATGAGTATTAATTACACTGGGAGACTCACCCCATTCACCCCACAGCCCTGCTCTTATACCTTCAGCTGTTGCTCTGTTCTCAAAACTCAAATAACATTTCTAAGGAACAAGATCCGAGGGCCTTAAAGATGAACCGCTATCTTTACCTGGTGTACAGAGAACAGGGTAGAATTCTTTGGGGAAGAGTTGTTGAGATGCAATCAATTCATGTGGCCCTTCTGGCTATAATTCCTTGTGTGCGATATTATAATTCTGGGTTCTACGTTGTAGCTATCATACCATTTTGGACGGAGCGCTCTGCTACTCTAATGGACAGGGTTAGGGTGGGAGTTAGACTTGATCTGTGTAGAGGGTACGAACCAAGCCATACCCTGTTTTCCTTATGGATACGGTCTGGTAAAACACAACATAAAACAACATCTCCATTAAAGTCATTGCTTTGTTTGTAAGAGCCCTCTCAGACACAGACAGAAATCCCAAGACCATTGGGATAAGAAGTTGTTTAAGATGTCTGTCTGAAGTGGTAGAGGCTAAAACCAACCAGAAATTGTGGCACAGATATTATGGGACAGAGCAAAAGAGTCAGGCTGAGACCAGAGGTTGAACAGGGGAGCAGCTCCGAGACTGGGAGTCAGATAGAAGAGGGCTTCCTACTCCATAAAAGCGGAGGTCAAAAGGTCCTGTGACTGAGGCTGAGCACAGGGCATGGCTGCTGGCTGGGGAGAGGTGTTGCTGCGAACCAGTGACTGTGCCCTTCCTGTTTACCGATCATGCCTTGGTACCGCATTCACTCCCCTAAGAAATCCCCGTGTTTGTAAGTATTGTCTGCGAGTTCGGTGTGGCCATCGTAACAAATGATCAAACCTGCGTAGAAATGGAATGCCGTGGGAAGAGGGAATGGGCCAGAATTGGGTGAAGAAGGATGGAGCAGGGATGCTTGTCTGACCTATGCTGCCTGGCAATAGGGAAACCAGAGGAGGCCAGATATGGCCCTCCCCTGCACACCGTTTTCAGTTATAGAGCTGAAAAAGCCACCTGCAGCAATGTGTAGACCTAGGTAGAAAATATATCAAGAGGAGCAATCTCTTCTAACTTGATATTTTTATTTAATAAACGTCTCTATGGTTTTATAGCAATACGTTTTGACTTACCTTTATAATTGTAATTGTTTCCAAAAGAGACGTGTAAGAGCTAGAAAACAAACAACAAAAAAACCCCAGCTCATCTCTTTCCACAATTTTCCATTATTTTTGCAGACAAATTTTTGTTACTTACATATCCCTTCTCCAAGCCTACACCTCTCATTAAAAGGGTTATGTTGAACTTGAAGTATTTAATATATCATCAAAGTCACTTCCTTCATGATGACTGCTGTTCTTCAGAAACACATTTAAGAACACACCTCCTCGCGTTCCCTTTTGGGATCTCCTGAAAGTTTCCTAATCTATCAGCTGAGAAGCGCCATGTAACTTACTCCTCAGCTATGAAGTTCTACCAACATTTTTCATGATTCGTTGCATGTTTTATGATACTCAATCTTCAAGGATGTTCTCCAGACCAATTTGAATAAATGAAATTAACTGTGGAATAGTATAGACCATGTCATGTATCTCTGTTATTTTAAATGTCTCGATTATTGAAAGGGGAATTTGAGGACGGAGTTTCAGAATTCTGAAATACAATGTCAACAACAATAAAATGAGAAAGTTTATCTAAGTTAGCTCCTATCCATTACATTAATAAACCTCATATATCTGTTATCCATGATACCTCCTAGTCAGCCTTGCCCACCTAAGTCTCATCAGGTATTTATGATCACATAGATAATACATTCATGGAAGACATTATCTTCGACATCATGAGGAATTACCCAATAATACATTTCAGCTGTCTTTGCAGATTGGTCATGGAATTTTATATGTTCTACATCTTCAGTCCTGCTCAGGATCATGTATCCCCAAAGATGATAAGCATATGATAATTATTCTCTGTTAATTCAGGAATTCTTTGCTGTTGCTATAATTGCTATGTCTCTTAAGTCTTAATACGTCTGGAAGAAAACAATATAAAGTTTTGAAAATACCGTATGAACGTCTCTTACTTATAGAACACTTACACTAAAATCTATGTGATAAAACTCAAAATTTATCATTCTAATTCCTCTCCACTGCCTTCAGAATAATGTCTAAACTTTGTAACAACTTCTCCTCATATTGAGCCTATCGTCCTGATTATATCTCCATCTCCTCTTTTTAAAGATCTACCTGTAACTTAAAATTATAATTTCCAATGAAAATGCTGAAGTTTTAACAGATATGAGTAAATCTTATTTTTCTAGGTTGGGGACAAGTTTTAGAATACGTCTGTAAGCACATGTGACTTGTTTAAAAGATGTTCTAAAAGCAGGAACTATTGAAAAATCACACACAAAGGTTAGAACAAAACAGTGAAATATCAAGGCTTCCCCTTCATCTCATTCTGGAGTATTCAATAGGAGGGGGGTCCTGGGTCCAAAGAAGGCCATGCTTGTTCACCCTCGGAGGCCTGGATTGCAAAGACTAAGATGCTTGGAGATGCTTTCCGTGGACTATTCCCACGACAAAGAAAGGATGCAAGGCGCCAGGCAGACTTTTCAAGTTAGGTTTAAACTGGGTTGGACTTAGTTCCTAATGATGATAAATAACAGCTATAAATTCCTTTGTTGTATCTTTGAATCTTGTCCTAAGTCCTCCATAGTGTTTTGTCAAACATCAAATTCTGCTTTTTTAGGGAATGAAAACAGGTGCCTATGTCAGTGCTTGGGGCAAATGGCAGATGCTTGAAGAAGCAATGACAAGATAGAAGATGACCGGTGCGTGTGTTGTTGCCTATTGTGGCAAGGGAGCCCCATGAAAGGACCTGTAGCAAATGGAGACATGTGTTTCTCAGAAATCATTTGAGGCGAGAACTCCTGAAAGGATATCAAGTGTATCTATGGGAACTTCAGTTAATTGGTATATTAAAATAAAATTACCTACTGTACCCTATTTAAAAAATCTGTTAATCAAGACATCTGCATTAAAGGAAATATTCGAAGTCACAATGCATTGCCTCAGGGAACCCTGGGGACAGAAGTTAGGTGCTCAACCAGAAGGCCATTGACTGGAACACACAATTCATTCTGGGGAGAAAGATGTGACCGTCTATTTCTATAAAGATTACAGACTTGAAAATGACATTGGGAAGTTCTACTCTGTCCTGCTGGAACAAGATAAATTATAATTAACCCCATAGCATAGGAAATTAACTGCACTACTCTACCTTTTGTATTTCTCTGTATTCCATGTGATCTTAGCATGGTGACAATTTTCAGGGCTACAGATTACAGAAGGGTTCTCAATTTTATCACATATTTTGTTTTCCATGTCTTGAAAGGGGAGTGAGATAGTTATGCATACGCTAAAC
>NW_022103908.1:11290897-11293077 GCF_000313985.2 Echinops telfairi | reverse complement strand
TGTTAATAACATATACAAAATACCTTCATGGCAACAGCTAAACTAGTACTTCACCAAACAATTGGGCACCAGAATCAATCAAATTTATATATAAAATAAACCAGCACAGAGGTGCTTGCCAATGGGTGTTATTAGTTGTTGGCAATTTACCTCCAACTCAGAGTGACATTGATGTGTGACAAAACCTGTGCATGTCTCAGGGCATTTCTATGATCTTTGGCATGTTGGAGCTCACTACTGTGGCCATTGTGTAAATCTCCCTCATTCAGGTATTTCATTCATTTTGCTGACCCATTACCAAACATAGTGTCCTTTTCTCTACATTGGTCTTTCTTAATGACAAGCCCAAAGTTGGGAAGGTGAAATTTTGCTATTTTAACTTCTAAGGATCTTTCCTGTTGTATTTCTCTTATTTGTTCATTCTACTGGCTGTCCACGACATTTCTAATGTTCTTTTGCAACAGCACAATGAAGAGCACCAATTCTCCAAGCTTCTAGTTTTACTGTCCTGCTTTCGCATGCTTGTGAGATGAGTGAAGAGATCATGGCTTGAGTCTGGTCAATTTTAGAACTTCAGTGTTAGAACTTCAAAGAGGACGTTCGCAACAGGTTTGTCCAATGCAACACGTTCTATGATTTCTTAGCTGCTACTTTCAAGGCTGTTGATTGTGAATTCAAGTAGACTAAAATTCTTGACACCTTCAATATAATTTTTATTTATTATGATTTATCTTATTGGTACAGGTATACAGATTTTTACTCTCTTCTTGTTGGGGTACAATTCACAAAGAAGGGCACGGTCTTTGACCTTCATCAGGAAGCGCTTCAAGTCATCTTCGTTTTCCGCCAGCACGCATGTGCCAGCTGTACACCAAACATTCGTGATGCACCTTTCTTCAATCCTGATGTTCTCTGTCATCTAGTCTGGCTTCCTGGACTATCTGTTCAGCCTTAAGATTAGGTATGCATAGTGAATGAATACATCCCTGACACACACCTTTTCTCACTCAGAGTTGAGAGTATAGGATTTCTCTTTAGGTGAGGAAATTTGTTGTTGGATGCAAAATTTTATGAGCATGCTAAATCCATTGACTCACCCATTTTAAAGCAGTCAGTTCTAAGGAGTGTGATTATGTTTCAACAAAATCAACAAGCCTATTTAAACTCTGTATCTCGCCTCTTTATATACAAAACACCTCTATCAGACGCTGTTAGATATAAGTTATACTTCCCCCCAGAAGCATTTACTTCAGAGACAGCACTGAAGCTACAGCTCAGGGAGAGGGACATGTCTGATCAGAGCAAATGGGAGCAAATGAAGGGGGAGAAAGAGAGAGTGGAGCACATCCTGGCCCACCAAGTCTTGAGGAGGATATCCCTGAGCCCCACCATGAGACACCACATCTTTCAGTGACCGATAACCCTATAGGGGACAACACTGGAGACACAGTGTGGGAATTTCGCCCGATCTTACCCCACCACACAAAGGCAAAACATTAAGGGTGTGCAACAGAATAGCAAAGGGAGCAGAGCAAGGAAGTCCTAAGGGAATACCAACAAGAGACTTTGAGGCCAGGCCATGGTATCCCATCAGACTCGACCGGAGAAAACTCCTAAAGGTCAACAAAGAGACCTTGAACTACTTACAGGCTTTTCTTTTGTTGTTGTTGTTTTGTTTTCTTTTGTTGCTTTGTGTTGCTCTGTCTTGTTTTTGTGTGCATATTATTATCTCTGCAGGTCTATATAGATACGATAGGCTGGGTAAACAATCTGGAGGAGAAAACAATGGGAGCCAATGGTTCCAGGGGGACATGGGAGAGATAGAAGTGGGAGAAAGAAAGTGGTGTTAATAAACCCTGGGACAAGGGAACAAGTGATCCAAAATCAGTAGCAAGGAGGGTGTAAGAGGCCTGGTAGGGCTTGATCAAGGGCAATGTAATCAAGAGGCATTACAGAAACCCAAATGAAGGCTGAGCATGATAGTGGGACAAGAGGAAAGGAAAAGGAAATGAAAGAACTAGGAGGCAAAGGGCACTTATAGAGGTCTAAATAAAGGCATGTACATATGTAAATATATTTACATATGAGGATGGGGAAATAGATCTATGTGTATATATTTATATATGCATATATTTATATGCAGGTTTAGTATAAAGGTAGCAGATGGACATTGGGCCTCC
>NW_022103908.1:11283469-11289690 GCF_000313985.2 Echinops telfairi | reverse complement strand
CCTGGGGGATGGACAACAGAAAAGTGGGTGAAGGGAGACATTGGACAGTGTAAGACATGAAAAAATAATAATTTATAAGTTATCAAGGGTTTGGGAGGGAGGGAGTTTGGGGAGGGAGGGGAAAACAAGGAGATGATACCAAGGGCTTAAGTAGAAAGAAAATGTTTTGAGAATGATGATGGCAAGAAATGTACAAATGTACTTAACACAATGTATGGATGTATGGATTGTGATAAGACTTGTATGAGCCCCCAATAAAATAATTAAATAAAAAGGAAATAATATATACTTTCTAATACCTCAACCACTCATTACCAATATAACTTCTACCACTGTTTGTTCTTCTAATCATCAAATGAAATAATCTTCAAACCCAAACCAAACTCAATCCCAATAAACTGATTCTGATTCACATTGAACCTCCAGGATTGGGCCAAACTTCCTCTCTGGGTTTCTGAGACTGTAATTCTTTACAGGAGACATCTCTCGACCAGAAGGATGCCTAGACACCTGTAACCATGTA
The DNA here is from genome assembly GCF_000313985.2 of Echinops telfairi. Taxonomy (NCBI): domain Eukaryota; kingdom Metazoa; phylum Chordata; class Mammalia; order Afrosoricida; family Tenrecidae; genus Echinops; species Echinops telfairi. Next base: position 11,289,167 of record NW_022103908.1, on the reverse strand, counting down.
ATTATTTCACGCCACTCGTATCTTCTAGCATTGTTGTTTTTTCCTGTCTGCTTAAAAATATTTTTGCTTTGCTTCTGTGACAAACACATTGCATCTCTTTTCTCCATCTGCTTCAACTTGCATTACGTATATATTTTCTTTGGATTATACCTAAATTATGGATGCTTCTTAAGATCTAACCAATTTTATCTGTTCCAAAGAAAACATTGTGTTCGTCTGCCTCAGTTCTTGACTGCAGGAAATGACGCCTCCAGTCAGTCATTGCTGACTTGCTATTGTGTTGTCCATTTCCACTCGCCATTACATTTGAAAGACTCTTGCATGGTGGTATTTATAAATACTCTTCACTCATTTTCACTGCAATATAGTTAAAACACGGCTATAAATATTCTCATATATTAAACCTGGGCAAGAGATTTGTTAGGATGTTTAGGGAAGTGAAATTGCTGAGTTATAAGGTGTGCACATAATCAACCTCACCAGATAACAGAAAATTGGTTTTCAAAATTGGATAAGCCCATTTACATTGCTATTCACAGTGTACGTATGAGGAAGTTTCATTGATCCATGCCTTTTCAGGTTTTCAAACAATGAAAATTGATATTGTCATGTTTTTGCCGGTCAGGCTGGCAGGAAATGGAGCCTCGGTATGGCTTTAACGTGTTTACTTTCCCCTGGGAGACTGAGCTCCTTTCTAAAACATGTGAGAGTCATAAATGTTTCTTCTTCTGTGAAATGCCTATTTGTGTCTTTTGATTCATATCTTTTTGTATCTTTCCTTAAAGATGTATAGGTTTTAAAAGTACATATTCAGCATACAAATACTTTTCTCATTATAATTGTCATAGAATTTCCTTCCATCATTTGACTTTTTAGTCATTTTCAGGTGCTTTTAATTAAAAATTTTTTTTACTTAATACGTTCAATTAGAATGTCTTTTCCTTGAGTAATAGGTACAGCTGAGTGGCCTTTCTGTTTTCTTTGTGGAAAAAATATTGAAATAACAATTCAAATTCATAATAATGAGACTCCAATTGGATCTATTTCCATCGTAAATAACTTATTTTTAAAGAATTTATCTATTTCATGTGATATTTCAAATATTTGAAATAAATGATTGGGTACTTTCTTATAGTGTTTCATTGTAAACAAGCCACTTGTGCTTCTCAGATGTCCATGCAGATCTGTAGCTCATGCCATTTGTCCCTCACAGTAAGTGAGTTACCAAAGACACTGTTTACAGTGCCGTTCCCTGGGAAGATTCTGAACTTCAGACGTCTCAGACTGGAGATGTAACAGGAAGGATTGCAGTGCACTTGCAGACCACTGTCGGCTATCAGGATCCAGCACATCAGGCCAACCTATGTGGAAACCAGCCTGAGGTTCCCACTCTTTCCTCAGCCAGAGGAAACACCGCCCGCCCCCCACAACCCCACAAAGACACTGACCCAATACAGTTGAAAGAGAGTGATTCCTACAACCGAAGTGGGAGACTGAAAGACTTAAGTACAAACTTAAGGTTAAGTTTGTCTCATGAATAGTTTCAAGAAACAAGAATTCACAATTTAAAATTGCTTAATACACACTATAAGAAATTATCATCAATGTAAGCCAAAGAAAATGTTGGATTTAACTTGCAGGAATTATCAGTCACAAAGTGAAAAATACATATGTTTATAAAGCTGACAGAAGGTATTAGATCTGCCCCGTGTTCCGCTGGACATTGGCTTGATCCATTTTTTCCCCTCCCGCCTTTGTGGTAACCAGCTCCCCTGTATGTGCCTTGAGTGTTTCCCGTCTGAGCTAAGTTATGAATCTCTTGCTTTCTTCCTTGGAGCTTATCTGACACCAAGGATGGAATGTTAGCCAAACATACCTGGCAAATTTTCACACATAGGAAAGTGTTAGGGACAAGTTTTAACCAATCCAGGAAGAATGCTCCCATTTTCACTCCTTGGGAGGACAAGTCTAATGACCTTCCTCCAGAACTGCTCAGGACATCTCAGCAGGACCGAGTATCTCTCCCAAGAAGATGTTGTGGTCTTGCTCACTCAGTCTCTTTGGACCACTATCAACCAGAGATTATTGGGAAAATATTTTTTGTAGTAAACACACACACACACAATGCATCGACTATTTCAAAATCTTCTTATGTACAATTCATTGACATCATGTGTGCTCAACATGAGGTGTAACCATATCAGTTACCACCTTTTCCCGTCAGTTTTACCAAATCTCAAATCTCCCTAAGTAAAGAGCTCGTGTCCCTCGCCCTTCCTTCCACACATCATGACCACGAAAGAGCTGAGCTCTTTACACACTTGCCGATTCTAGATATTTCATGGACATTGGATCACCAGTGTCTATATTTTAGTGTCTGACTTACTTTTCTCATCATGTTTTCAAATTCCATGCAGGTTGTATGCTGTATAATGGATGGATGGAAGTTTCTCATTATCTCAGCATGTGTGCATGCCTGCACATGTGTGTCACAAGTTGTTCACTCATTCATTGTTGGATATGTAGCTTAGTTCCATATTCCATTGTGTATAGTGTTACATTGAGCATTGGTGTACATGTATCTGTTGGTGTTTCCACTTCAACTTACTTCTGTCTACCTAGAAGTAGAATTGCTGTAAACAAATGTTTTGATCAGGGCTGTTTTGGTTAATTTCTCAATCACATTAAAAACAAAACAAAAACCAAGCACTATATTTTATGTGTGTGTACTAGTTTGTATCTAATGTGCCACCCTGTGAAAGTAGCGCTCTATAGGATCTGAACATCTTTACCAGAATATCTCATAGAAACTTAAAAAATGCCATGCCTGGAACTATGCTCCTCCTTTTCTCTACAAACTTGCTTCTTCTCCCATACCCTTTATCCTCCTTAGGGGCATCAGCATCGACGGAGCTGCTCAGGAATCTAAAAATCCATTTCCTTGTTCTTCATTTTCATAATACTGTGCCATCAATTCTTACCACATATCTTTTGTGTATGCCCATGTTCTTATTTTTCACTGACAAAGGCATTACTGCCTTAATTAAATTTTTAAAATTATTTTCCTACTGGACTATTAACGTAACTGAAGAAATATCCACATTATGATTTAAACTAAATGTCTTTGAACTAAATGCCATTCAAATTAAGTGTTTTTTCAAGTTGTTACCATGCGATATTTCCAACACCCATTTTTGCCATGACAATAATCTCTAATGTAATTGAGTTACTCTCTGTCCTACAGAACATTGGCCACACACCATACCATGATCTCCTGGCTATCTCATCTCCTAGCCTCTCCTCTTGGGCCCATACTCTTCATTCTACCTAGAAGGTCCTCTCTTGGCGCCTGGCATGCTTCCTGCCCTCTTAACCATTTTAGTTCTTCTCCCATGGCTTTGATGGACACCCTTTCCTTTATACTCATGTTACAGTTTTGACATGCATACCTCTAGTCCAGTCCTTTCAATTAGATTCAGAGAATCTAGTTAAATGTCTGTTTTAACCACTAGTCTATCTTTGAAGAATTTTTATGCTTCATGACCCCAACAAGCAGCAGAAGACACGGTATTGTTGTTGTTGTTTTTGGTTGATATCCAGTGGGTTTCAGCTCATGGGACAGCAGGTTTGCAAAGCAGGTGGCCCATAGTATTTTCAAAGCTATGACATTTCCAAGGCAGATCACCACGTTAGTCAGTGGTCATCTGAAGCTCCTTGGAGCGTGTTAAAACTATCAGCAATTCAACCTTTTGGGCCACCAGGAAGTCATAAGAAGGGATGGATCATGATATATTTACTGTATATTTGTAAATGAACACAAAATGAATGAATCAGAGTACTCATTGTCCTGAAATCAATTGTGACAAACAGCAACTCCCCCGCCCCCATAGGTGAAACTGTCGCAAGGGTTTCCAAGGTTGTAAACATTTAGAGAAGCAGACGGCCTCCTCTTTCTCCACAGTGCAGCTGGTGAGTTCAAATCGCCATACTTGCCATGACCATCAAGCACGTCGAGCACTGTATTGCTAGCGCTGCGTGGATCCACGGGTGGCTTTATATTTGCTCTAACATCTAAATCTAATCCAGGTTGAGTATTATAACTGTTAAAAATAAACAAATAATACAAGTATACTGAAAAAAATACTAAAAATAACGCTTTCACCTCACTCACACAGCTTTGACTTTAGTTTGTTTTCTATGTACTATAATTCTTTTATTTTGATTTAGTCACATTAAATATTTGTTGTTTCAAAGCTATATAATGATAACCTTAGCTTCTTGAAAATTATTGTTCAGTGTACCTTTGAGAAATTACAATGTATACTACCCAATAAAAGCAACACTGGATCGAATAGTTTCACATTTATATAAGTTTAAATTGTTGCACATGGAGCAGTGACAAGCAATAATGTTCTAGTGTTATTTTAATGTATCACATTAAATGTTTCACTATTATTTCATAATGCAACTTACAAGTGTATACACAAGAAATATTCAAAGTGATTTTTGCATTAAAATAATGTCAAAGCACTTATATTTTACAGTATGGATAATGTGAGTAAGCAATAATAAAACTATATGAGGTATTAAAACTGGTGTGTAGAGTCAGAAGAATAAAGAAGATAAAGGGTTGTGGAATTCACACATTATAGTTCACAATATTAATATAGAAGCAAGATTTTAAAAATTCAAGGGATATGAAATAAGTTCATCATCTGACCTTAATAGATGTAAGTAAATCTCTCACAAGGTTATTGTATACGTAAAATATAATATAAATTGATGTAACATGTAAAGTATGCACAATAGGGGTATGTGTACACATATGTGAGTTGTGTATGTGGCCACTCATCTACCTATGTTCTATGGCACTGTGATTTTTGCTGTACTGCTGGAACTATGTCACTGGAATTTTGTATACCAATAGGGTCACCCATGATGAACAAGTTGCAGTCTCGCTTCCACATAGAAATAGATCAGTAAGAAGGGTCTGCTGATCTACTTCCAAAAATCCATCAACAACAACAACAACAACCTGTGAGAATTACAAGAGTATTTCAATATCGTGCCAGAAGAGTCTTCTATGTTGGAAAGCACTCAGAATACACAGTGCTTGCAAAATGACAGGCAGATCAATGATCCTGAAAGTGGAACAGGACGAGGGAAAATTTTGTTCTGTTGTACAGCATTCACCAAAGCCAGAACTGATTATGCAGCAGCTGATTACAATATGTGTGTTCAGGGGCAGTGAATTACTTAATGTGGCTCTTCATACCAAATTATGGATAACGTTGTGAAGAGCAGACATTCCAGAACACTTCACAGTGCTCATGAGAAACTTGTCCATGGATCCAGAGGTAGTTGTGCAAACAGAACAAGGGAACACTGCATGGTTTAAAATCAGGAAAGGGGTGCATCAAGGTGCTGTTTTTTCTATTTATTCAATCTGTGTGCCGAGCAAACCATCAGAGAAGTGGATGATATGAAAAAAAATTTGGCATCAGGATTGGAGGAAGGCTAATTAACAACCTGCCAAATACAGTTGATACAACTTTGCTTGCTGAAAGTGAAGATGATTTGAAGCATTTGCTGATGAAGATCAAAGATTATAGCCTTCGGTATAGAATAAGACTCAATGTAAAGAAGACCAAAATCCTCACAACTGAATCAATAGGTAACAATATGATACAGAAAAGGT
>NW_022103908.1:11280819-11282715 GCF_000313985.2 Echinops telfairi | reverse complement strand
TCATATGCAGATATGCCTACATATGAGTACCTGGAGTAGTGACACAATTGTGCCAACCCCATCACATACACCCTATACAAATACAGGTGTATGTGACAGGTTTGGCGCCATTATGTACTTATGCAGATCAGTCACACTTGTGTAAAGAGCAGCTACTGTGTAGAGAGCAGCCGCTGTGTTGAAAGCAGCTACTCTGTTAAAAGCAGCTACTGTGTTGAAAGCAGCAGTATTGGTGGTAAAACAGCACTTCATAAATTATAATTACATACTGTTTTGTGATTAATCACTATGCTTTAATTATGTTCAATTTATAATAATGAAAATATATCCTGCATATCAGATATTTATACTGCGATTCAGAAGAGTAGCAAAATTACAGTTATGAAGTAGCAACAAAACTAATGTTATGATTGGGGGTCAACAGCACATGAGGAGCTGTATGAAAGGGTCACAGCTGTAGGAAGGTTGAGAACGCTGCCTCAGAAGGAATAGGCTGTCCATTTCTGAGGAAATTAGCCACGGAAATGTTTATCAGTAGCAACAGCACATTTTTGTATTCTGAAATTCTCGTGAATAGCAATAAATAGAACATTGTAAGAGAGAGTGCCAGAAGATAATCCTGATCATGTCAGAAGACACTCAAACTATGACGGAGGAAGAGCTGCCTTCTCAAAGCACTCCTAATGATGTGAATGGGGTAAAGTCTCTGGGACCTTCCTTTGCTGATGGGACATGAGGTAGAATGAGAAGAAACAGCAATAAATATCTGTTACAATTGGAAGGTGGAACGTACAAAGTATGACTCTAGGAAAACTAGACGTTATCACAATGGAAAGGGAACACAAATGTATTGTAATTGACCATTTGGAATCTGCCATCCCTGTGATTTACTATGCTTGGAATGACAAATCAAAAGGAAGATATGTCTTCATGAAAAAAGACATTTCAAGACTCATCTTGAAATATGATGCTGTTATGAAAGGATAATGTCTATATGCATATAAATAAATCCAGTCAATACAAGTATTTTTCAAATTTACACACCAACCAGTGAAGCACGAAGGGAGATGTGGAGGCTTTCTATCAAAGTCCTCCATCAGAAATTGGCCAGCAAGATACATTGATAATTACGGGCAATTTGAATGCAAAGTTGGAAAGAAAGAGGAAGGAATGGTAGTTGGAAAATATGGCCTTAGTGATAGGAAAATAACTGGAGATTGCATAACAGAATTTTGCTAAACCAATGACTTTTCCATAGCAAATGGCTTCTTTCAACCATCCAAAAGATGATTACACACATGGACTCCTCCAGGTAGACTTTACAGAAATCAAATGGACTATATCAGTGGGAAGAGATGATGAAGAAGCTCAATATTGGAAGCTAAACCCATGCCAGGAGCCAATTGGGGACGAGACAATCAATTGCTCATACGTTAAGTTCAGGTTGAAGCTGAAGAAAATAAAAACAAATTCATGAGAATCAAAATACCATGAGCGTCAAGGGCAGACAGTGAGTGGATCCCACATGAACTTTGAGAACATCTCAAGGACAGATTTGCTGCCTTGATCACTGATGACAGAAGATGTGATGAACTGTGGAAGGATATCAAGAATATCATTCATGAAAAAAGATATGAAGAAAGTGAAGGAAAAAACGTCATGAAAAAGAACAGCAAAGGCGGGGAAAAGATCAGACTGGATGTCAGAAGACACTGTGAAACTTGCTCTTATTAAAGAGTTATTATCTCCGCAGGTCTGTCTGGATAGGACAGGCTGGATGAACAATCTGGAGGAGAAAACAACGGGACTGACAGTTCTGGGGGGACATGGGAGAGGGAGAGGTGGGGGGAAAGGAAGTGGTGTTAACAAACCCAGGGACAAGGGAACAACAAGTGA
>NW_022103908.1:11276833-11279435 GCF_000313985.2 Echinops telfairi | reverse complement strand
AAAAAAAAGACAAAGGGAAGAGATGATAAGTAAAAGCTGAACTGAAAACTTCAAAAGGCAGCTCGAGAAGACAAAGTGAAGTAGTATAAAAAAAATACAGAGACTTATAGGTAGAAATCAAAAAGGAAGAACACACTCAGCATATCTTATACTGAAAGACCTCAAGAAAAAATTCAAGCCTCGAGTTGCTCGATTGAAAAATTCTAAGGGCAAATATTGAACGATGCAGGAAGCATCAAAAAGAGATGGAAAGTACACATAATTATTGTACCAAAAAGAGTTCATGGACATTCAAGCATTTCAAGAGGTAGGACATGACCCAGAGCCAATGATATTGAAGGAGGAAGTCCAAGCTAAACTGAAAGTATTAGGCAAAGACAAGGCTTCAGGAATTGATGGAATGCCATCTAAAATGTTTTAGCAATTTGATGAAGCAGCAGAAGCACTCACTACCTGAGTGGAACAGATCTGCACTTGTACCTATTCCAAAGAAAGGTGACCCAACAGAATGAAGAAATTATCAAACAATATCATTGACATTATATGCAAGTAAAATTTTGCTGAAGACCATTCAACACAGGTTGCAACAGTATATTTATATAAAGCTGGCAGAAATTCAGGTCAGATTCAGAAGAGGTTGTTGGATTAGGGATTTCATTGCTGAATTCAAATGGATCTTGAGTGAAGGCAAAGAATATCAGAAAGATGTTTACTTGTGCTTTATTGACTATGTGAAGATATTCAACCATGTGAATGATAACAAACTAGATAGTTTGAGAAAAATGGGAATTCTAGAATCCTTCATTGTGCCCATATGGAGCCAGTGCATGGATCCAGAGACAGTTTGTATGAAGAGAATGAGGAAATAATTCATGGTTCATAATTAAGAAAGGTATTTGTCTAGCTTTTATCCTTTCACTATACTTATTTAATCTGTATACTGAGCAAATAATCAGAGAAACTAGACTATAGGAAGAAGAACTCAGCATCATAATTGGAGGAAGGCTTATTAAAAACTTTTGATATGCAGATGATGCCACCTTGCTTGCTACAAGCGAGGTGGACTTGCAACACTTGCTGCTGATGAGCAGGAATTGCACTGTAAAGGAATCCTATTAAAAAAATCCTCAATCCCCACAACTGTAGCAATAGCTGACGGGAATATGTCAGAGTTGTGAAGAAGTTCATCTTACTTGGCTCTATAATCCATGCTTATGGAAGAAGAAATGAAGAAATCGATGGATGCATTGCATTTGGTAAATCTGCCGCACAAGACATTTTTAAAGTGCTGAAAAGAAGGATGCTTCTCTGAGGACTACAGTGTGTCTGAACCAAGCTACAGTATTTTCAGTTGCCTCATATGCCTGTGAAATTGGTTCTATGGTGGGCTTTCTGCTTCTGTAAAGACGTGTCGTCTTTGAATTCTCCAAGGGCACTTCTCCAGTGCCCTATGGGTCCCTGTGAGTCAGAATTGACCAGATGGTGGGGACTTAGGTTTATTAGTTGTATAATTATACATTACACAAAAATTATACCATTGCATAAACATTATTATAGGATGTATCAATCTAAAATTGACTAGAGTAGGGATAATGAACAAATAAATTATCACATGTAATTGTGTAACTATATTAAATATTACCATATGATTTATTAATTTCTAGAATTGCCTAGAGTAGAATCAACAAAATGCATCCTTCATATTACTTTCTTAAAGAAACTATGATATGATCATGGTAGAAGCAGTCGATCTGGCCAGGTATCTGTCAAGTTCTAATGAACTCACCGCTTCTCCTGGTACTTCATTGTCAGTTTGAAAGGGCAGGAGGAAAGCCTTCCCACATCACCCTCCATTTAGGAAACATACTGAAATAGAGATCCATTTACTTGGAGGAATTACATTAATGGTATTATTAAAGGGATCATAGAAATATGTTGGAATTATTTCCAACTGCTTACTCTTAATTGATTTTATATTATAATGGAAAATAGAAAGGACAGAAACACCATTCAGCATTTTACCAATTAGACTACACTACCCAAGAGAAAATTAAAAAACATGCCTTTCTTTTATGTTTTTAATTCACTCTAAGTGGTATTACTATTCAGATATCCCAAACCAGCCATAAGTCAAATAATTCTTTATATTTAAGAATGGAAGGAAAGCTCTTAGAAGTTCATTTTAAAAGTAAAAATATTAATTCAATTCATCCTACCAAAATACAAATACTTACGTATTTAGGTAAAATAACTGCCATATACTCTACCTAAACCCTGATATTTTCAATCACTTCATCTGCACGTGCAAGCTGGAGAATGATAAGGGAACAAAGTACGGATTGCTGCATTTGTGTTACAGTGCTGGTGAGGAATTTTGAAAGACCCATGGACTGCCAGAGAAATAAACAAACAAATTATCCTAGTAGGGGTTCAGCTAGAATGTTCCTCAGAGTTGAAGATATTGAGACTTGTCTTACATACTTTGGACAGGTTATCAGGAGAGAGCGTTCCCAGGGAAATGACATCATGCTTGGTAAACCAGAAAGTCCGTGAATCAGAGGCAGACTCTCCAGTTGGATTGCCATGGTGACTACAGCAATGC
>NW_022103908.1:11248893-11276390 GCF_000313985.2 Echinops telfairi | reverse complement strand
TCCAGCTCCAGGGCTCTAGTGTAGCTCCATGTGTCTTATCCACAGAGATGTCTGACAGGGAGTAAGCACAAGTCCTGCCTCCAGTGATCTATTTATCTCCTTAGCGCCTCCAAATGAGGTCACCAAACTGTGACCTGATTGACAGGCTCAACTCCACCCCTTTGCTTTTAAGTCTCACATTGACAACAGATTATGTAACTAACATGAACATTATGACTCATAGTTACGCAAAAGAGAGTAGAACTGCCTCTGTGGGTTTCTAAGACTGTAAATCTTTATGGGAGTAGAAAGCCTCATCTTTCTCCAATGGAGCAGCTTATGGCTTTGAATGGCTGACCTTGTGCTTCACAGCCCAACGTGTAACCACTACATCATCAATGCTACTTTTAAAATACTTTGGTTGGATTGTTTACAAAATTATGACTAAGCACATTTATTACATTTGTTCATTGAAAATTCCCCAGATTCTACCCCAAATTTCCTTTCTCTGGTTGTCCTAAGATTCATCTCCTCCCTAAGACTATCTATCCTGAGAAACACTTATTTTCTAAGACCGACAACATCAGGACAAACATTCCCCAAATTATTACTTTTTATTGTTTTATTTCTGTTAAATATAATGTAATTCAGGGCGGTTTTCTGTGAAATAGATGTCCATGGTGAGCGCTTGCAAATGTAGCTCTTTTTTATGTGACTGGAGGATAAAGCTAAAAGGAAGGAATCTGAATGTTCCATTAAGAAATTTAAATGAGCCTAATGAGAAAGTCATGAAGGCCTTTAGTGACAATGGATAGCAACACATGAAATAAATGGAATACATCCCTGCTGATTGGTGGAGTCTTAACGAGTCCCCCGCCTGCGATGAGAATGGGGAGATCCCTAATACCACATCATCCTCTTAAGCTTCTGTCTTCACTCCCAGGCCTATTGCCCTTACTCCTCAGAACATGGTTTGACGCAAGCAACACTCACTCTGTGTTCTGGTGAATGGCACAACTCCCCTTCCATTATTTTTATAATAACACAATACTCATCCTTTTAAATCTTGTCAACTTCAATCCCATGGCCTATTGACCGTGACTTTGCAAATATGATCAAAAGTAACCATTTTAAACTGTTGGCGGAGTGAATTCGGTTGAAATGCACATCTAGACAGATCCCCCACCATACAAGGTAGATGAGCGGGCAGGCCAGGTAAGAAGTTTGAACATCCAGTCATCATCTCTACATGTTATGTGTGTATGTGCATTCTTTATGTGGGCACACGCTTTGTGCAGAAACGTGCTATGTACATAAGAGGACTTATCCAAGATTGTCCTTTTAATCACTGTTCATAACAGTGAAACGTTTGGAAACAACCCATATTCTTACCATCATGAAAACGAATTCACACGTGGTAAAGTCGTGATATTATAGAATGCTTACACAGCAGGGACTTAGCACTGAATTTATTATTATTAGAAAGCTTTTCTGCTCATATTGAGCCCAAATGCTACACATGGCATATACGATATTTTAATGTAGCTCTTAAGCCATCCAAAATAACCCTATGTTTCTGTAATGCCTATGTAATATATGTGATAAAACACATATAAAAATATAAATAACAATTTCACATTAACGGATACCCCTTGGAAGGACAGGAAATGTAATCAGGGGGGGAATGAGCGCAAGGCCTTTTTTCCTTTAATGTGGTATGAGAGTATCCAGATGTTCATTAAATAAATCCAATATATTTTACTATTTTGTCTGAAATATATCATACTTTAATAAGATAAAAAAAGAAAGTTTAGGTGAAGCTTGTCTGGGGCAAGAGAGATACAGTGGATTTAAGAACAAGTTGATTGCCTTCATGTAGAACCTTCATTTTAAAAAGGAACTTCGTATTTTTTTCCTTGTGCTTCCGAAGAATGAATAACCCACATATAGAAATATTGTCCGTTACGCTAATTCCAGATGACTCTTTAGACACTGCCCAAATACACAGATATTTTAATACCAGAGGGCTGGATATGGATCAAGTTGAGTTGCCTATCATGTCCAGTCCAAGCTGCAGCAAATTCTTGTCTACATCTGCTTTTTGTAGCTATCAAAACAACCTTGTTATAATTTTCACTTCTTCAAATATTGTTCAAATGATTCACTTGAAATATTCATTTGTGTTGTAATCAGTGCTACTGATTTTTCTGTTCTATAGAGTCTTCTGCAAAATATTTCTGGGACTTACTTGGTTTTAAATAGTCCTAAATATGTCTTGAAATTGGGTTCATTTAGACATTCAATAATAAGCATGTTTTCTTAGAAAAAAAAAAAAGGAAAACATAGTAACTGCTACTTACACCTACCTCTCACTTCCATCAAATCAAAAGCTGCTCTGCAGGACCAGGTAGAACTACCCTATGGGTTTCCAAGACTGTAACTCTTTATGAAAGTAGACAACCTTGTCTGTCCTCCAAGGACAGTAGGTAGTTTCAAACTCTCGACCTTGTGGTTAGGAGCCCAACTTGTAACCATTATACCAGCAGGGCTGCTCAAACCTACCTAGATATAAATAAATATAATATTTACTGGTTATCAAGTTTGCTATCCTTATACATATAAAACATATTAATACAATTTCTACTTATATGGGGTATGATGCAATTTTTATTCAACTTGGACCAGTTAAGTGTATGGCAAAAATGTAATGCTGCTTGAGGACCATTTCTGCACCTACATTTTGTTCATATATTTCTAGCATGTTGTTGCTGTGATTAGGTACCACTGAGTTCATTTTTGACTCATCGAGGACCCATGTGAAAGAGTCGAATGGTCCCATTGGGCTTTCTAGGCTGCAATCTTTGTGGAAGCAGATCCCTAAGCCTTTATCTCACAGAGTGGATGGTGGATTCCAGTTAGCAACAAAATTCTTAACCATTTCGCCACCAGGGCTCCTTCTTTCCAGCATGCGGGTTGACAGTATCACTTGTTGGCTTTCTTGTCAACAGAGGACTTGAGGCATGGTGACAGTCATAAATCACAATCGTGGTCTACTCTTTGACATGGCAGGAACTGAAAATTCCTTACCTTGAACATATCAAAGCTCCTCTCTCCCTTGCCTTCTTATATGATGAAAGCTTAAAAGCTAACATGTTTACCCTCAAGATGTTCTGACAGCTGGGCCGTGTAACTTATTTCTAGCCAATAAGAAGCAGCGGGTGGGTAAAATTCCAAGAAAGACTTTTTAAAAGGGCCCGTCTGAACTGAAGAACCCCTTTGTCCCTCCTACCTTTCCTTTTCATCTTTTATCTTAGTCTAAAGCATAAAGTCAACACTTGGCTTCTTGGCAATGGTTTTGTGAGTGTGAGAAAAATGTTTTATGTTAAGATGGCTGACGAGAAAAATAAAAAGAGCTGGTATCTTTGAAGACATCTTGAGAACCTACAGAAGTCCTAGACGGGCTTCTTCCTGCCTTCTTACTGCAGAAAATAGGCAAATAAACCCATCTTTCAGAAAAGAGAAAAAGATTGTAAACTAGCCTTCCTCTCATTTGCTGCTGAATGTAGTTCTAACTAGTACGGCTAAGATAGGCATCTTAATAGTGCTTTTGACTTTGGAGAAATTGTTCAGCTTAGCTGCTCCAACCCTCAGTTTCCCAATTTCTCTTTGACAGGTAATAATTTTACTCTCATGACTGTCAATTTTGTAATCTCTGCATCAAGTCTAATATGTTCTAATCACCCCTTTTCCCTCATATATGATTAATTTCTTTTCTATAATTTCCATACAGCTCATTGATTCACAACTAGGGCCATATTGCACCTCAGAGAGGCAGTTGGCAATGACAGGAGATAGGCCAAGGCAGCTCCAGTGGTACAGTGGGCTATGAATTGGGCTGCTAACCACAAGGTGAAGGGGTCAAACCTACCAGCCATTTCGAGGGAGATAATAGGCCTTTTGTTCTCATAGAATTTTACAGCCTTGGAAACCCACCAGGCAGTTCAACTCTATCCTACAGGGTCACCATGAACTGAAATCAACTCTATGGCAGTGAGTTTTTGTTTGTTTGTTGATAGTCTTGACGGTCCTTATGAAAGGTGGAAATAGTAATCCCAGCTAGTGGATAGAAAGCAGGAATAGAGTTAATCAGTTGCCATCAAGGTGATTCTGGTACCTAGGGGCAGAGTGGAACTACTCCACTCTACTTCAATGTTATGACTTTCTGAAAACAGATAACCAGACTTTTCTCCAGAGGTACTTCTGAGTGGATTTGAACCACAGCCTTTCAGGAAGTAGAGTGTCTACTTATTTTAGCCACCCATGGACTTCCACAAATAACCACAGCAAAGAATGATATAGACACACATATCCAGTGTCGAAGATTAGGAGCCCTAGGCTCCATCAAGATAGACCCAACTCTCACACAGTTTTAGAATGTTTGCACTTAGCTTTAGAATGTTTGCACTTGCGTTCTTCTCTCCCTTTCTCACTTGCACCTGACCCCCTTGTCCCCTGAGTAGTAACACTCGGGAAGGTGTTGTTCATGTTCAAGTCATTCTTCCCATGTACCTCAGTGCTCTTTGCCGATGCTTTCATGCTCACGCCTCCCTTGAAACTGCCCCTAACAAGGCCATCCACAGTCTGCATCCTGTATCAATTCATGATGACCAAGTATTACCTAGACACTACTCAACCTCCCCGCGTCATTTAACATGGCTTTAAGTTGACATGGGCAAGGTGACAATGAGTTGTTTTTAAGATGCTGTCTTCCCTATAATTCCATGACATTGTATTCAGCTGCTTGATCCATTTCCACAACAGTCCACACATAGCGTCTTTGTGGCTAAATCCAATCGTTAATGCTCATTCTCTCCATCTCCTCTCTCCCTTTCAACCTTACTTAATCAATCAGCAATAATTATCATGGTAGATGACCTTTTTTCTCTTTGAAGAACTATCCTAATTTGACTTTCAAGCTTGTGTACGTTTGTGGTCCTCCTCTTAATGGACTGGGTGCGGATTCTATTTGGCTCCCCAATCTTCCTGACTATGTGCTCATTTTAAACAGTGTGTTCCTCCCCCGAGTTTATCGAGTCCAGCTGCTGTACATGCTGATGGAAGTCCTTGGGTGGCACAAGAGTTAAAATGCTTAGCGACAAGTGCAAGAGTTGGTGGTTAGAGTCCCACCAGCAGAACCTTCAATGAATGGTCTCATGACCTACTTCGGACAAGTAAGTAAGTTAATAAGTTAAACAGTTTTACTCTACCTACAGTGGAGGTGGCCCCAAGTGAAATTGACCCACTGAAAACCAAACACACCGCCATCAAGTCAACTCCAACCCAGAGTGATCTGACAGGCCCGGGGAGGACTGCCTCTGCGCTTTTACAAGACTGTGACTCTCTCTGGGAGTAGAAAGTCTTGTCTTCCTCTCTTGGAACGGCTGGTGTTTCTCAACTGCGAACCTTATGCCTCACGGCCCAACGCTTAACCACTAAGTTAACCGGGGCGACTCCTCATGTATGTGTTTTAGGAATCTTGTTTGTTAACTGGCTTAAAATGAGTAATGTCTGGCCTTCCCTGAGGGCCTCTATGAGATGGATTGACATCGTGGCTTCAACCATTCCACAAATAACAATGATGAGGATGGTTCAGGGCCATGTGCTGTTTCATCCTGTTGGACATCGGGTCACTAATAATCAGAACCAACTCCCTGGTACCTAACAACAACAACAACAACAACAAACTCTAGACTGCTCACCCCATGCTGCTCCTATTGCCACATACGATGCCATCAGCTCCCCAGGTACTCGGGCTCTTTGTAGTCATTCGTGACTCCTCTCTTTCTTTCAAAGTTCTAGTAACATTTCAAGGAAATTTGGCTCTGCCTTCAAAATATGTTCTGAATATGAATATTTTTCAACTAACTCTACTACATAAATCTCTTTTCTAGACACCAAACTGTATACCTTGCACAAATAAAACAGTTTGCTAAATGTTTTCCACATTCCACTCTGTACATTTAATGAGTGCAATCAATGCTACATTTCTAAAGCTTAATCAGATCCTGTTTCTCTCCTATTTAAAATCCTTCAATTGATGCTTAAGAAAAGTAGAATTGAATCAGAATCCTTTACTATTATCTAAGAAACTACAATATTATCCATATGTATAACACTGAGAAAAATGGTGTGTTAGTCTGAAAAGACTAGGAAATAAATCCAGGGAGACCAATGTGTGCAAGAGAGTGTTTTATATCAACGAGTAATTGTATATTAAGACAATATCCCGGCCCAGTCCAGATCAAGTCCATAGGTCCTATATAAATACATATGTATGATACTAGTTCATAAATTCTTCTACAGACTCACACAGCACATACAACAATGTGAAATGCAGTACAATCACAGGTCAGTGGGTGGAAAGTCATGTGGATCCAGTGGTGGTGGAAGCATCTCAGTGCTGGTGTGGGTCTC
Source organism: Echinops telfairi (assembly GCF_000313985.2). Taxonomy (NCBI): domain Eukaryota; kingdom Metazoa; phylum Chordata; class Mammalia; order Afrosoricida; family Tenrecidae; genus Echinops; species Echinops telfairi. The sequence goes on along the minus strand of NW_022103908.1, from coordinate 11,269,937 downwards.
TGTGTGCCTCCTCCAGCTCCTGGGCTTTGGTTCTATCAGGGATCTCCATGTGGCTTGTCAGCAAGAAGACAAGCAGAGAATCTGTGTTTATCTGGCCTCTAATCAGCCATCTATCTCCATCGTGCCTCCAAATGAGGTCATCGAGCTGCAGCCTGATTGACAGGCTAGCCTCCATCCCTTTGCAAGTTGCAGGAGATTAGGTAACTCCCATAAATGGGCATTCCAAAATGTTTAATTGGTTCATCATAAAAATACACATAGAGCAAGAGGCAGTTGTTCAAAATGAAAAATGGTTTAAATTCGAGAAAGGCCGTGTCGTGGTTATATACTTTCTTCATCCTTATTCAGTCTGTATGATATTGGGGACCAGCTGTCAGGTTGACAGTCACGGGCAGTCTTGCCCAGAAGTCAGGGATTCGTGTTACCCACAAGTCAAGGATTTGTGTTAGCCTTCACAATAGTAATTATCTATATGACAAACAAACAAATCAACTAATATAATGTTCTGGTTTAGATTCAATGTATCCTGAAGTCCTAGGAACAAGGGACAAAGTAATGTTTTGTCTGTCAAGTTTCTCATACAGATTGAATATAAACCTTGTAGTAATGTTGTTCGGGGCTGACCTCTGATCAGACCTCCCAAACCCATCCTGTCTCTGTTTCTCTTTCTTGCATCCCTACCCCCACTCTCAGGTTCTCTCGTTGTACATTCTATTGGCTGATTTGTTTGCTTGTCATATCTGTGATATACAAATGACACACCTTGAGAGCAACGTGAAGCACTTGGTGATGAATATCAAACACTGCAGCCTTCAGTATGATTTAAACTCAATGTAAAGGAAACCCACATTCTGACAATTGGACCAATAGATGTCATGATAAGTGGAGAAAAGACTGAACTTTTCAGGGATTTCATTTTACTTGGATGCCCAATCACTAATCACGGAAGCAATCATCAATAAATAAGACAACATATTACACCGAGCACACCTGCCGCACATAAGACCTCTTTAACGTGTTAAAGAAGTAACTGTGAGGACTAAGGTGCACTTAACTCAAGCCACAGTATTTTCAAATCTCTCATATGCATCTGAGACCTGGACATTGAATAAGGAAAACAGGAACAAAACAAACAAAACATTTGGTGCTGGCGAAGAATTGATGCATTTGTCACTGGCGAAGACTGCTGGACTATCAGACCACAAGCAAATCTATCTTGGAAGAAGTTCAAGCAGAATGCTCCCTAGAAATGGGAATGGTAAGACTTTTCCCCAAGTTAAGACAATCAGGAGAGACCAGTTCCTGGAAAAGAACATCATACTTAGTCAAAAAGAGGGTCCACACAGCAGAGAAAGACCCTTGATGGGCTGGATGTGACTGCAACAGTGACCCAAACATAACGTGCTTTGCGTTGCCCTGCTCACAGGGTTACTACGTCAGCACCAAATAGATGCAGCAGCAGGCACGGTCCAGGTGACCTCCAGTAATTCTTATCTTCATATCTTTGTATAGACCTTTGACACATTGCATCGGGGTTGGTCTATGTGGCTGACAGGTCATGGCAACAGTGGCACGTGTGTCTTCTAAAGGCAGGTAAAGTCGTCAAAGATATTGCCACTTCTATCTTTAATCACTGCCTCTGTGAGATGCCAGCACCATTTCATAAAGACACTTAAGAAGCCCTACCAGAAGAGTTGATGTGGCAAGAAATAGAAGTTTCCTGCCCCGGGCAGCACCAACTCATCACCTAGGGGAGCCATCTCAGAAGAAGATTGTTGAACTCTGATCAAGATGATCAAAACTCTGGCCAGCATCTGGACTTAACCTTCCAAAGTGACTGCGCTAGAACCACTTAGCTATGATGCTCTTGAATTCACAATCCACGGATAGTATGTTAAATAACAAATGTCTGTCGTCTGTGTTTTAAGCCATTAACCTTTGGAGGTATTTCTCATGCAGCCATAGAAAATAACACAACGGGTCTCAGCTCTACGATATATTCATTTTCCAAATCTCCACATGGCTTTGAAGGTGGGGAAACAATATGTGAAATAATGTCCGGCTTCGGCTTTTGTGCCTTTCTCTCTTTGTTTCCCACTTTGCTTCCTAACTGCAAGCACACCCTTGCCTGCCCCTCCTCTCAGTCACTGATTTAAGAGCTAGGCAAGGAGGGTCTGCTAGGTGTCTGACAACTCGTCAAGCATGTCACACAAAGTCACACAGGCAGGAGAAAGCGAAGGATTGGCTAGCTTCTTGGGAGGCAAGAATTAAAAATCACTTAGAAAAACAAATCCAATTTAGCCCATGTACAATGGAAATAAGAAAAAAATATCTATAGTTATAAGTGTTTTGATGGAACATGTGACCAAATTCATGCAAAGCATTCTGCATCCATCGTTAGTATTAGATAAATATTGGCTATTATTATTGACTTTTCTTTTACCTGATTGTTTTTAAATATGTAAAGGTTTTTCACTCACTAAAATAGATTAGTAGAAACATTATAAACTTCTCACACTGCATAGCAACTGATGATTTATATGAAAGAAGTGTTTTCTGAAAACTGTTATAAATTGGGGATAGACCTTTTAATACATATGTTTTCACCATCATTTTTTTTAAAAAGGCTGGAAATTAACCACAGGCTGTGTTATCTAAATTATAGTAAGAGATTATCATATTAGCATAGTGCAAACAAGAGACTTTAAAATGTGGTAAGAAAGAGAAAGCAGCGAGAGATTGACTTGGATGTCATTTTCTTATTGCCTTTTGAAACCCAAGAACACGTTGCTTCTCATAGAAGGCAAAGCACTGGAAACCATTTGGCAGCAAGGCTATTATTTCGCATACGATTACATCTCATACGGAGGCACACTGGCAGACATGTGGTGGCTAAACTGTCCATGTTCAACTGGCATAAAGAAATGCAGTTTGTTTTACACTTGCATCCGTCCAAAAGATAGCCACCCACAGGAAGAGCTGAAGACTTATTTGACACCAGCTCCATAACCAATGGTTTTAGTTATCACTTGAAATTCGTGAGACTTTTGATACAAGGTTAAGATTTTTTGAAGAGCAATTTGGGACCAGAGGGTAATGGCAGATGAAGCAGAAAAGTTAAAGAGAGAAAACGCTCTCCTCATTCCCTGCCTGGGTTTGGATTTAAGGGTTGCTAAAGCAGGCGGTCTCATGGACAGATAGCTCCTGAAAGCACAGATGTATTCATTTACTACTTTTTGAAAATAAATTAGGTAATTAAATTTAAAAAAATTATTTTATTGGGGGCTCGTACAACTCATCACAATCCTTACATCCATCCATTGTGTCAAGCACAGTTGTACATTTGTTGCCATCATCATTCTCAAAACATTTTCATTCTACTTGAGCCCTTGCTATCAGCTTCTCATTTCCCCTTCCCTCCCCCACGCTCCCTCCTTCCCTCCCAAACCCTTGATCATTTATGAATTGTTATTATTTTTTCGTGTCTTACACCGGCCGATGTCTGCCTTCACCTACTGTGTCTAATTAAATTATCTTCTCCAAACCAATTATATAAATCCCTAGCCAATGAATAAACTTATACATTTTTCAGGATACCAAAAGTAAGGGCATTGCTCATAAAATCCAGACAACCAACTTCTATATCCCTGAGCTGAATACTTAGTAACTCAACCGGAGCGTTGTGGTGGTTATCATTTGAGAGAAAGAGGAGCTGCAGCTATCTGTAATGAAAACACAACACTAAAGAGGTGCACACAGGAAGCATTAGTGGCAAAAGTTACCTTCATCCAAAACACACTCAGGGTCATCGAGGGTGCATATCAATCTAAATGAACTACTGACGTCAACTAGGAAATGGAGGGTAAGATTCTTAAGGGGTCTGCAAGTGACAAATATATAAATAAGTTGCTATTTCTGAAACATGGAGAGGAATTATTTTCCCAACTCGAAGGCGGAGAAGAAAGAAAAGTGACACCGGGTCTTGGAGGAGAGACTGATCAGGGGAGATGGTCATGCGAGCCATGACCCGCCTGACAAGCCTCTAGGGTTCAGCAAGGTCAGCCCTCCCTGTAAAACATTGAGTGGATCAGTATGCGAGTGGGGGCTGAGAAAGGCCTGTCAAGGATAGGAGGGTAGGTTCCAGAAAGGACTATACGAATGCAAACCATAGAGAGTCTCTTAGCATACAAGGGGGAAATAGCTAGGAATGGTCATAGGTGGTAGAACTGAGAATTTCAGGTATGTTTGACATCAGTGGGACGAAAATAAGTGAGTAAAATAGGGACTGGGGATGTAACATTCTGAAGGTGTGTACACCGTCTAAAACATAGCCATACATTGAGAAGAGTCATCGGTTGCCTGTATCAAATGTGCTAACTAATAAAGAGTTGTTTTCCTTTACACCTATGATCTTTTACTACTAGGTGAACAATTTTGTTTGGGGTTAGGCTTCTTAACTCACCTTCCATGCCTTTTCTAAGGTAGTTCACTGAGTGGAGGATGATTTGAGAATATTTTGTCTGTAATTATACACTTGGACACAACAGAAAATGACTTGAGGAGAAAACCAAAGGATAGATGATAAGCAAATAAAGATGAGGCATGAGGATTCAGAAGGAGCACGTGAAACAATTTTCCTTTTTACTTCTTGCTTGCTCTCCTGGGAGAGCCCTCCCTACACTGTCTGTAAACCCCTCCGCTGTTTACACGATCCTGTCACTTCCATTCATTTTTCTTCTTTCTGTGGAGCTCCCACGTTCACTTTGTCTCACCTCCTATAGCTCATGTGTACACTCACCAAGCCTACTGGCCCACAGCCCTGATGCCTGCTTTCTGGGAGCAAAGAAAGTATCCGTCTGCGCAGCCTGTGAGAATAGAAAATTCTATAGAATGGTTGGCTAATGGGAGGATAATAATTCAGAAGACAAATGCTAAATAACTAAATATCAAACAGCCTTTGTCCCCAAGAATTCTTGCAACTTGCACTTTGAGCAGAGATCCTGAGTGTTGTTCAAAATCATTGTCTCTTCAACGCCTCTGTCTTATCAGCTAACCTTTGCTCTTTCCCCTTACATTCAGCTCCATTCCTAATGTGGAACAGCCTAGCACTTGTGTTGTTCTGGAAATCTCTTTTAAGCCATAACCTGAAGCCCTTCCTTTTGAATCAAGGCCAGCTACACCAGGTAGATCATACCATTCACATAAGAGTAGAATTTCATTTTTAAGTAGCATTTCCCTCCCCTCAACACATATCTTTTCATCGGAGCAATGGGAAGGGCTTGCATTTTAACATTTTTCTCTTGACTTCTCACATTATAGGGTTGTAAGCCTAATGAAAACCTAAAAAAGCTCTAATGAACCTGAGTAACAGACAACATTTTAGAGAAACACAAGTTTTAGTTACCTCCCCCCACCCTCACTACCGCCCCAACTGAGATTGGTTCTCCAGTTTACCAGGGGATAATCATTTCATTTAATGCCTCACTTTCCTCATCTGCAGAACAAATTCAAAATGGCCATCTTCTATGTATATACCAGTGCATTGTTTTGTATCGTAAATGAAATAATATAAGTAGGATCATTTTTAAGCCATAGAAATCACTTAAAACATTGGACAGTACTAAGTGCTATCTTCAATATTGAATATATATGTAATGTTTACATATTTAGAAGGCTTGCTTATGTAAACATACACACACAGCGTAATCAGTAGAATCCTGATTATAGTACCTACTAACTTATTTTGTAAACATGAAATAACAAAATGTGTATTATGTATGTAAGATTATCCATGGGTTTACAAAATGTAAATAAATACAGTCATCTAGAGATGTGAACATTGAAAGGTGACCAATACAGTACTACATCTGCTAATCTAGGCAAATATCACCAGGGAGAGGGTGTTAATCTCACACTGTACCCACGAAAATCCCATTTTAAATCTGACTACGGCCAAGACAAAGAATTGGATTTGTTTTTTCCATGTCGAACACGAAGGCAATGCAGGCATCTGTAAATTATGATGACAAACATATTAGGATAATCCTCAGGGTATACAGTTGATTCTCCTTCATTTCTCCTCCTGCGAAAGCATATCTTCAGCATCCATGGCATTTTATTTTGGAGATGAAATGTTTTGAACCTAGCATGATCTTTTCTTTAATTCTCCCTTGCTCTGTATTACAAGGTGTCTGCGAAGGACAAAGCTGGCCCTCTAACGGGCCCATCATGGCATTTATCTGGGTCTCTGGGATACAAAGGGGAGTTGGGGGTGGAACCTATCCACGATTAATCATGGGTGGTGATGTCTTTATTGGCTGCTGACCTTGCCATGAGACGCATGAGTTATAAGAAGGTTCTCTGTTACCCCAATCCCTATTTTCTTGAAGGAGGATATAAATCACAGGGGCCTCATGAATTTCTCATATTTACCAGGTCCACTCCCAAACTTTCCACAGGAGATGCAGTGTAACCACTTATTTTTCCAATGTAAAAAAAATAATTTTTCAGCTTGTTCAGATGTCACGTAAGGAGCCTGATGATTGAGATGATCCGGCTGAGAGTGACCCGGGGATCCAAGGGGGATGCCAGCTTGGAGCCCTGAGAGAAGCAGACAGTTTCCATCATCCGCATGTTTGGGGTTGTTTGCATTACTTCTTCTCTAACCTTATGCTCGAAGCAACAATCACGGTAGATTGCCTTATTCTGTTCCATTAAGAACTGAAGCATGCAATAAATCAAGTTCCAGAGTGACATATCTTGCTTCGGTGGCATGATAAGTTGCTTCTTGGCTGAAATTCAGATGAAGAATATCTGGATTTTGTAAATATATTTCTCCATATTCCCTTGAAACTTAAGCTTAAACTTTAAGTGCTATATGATGCCTGGGGAAGAGGGCCGACAAAAGCAGAGAGAGGAGAAACACAGCCTTTGGAAATATCAAGAGATTTCTTTGGGAAATACAATAGTGTAGATTTTAAAGGTTTATCATGTATATATTTATGACCATGAAGAAAAATTGCATAGTTATTATAGTTAATCCCTGCTTATAAAAACTCAGTTTATTACATCCAAATGCCCATGATGTAACAAATAAAGTGTATTTTCCGTCATGTACAAAAATACAATTTAACCAAGTTAAGATTTCTCTGGAAACCCAGGGGAAAACCTACATGAATAAAGCACTTTTACTCAAACATCAAACTTTCAGGCTACAACAGAGGCATCTCATCACAGACTAACCAGCATTCACATTGCAAACTATATTAATACAAATAATTATTAAAGATCTTTTATTCAATTTTACCATGGGTGAGTGATCTTTGGATACACTGGGGGCCACAGCAAAATCACCTCTGTCACTAAGTTTTCAGACTCTCCCGGGGACGATAGAGTCCTTTGTGCCCAGAACTGTAATTCAAGGCAGGTGATACTCTGATAAGTTAGAGCATAATGCTTAGTTTTGATAACCCACTATTTTATAACTAGTAAGTATCTGATGCTGGTGGAAGAGGAGTGGTCATTTGATATGCAGACATTTGATACGACATCACGTCATAAGGGTGGCTGGTGAGAATGGTACAGGGATTGCAGAAGGAATGGCAATATCAGCATTGGTTCGATGGCAATCAGTTTGACTTTGGAGTTCTTTGATTACGTGCTGGAGGCTGGTCCTGCTCTAAGAATGTAAATAAGGTTTTAATTTAATAAATTCTATTCAATTTATTCTATCACAAGCCCCAGAAGGTGGATGCTATTATAATCACCCCCTATTCCACAGAGAAACAGCTGAGGCACAGACTGTTGAAGTAACTTGCCTAAATTAGGGAGCGTGGCGTTGGTAGTCAAGTCTCGCCTGCTTCACACTTGTTATGTTCCACCAATATTCCACGGGTCTAGCAGATTCTGAGAGGCTGGTGGGACAAAATGAAACAAAGGCTTTCTTGTGTGTGTCTTATGGTCTCAAACAAGGAGTCACTGAAAGCTTTTGAGCAGAACTGACGGACAGTGGGCTAGAAAGACTTCTCTGGTAGCAACCTGTTTCATTCGATTTAGAGATCAGCTTTTGTATCAAAAGACTAGTAAGAAAGGATGACAATTATGAAAATATTGTGGGAGAGTGAAAATGCAGTCGTGAAGAGAAATAGTTCATTCCTAGTCCAATCTTCTTTTCTCCGTTTAAGGAGATATTTGCCACCTGCCCCAGCCTCTGGGTGATCTGGACTTGGCTACATAACAAAGCCCATCGATCAAATAGTATATCCAGTCTTTCTGAATGATTAAGTTACAAAAACAGAGAGATCATTCTTTAGTTCCATAAAGGTAATAATCGTAGAGATGTGGAGACCTCGTGACCGGAAATAGTGAATGCTCCTTTGAAGTATTAACTGAGAGGTTACACGAAAATCAAAACATTCCATGAAAACACAAGCATTTTGAGTAAATATTTTCCCAGTGTCACAAAAAAAGACCGTAGTTTAAAAACTTTGATAGAGCAATTGATCATCAATACCTTATATATATTTTTACAGCAATTGATCTTGCACAACTCTTAGCTTTGAAAATTGAATGCCTAATGGAGTCTTTATGACATTTTTATTCAAACGTGTATATTTTGAAGGTTTTTCTCTGACTTGAGATTTTTGCAGACATTTTCATTTCATTTTCCTGGAGACACTTTGATAAAAGTCTGATAAAAGTCTGGTTGCTATTCTGTGCCATCTGCGTTATTAGCAAAGAGAAACTAGCTTGAACTTAAAACAATGCAAGAGAAAACTATGCAAAATCAAGCTAAAACTGTCACAAAGAAACTGCTAAATTTCACAGAGATCAAATTCCAGAACACTGAAAATGTTTCTTGGGCCTGCCTAGAATTTCTCACCTCATTAGGTGTGAAAAACATAAATTGAGCACTGTTTTTTTTTTTTTTGCTGTTCCTTCCCAAGTGAGTCCATGGTGGGAACAGTTGGAGAAAGAATACACTCTGTGGTAGCTCTCAGACCGGTATCTGGAGGAGAGAGAAAGTGACTGAAGGCTGGACCCTTTAGAGATTCTGGGCACTTGCTCAGTGAGGGTGAATCTTCAATTTGCTTATGAAACAATTAATTCATTCTCACATTTCCACTTTTTTTTTTTTTTTAAGGATGAGTCATTAGCATTCTCGCTGTAAAGAAAGCAACAGGAGACCGAGAGCCAGGCTACCTAGTCAAACCCAGGATTGGAGGTCCGGACACGCCTGTTTTCTGAGTCGAACTATGCCAGTCCCGGTATTCCGTTTCCTAATCGTCCCCACTTGTTTAAATTTCAAGAATACCTGTGTGCCTGAAAGGCGTCTAGGAAGGATTTAGCTCTACCTGCATATTAATACATGCAATTTATAAAGGTTGAAAACTCTGACTCATTGCCCATCATGTTAAAGCACAAATTCAAGATTTTTCAGTACTTAATTTGTACCATGTAATGAGACTTATGTTACAAGTTGAAAAAGAAGTGCACTTAGGACAAGGTCCAAAAGAAAGCTATCTAGCATAAGTGTGACAGTGGACTTCCAAACTGTTTCTTCATCTCCTAGGTATGGTCCCTAGTATTTGCCAATGGAGGACCTTTGATTACTCCCTAAACTCCTACTCCCCAAATTGCCATCCATCCATAGAATGTAAAATTCTGCATCATAGCACCTCAGATTGGATGTGATTTAAGAAAATGTGTAAGAGCAATTTGGAACTCCTATTATTTAGTTCAAACATTTCTTCTTCCTTACAAGAAGAGTAGCGACCATGGCATGGACACCCACATCTATCCATATCACCGTCATACATTTCCATGGCAACATGTGCTTTTTCTGCAAAAAGTGAAGCGTGGTCCCAAAGAGATTGAAACAGAAGGCCATCCAATCTTCCAATACCCCAAATATTTTTACACTCTCCCTCCTCCACACGCCTACCCTCAAAGCAAAGGACTTTGAAGATTGAAATAATAAAGGGTAATTATAATAGACTTTAATGAAGTTGGAAACTAAGGTATTTTATAATAGTGAGTGTGTTATAATTAACTCCGGTAAATGAGACCAAAATGCATATTTCAGCTTTCACTATTTGAGACAAAAATCTGAAGGGAGAGATCAGTGTAATCATGCTTTCTTCCATAAAATAAAAAGGGGGATAAATCTCTTCTATTACTCTGAAGATTGAAAATTAAAAACAAACAAATACTGCCAAGCAAATGCTATCTAGCAGTAGTATTTGTAAAGAAATAGCAACTTCCAGCCAATGAGGTTAATGTGGATGGATACCGTCCTAATGATATTTCAGGAGGCCCAATATTGATCTATTGGCTACTTACTTAAGGCAGAAGATAATAATTTGGCATCCCTGGGAGGATGAAACACTTCAATGGGTATCTTTTTTGCTAAATAAAACTACTTACATTTATCAACTGAAGAACAGTATGATAGGAAGCGGGGTATGATGGGCAGGACACACGTGCATTGCCAACAGGGCAGCTGATCATGAGAACTGAAAATGTGTTTCATGATTAAAAGCTGACAAGGATGTGTGAAAGAGCACAAAGGGAATTCCAGTCCTCTTTGAGTTTGTAGCATACATGACAGTGCTCGTGCTTCGCTGCTGTCGGATCGGTTTCGAGTCATGGCCACCCCATGAGACACAGTAGAACTGTCCCACTGGGTTTTTTTCTAGGGTGTAAAATTCTAGACCCACATTGCCCAGGTTATCTCTGGTGGTGCAACACTTGAGCACTCGGCTGCTAACTTAAAGGCTGATGGTTTGAACTCACTACTAAGACTTGCCTCTCCAGCACCTATGCTAAACACTATAGGCAAGGAAGCTCATCTCTAAGATTTGAAAATATTTAAGATGCATCTGATGAACGTGAGTAAGAGCCTTTACTCAACGAGATGGTTAAGCAAGTGCTTCTGCCTCAGGTTTCCTGGACGAAAGGGTGTTTGTTGAGCCCAGGGTCTTAATGAAGACGGCGAGCTTCAATCATTCACTGTCATTTTACAGCCCTCCTAGAACACATGTTGAGACTAGAAATTTAAATAAAGGAACATCATCTTATATTTTTGCTTGCTTGAAATGTATGTGGTGTAGAATATGCCCTCCATCAGAAACATTCATCGTTTTGCTATTTATATGTTACTTAACCCTAGGAGTGGACGCAAGAGACTCAGCCATTTGTAAAAGCTCTCACTCCTCAGATATATGCCCATGAGAGTTGCCACTTGTAGATCTTCCTCCCCCAAGTTCTTCTGTGTCTGAGAAATGGTCATTAAAAAGCACACGACGTGGTGTCTTTCTTGTTCAACAGAAAGAGGTCAAGTACATTTGTACAATGCGTGCTCAGTTTACACATAGATATGTATATAGATATCTCACCCACTGCCACCAAGTCCATTTGGACTCATAGACACCCATTGTATGGTTTCGGAGGCTTTGTAACTCTTTACAGGAGTATACAGCTTCAACTCTCTCCGGGTAGGTAGGGGCTGGTGGGTTTGAATTGCCGATCTTATGGTTAGAAGTTCAATGCATACCCACCACCACCACCACCACCGGGGCTCCACACCCAGGAGGGGAAAATGCATTTGCTTTTCATTCCCTATACCAAACTAAATTCAATGCCATTGAGTCAATCTTGACTCACAGTGACCCTACAGGCAGGATGGAGCTGCCTTTGGGGTTTTTTCAAGACCGTAACCCTTTACACGAGTACAAAGTCTCATCTTTCTCCTGTGGCCTGACTGAGGGCTTCAAACTGCTGACCTTGAGGGTCATAGCCCAATGAGTAACCGTTACTCCACCAGGGCTCCTTTCATTTCATATACATACATATATTTGGATCTATATATTTAGCTGTCTAGATGTTTTTGATGATCATGTTTATCCACCTTATCATTTGTTAGGTCTTGTCGATCTCTTCTGCCGCAGCTCTGGGGAAAACCCTTTCCTTTCTTTGGAGAAGAGAGTGAATAAGGCATAATCAGTTCCCGGAAACACACACGGAACTTCTCTCTCAGATGTCTATATGCATTTGAGTTTGAATTTGGAGGGTCAGTCAGCTATAAGGGTAGCTCTGATATAATCTAACAACAATGTCTCCACCTTTTCCAAAATAGTCTCATGACAACTTGTCAAATATATTTTTTACAATACTGCCTTCATCTCCCAACCTAACAACAATGTCAGGAAGGAAATAAGCCTGGCTTTTAATCCAAACTGCATCATCAATTTGAGAATCCTCCTGGGCATCAGCAGGAGATCTGGTGGGGCAGTGAGTACCTGAGTTAAAGGTGGTTGGTTCACAGCCACCAGTCATAAAAGAATGCATCTGTCGGCCTCTGTATCGATCAGAGTCCTGTAAACTTGATGGGACAGTTCTTTTCCATCCCATAGGGTCACTGTGAATGAGAATCAACTGGATGGTCAAAGGCAATATGGATAATCAGCTGATCAACTTGTAAACTTAAAAAAAATCCCAACATATATTATTTTCAAAACCAGAAAAATTTTCTTGAAGATCATCAGAAGTAACATTGAGATACTTAAGAAAAGGTCTTCAGATGTCAGAACATCATGATATAGACCCACAACCATATTAGATAAGGCATGATTCAGGAAAACAGGGATATTTCATACCCAAAATTCTGCCCTGGGAAATCCTGTCAGACATAAGGTATGGCAAAGCTTTCCCACCAATCTGCCTGAGGTAGGCCGTTCCATGGAGCAGATGCCTTCACTGTTCTCTCTGAGTTCATCATTCTACCATCCTTTCATGTTCTCCTCAGTTCCATGGTTGTGATGGTTAGAGTACATGTCACCTAGACACTTCTGGGTTATAGTGGAGGTGGAACCCAACCCAGCAATCAGGTCTCAGTCGATTGCATCTCTTTTGGGGTGTGTGGCTTTTTTATGTAAGAGAGATCCTAAGCCCTGAGAGAGATCCTGAGTTCTCTTCATTCCATGCACCTTCTCCTGGAACTGGATTCTGGACCTGGTTGACTGCTTTCCTGTTGTGTTACCTGCCCATCCCAGGAGCAGGCAGCTGATGGCCACCCTTGCATTCGTTCAGCTGACCTCAGATTCATTTACCTCTGCATCCATTAGACTGTCGTCCTGCTTCCTGTTCATCAGCTTTCAAACTACAGGAGTCAGTGAAGCCTTCAGATCACGTGTGAATGATAGACTTGAACCAGACTGAACTTCAGTACTTCTAAAGTTATGCACGCCATTTCTTGATATAAATCTCTTTGTATATTATACACACATAAAAATGTCATTGGTCTTGCTTTTGCAGAGAATCCAGCCTAACACAGCGGTCATCACGGTTTGTGCTAGAGCCATTCTTAGAAGGCATGCTCTAAGGTTTTCATTGAGATGAGCCTGGACCAATAGCTGGTGGACTAGGTCAGCATGTCTGAAGAAAGAAGATACCAGGCCCCGAGAGGGAGTACATTCAGTAGCCTTAAATATCAAGAAAAGCAGAGTGACAGAGTTGAACATTGGAATCACCCACTCCAGAACTACCTTGAACATTAAGAAAATTCTGTTCTCCATTTGGATTTAATTATCATGGCTCCCTTGGTATTATCATCTGTATAGATGACTGGCCTCAACAGCTCTAAGACCAACTACTTGCTCTTGTTTGCATCTCACATTGTTTGGGAAACCTCTTGAGATCTTTACTTTCCAAATAATGTATGTACTGAGAGGAATGCATGTAAATATATATATTCCACCTTACCCAATCAAGCTCTCAGTCTAGAGGGCTTAACCAGTGCCCATGCCTGGTTTTAAGTGCTTCTTGAGCATTCATCCCTTTAATCTTTGCAATATTCATATGAAGTAGTGATCATTGCTTTTATTCTGTTCCTGTTAATCTCTTGAAAGTCCAAATACTCTTTTAAGCAGCTAATTGAACATTCTTCTTGGCCATTCCCATCTCCAATTGTCCAATTAACCTAATGCTTATTGAGAGTCACTTGGGTCGATTAACTTTCTAAACTACTTAACCGGAAAGACTTGGAGGATATGCTCAATGCCCTCTGCCACTGTCCCTCATATGTGTCTTTGTTGAAAATCTGTTCAGTGCAGTCTAGCACATATGCTTCCTTCACTGGCAAGGAACCGGAAGTAGACTTGATGTATACTCATATTTGCAGTTGTTTTCCCTCTAAGCATAATACCATGTACAGAGTGCTCAGTCCTAAGCGATTCTAGCCTCAGTCTCACATATTGCCAGATCTGTCCTCCCACCAACACTTAGATCACTGGATTGTGCTCAGGTTACTGGAGTCCAGTGCGTCTTTCCTCTGGCAGCTGGAACCTCAGCCTCTCTCCATAACCCCAATGGCTTTTCCTCCCTGTAAACCTGGATTTCATTGATTATATTTAACCTCTGTTTCACTCTTTATATTTAGTGTGCTCTTTATACTTAACCAGTCAATTCATTGATTTCAATTTCCTCCCTAAGAGACAAAATCTCTTTTGTTTGTGCAGTAGTAAGCATTGACCTGAGGCAGTGGTGGGTGCTTGTTGTTGTTTTACTTTTTTTTTTATGACTCGTATTTCTTGTTCTTAAAAAAAGAGGTGAAGAACCAGATGACAATTGTATGGAAATCAGGGGGACATGCCTTCCTGTACCGAATCCCTGTAATTTGCCACAGCTCTCTTCCCTCAAGGCCATCTCGTCTCTACCGTTGTTTGCCTTCCTTCCTTGGGCTTGGTCTATTGCACACTTGGCTTGCAGACCTCAGCGTCACACCACTTCCTTTGCTGGAAGCAGGGAACATGTACTTCTTTTTCACAATTGGTTCCCTGCTGCCTAGCGTGTTACCTGGCACAGGTAGGTTATTAATAAAGTGATGTGAAATGTCCTATGAAGCCATCAACATCCTATGTCCCCGAGTAATACTCAGCTGTGCCAACTCAAAGATTCTTAAAGGTTCCAAAAGATGGAATATTCATTTCATCTGACCTTTCCTCTACTTTTGGTGACTGGACACTGTAATATGTATATTCAATGACATACCACCTGAGTTCAAGTTAGATCACGTCCCAGTTCCTACCTACAAGGATATTTAGGTGATTAAGCCTCATGAATCTTTTGGTTATCTTAGCACCTTACCTGCCCCCCCCCAAAAAAAAAGTATAGTATTTTTATGTATATCATTATATATTGACCTATATATTTTCTAAGTATGATATCTTTTTTATATCAATGAGCATTTATATGATTCCTTATTATCCCACCAGGCATTAGCATAATACTGTATACAGGAGGCATACCATAGACTCTGGAAAATGTCTTTTGAATTTATTGAGTAAGTAGGAGGCTAGTGGAGCAATCATTAAGAGCTTGGATGGTAACTGAAAGTTCAATGGTTCAAACTCACCAGCCACTCCACACAAGAAACGTGCGGCAGTCGCCTTCCATAACGATTGATAACCTTGGACATAGCATTGGGCAAGTCTACCCTTTCCTATAGCATTGCTGTGAGTCAGAATATAGGTACTTGAGAATAATGAATGTTTGGCTTTATCCATGACATACCAGGCACTTGGGATACAGTAGCAAAGAAGACATGATTGTTATTATAATGGTAGGTATGGAAAATACAAAAGGAAAAAAAAGTCATTCCGTTAGTAAAAAGCATCTGGACTATACTAGTAATATGTTTGCATTCAGTCACACCACCTTGCATGTAGGAGCCTCGTCTGGGGCTAGATTTCTGAGTCGAATTTGACAATTCTTCCTTCCTCTTAGCATTATCCTCAAAGCAGCCACAAATTTCATTGCTTTCCAGGTACTGAGGGGCCCTTATTTGTGCAAATAAACTTTACTTCTTCAAAGAAGAATGAAACTGAAATATCATTTTTAAGAATTAATTATAATTGAACATAAGCCAAAAGTACATAAAGAAAAAAGCTCTGGCATCCGACACTGCCAGAATGGAAATAGATTTTGGACTTCATTCAGTTTCTAGTAAATTAATGTCCAAAAGCATACAGGAGCAAATGTGCACCTGTTTGTAATCTCAGCAAAGAGGCCAGGAAGCACACAGACCTTAGAACTTCATCTTATTTCTCCTCCAGAAGGAGCCCTGGTGGTGTAGTGGTTATGCATCGGGCTACTAAGCCCGAGGTCAGCAGTTCGAAGACCCCAACTAGTTGGCAAGAGAAGAATGAGAGTCTTCTCCCATAAAAAGTTACAGTCTTGAAAACTTACGGAGGCAGTTGTCCCCTCTACTGTAGGGGCACTATGAGTCCCAATTGACTCAGTGGCTCCTCCCGTGAATTATCCTAGCCATGATCTCCATTGCATTGGACTGCGGTGCTGGACAAGGATGCTGAACGTACCATGGACTGCTCAAGGGACAAACCCATCTGTACTAGAAGAAATAGGTCAGCGTGCTCCTTAGAGGCGAGGATGACAAGACCTTGTCTTGCCTATTTTGGACATATTGTCAGGAGAGACCAGTCCCTGAAGAAGGATGCTACGTTTAGTAAAGTGGAGTGGGGGGCAAAGAAGAGGAAGGCCCTAGTGGGAAGGATTGACATAGTGGCTACATCCATGGGCTCCGGCATAGGAACCAGTGTGAGGATGGCACCCAACAACAGTGTGGACTGTATATCATCTCTGCCAATCATGAATTCACTGAGACTCCCTGAAGTCTGTTTTTTTAGAGTATACTTTTCTTATTATTTCTGAGAAGGAGCAAATTATACTGGGCTCTACATAGTGAATTCCAACACACAATACACTTGTGCTTGGCCGATAAAGGTTGGGTGAGTAAGTCACCCCTGATGTGCCTCCGCAGAAAGGCCTGCTGATCTACTTTTGGAAAAGCAATACTGAAAACCTGGTGAAGCGCAGCTCTACTCTCACAAGGAGTTGACCATGTGTTTGAATGGACTCAAAAGTAGTGGGTTTGATTTTTTCTCTCTCTCTCTAGTAGCGTGAGTGTGAGACACAATGCCTTCAGATGGTTTACTCCCATGTCGTCATGGAATGCTGAACCATTTATATCTACCCAAAGAAGTATATCCACGGACATATTCCCTGCATCTTGCAGGTGGTTACTATGTGCCTGGGATTGTACTCTACTCTAGGGGGGAGGAGATTAAATGCTATGCTTCTTGCTGGGAAGGAATTCACAGGCCAATGGGATAGTAAAACGTACAAATAATTTCAAATGATACTGCCTGCTCTGTGCAAAACTGAAAATGCAAGCAAGAAGGCATAGAGGTGCAGAAGTTAAACTCTCAGCAGCTAACTGAAAGAGGGCTAGTGTCAACTCACCTGCTGCTCTTTGGAGAAGAAAGAGCGCAGGCAGCTCCCATGAAGATGTACGTGCTTGGAAACCTTGCTGGACAGTTCCATTCTGTCTTACGGAGTCGCTATGGGTCAGAATAGACAACAGAAACGTAAAGAGTTTGTTTGTATGTTTGTTTGAAGATATGTTAGAGTGGAGGGGATCTTAACTTCACTAACTCCCACCTATGTGAGAGAAAGGCGCTCCACCTGACTTGTTTGTGCCTGAGCAACAGCTAACACGGCAATGGCATGCCATGAGAATGCTCCCTCAACTCCTGCTCTCAAATCCTGCCGTGTGCTGAAAGATCCATTGTGCATTTGAAGAACAGCAAATTCATTTAAATGTGTAAAACCAACTTTAAAAAGTAGCCAAATGGGAACACATTACTGTTAGGTTTCATAGATCACAAGCTGTGATAATAAATAATGCTCTTTGAGACAGGAGCGGCACTATGCTATCTGTTGCTCCTGTCTCATTTCCTGATCCTTTCTACTGTGGTGGCTTATGCGATTTATTAAATTAACTTCAGGGTTTCGTGCAGATGGAGCCAGCGTCAAATCCTGCGACAGCATGAAAGACTGCCTGTGAAACCACTGTTCGGTAAAACAAATGATTGTTTTTGGTCATAATATCTGCACACACTTCTGTGCAATGTTTCCCCCAAATTGAGTACCAGAGTTTCAATTGTGGCTTTCTTATCTTGCTTTGCATATCTAGGAAACACACATGCCTGGAACACACATACATAACTGTCTCTATTATTCAAAACCTGGTGTGTAGATGAGCAACTTTGACACAAGTGTGTATGCACATTGTGTGTGCTGTCAGGCCCCAACTTTATATGCTCAACAGGGTTTTTGTTATGTCTTCTAAGAAAGCCAAGACTAAACTGAATGACTGTTTATAAGATAACTACTATAATGTTGCTAAACTAGATTTATCAATGCCATGTTGCTAATGCTTCATTTAAAAAATGCTTTTGTATTCCTCCTATATTACCTTTTAATGAAGACTATTTTAAGATGATTGTTTCGGGTTTAAGGTCCTTAACCTCACGCATTTTTAAAGTTTATACAACACTCCACAAGAGCCACGCATGGAATACAGACATCCTAGCACTCACAGTAGAAAGAGCAGAAGCACAGATAAAAGCACTTATTCTGAAAAATGAAAACATAAATTGTGAACTTAACCAATAGCTTTCTCTTCACATGGCAATCGTCTCTCAAAAATAATGATGAATTCCAAAGGATGTTTTTAAAAGAGGAGACTGAACTACGGAAATTAGTTTACCACCCTATTAATTCAAATCAAACTTTTTTTCGTCTCATGAAATATCCAGATAATTGGGGTAATTTAAAGAAACTTTTTTTTAATGACCTGGGAAATTGCCTCAATCTCCGACCTCAATCTTCTCTCTTTGCAGATTAAAGAGTCTCTTAAAAAAAATCGTGCTATTTCCTCTTGGCATCCCTTTAGGGTCCTTGTCAGTTCCCCATGGAGTTGTAAGATTAACAGTGTCTGGGGAACACAGGAGATGTCCAACTTCTAAATAAATCTGATTTCCAAGTGATTTCCGGTTGTAATCAGGTAATTACCATATCAAACCTTTCAGAATTTGGTTTCCCCAAACCAAGGAAAACTCAGTCTTTGTCACAGCAGTGTCTTCATGTTATCTTTGTGTTGTCTCAGAAAACGGAAGTCACTTTAAACATTATGAACAAGAGCATGGGAAATGTGCGTGGCTTCAGAAAGGCTGTGGGAACATGGAGTTAAAAGATAACAGAATTTCCCCACATCTGAAGGCCCCTCAGGTGCATGTGTGTGTGTGTACATATGGAGCATATATGTGTGATCACATGTATGTGTGTATGCACACACAACACACACATATGATCACTTCTAAGCTAAAATTGCTCTGTTATAAAATCCTTGAAAGACTTCTTCCTGACATCTATTTCTTTTTCTTTTATTCAGTTCATTGGGACAGAAAAGGAGTCATTTTTTTAGGGAAAGACACATCTGTAACTATATAAGTGATAAAATTCTAAGCCATAGTTTATCTGACCTGCATATAAAACCATTCAAGTATCCTGCATTTATCATATTAAAAATGCATCATTAAAATTTAAAAGCAGGTGCAGTTGCTCAATAAGCTAATGGCATAGTCTGAAGACTCCACTCAAGATTGTATTGTTAAATTCCCAGTTGGATAAAGAAGAAAAAGAAAAGGAAACACACACACACACACACACACACACAGGGAATTTCAATGACCTTGCACCAAGGTGGTGGGGCCCTAAGATGCTGCGCTGTAGGCTGTGGTTGAGCTCCACTCTGAGGATCTTTCCTGCACTGCATTCTGTCGGCCAGGAATGAGAGCATCCTTCTGTGCGCGGAGGAGCCCGAAATCACTCACTTCACCTGTGTGTGAGTGTGAAATCCTGCATGTATTTATGGGCTGTTTACCTGTGAGCACCCATGACTTCTTACTTGTTAGAGAAAATGCTGTAGAAATGACATTAAAAAAAAAATCTAACATCACACACATACACATTCACACACACCCAAATCCTAGTGGAAGAAGGGATAACCTTCATAGACATCCTGTCAATCTGTAACTGCTTAATGATCACCTTTATTACTGGTTGGTTTATTCACCTCACATCATCTTTTGAAGGCAAGAATCTGGAAATCTATTAATTAGTTGCCTCTAGCAAACATTAACTCAGAGAAATCCTATTCTTCCATTAAATACATTTAGAATTCTACATTAAAATATTGATATCTATATATCTGTTCAATGATTAGGTAAACTTAACTTGTTCACCTTTAGATTATGTATGCTAAAATTGTATATACATTTTATACAATTGAGTGAAAAACTTACTCGATTGTTTGTCATATTCTTTCTTAAACAAATTGTGCACATCTACAGGTATTATAATGAACGAATGTACCTATTCCTTGATAGCAAGAAAGCACATCATCATAATTTTGGGGAAATATGGACACAGAGTAGAAATTAAAAAGAGGAAGATAAAAAGACAGTGAAGTTGGCAATTACCTCCTCGCTCCTTGGATCATTTTTTGAAGTGAGAGCAGCGGTATAGGGCAGCTGAGAAATCTACAGAGTTTTGTGGGCTGGCACTTTCCTCCATCGATACGCTCAGCGTTTTGTGGACAAATGCATGTTTCCTTTCTCTCGAACCTAATGATGACAATGAAGGAGTCCAACGCTGTGAATTAGGGAGGAAGCTATTTGCTTAAATATGTCTTCCCAATTGGCTACATTATTAAACATAAGGAAACCATAATAAAATATTTCTTAAATAACTGTGTTAATCATACTGTTGTAAAATATCATTTCTCAATTCTGGATGAATTGGTTTACATTGGCCTAGAAAACTGCAGGGAAGTCTTCCAGGGAAAATAGCCTTATGTATCTGAAACCCTTAAATATTATGATCCATCCCCCATTTTCCCCAGGTAACCTAGAATTGGCTTCTTGTTTTGTTTTGTTTGCTCTGAGAAATCCTATTCTTCCATTAAATACATTTAGTTTAGTTTTGTTTTGTTTGCTCTGCATTTAAGAGTTTAAAGATTGGGGAACTGCTTCTCTTCCTTCACATCCTTTACACTTGACATGAACTTTTCTTAGTCTTCCTCCTCCACTTGTTCTTTGTAAGAGATTACGAATATGCTTTCA
>NW_022103908.1:11227788-11247582 GCF_000313985.2 Echinops telfairi | reverse complement strand
ACCTTCATTCGGCTCTCTGTACTTCGTCTTGTCTCCATTGCACTTGGTCAAACCCCACCAGGCATTCTATACCATCCTCGCCATCGATTTTAGATCCCTTGTTGTTCCTTTGTTCCTGGGTTTGTTGGCTGCCCCCTCCCTTTTCCCCTCCTCCTCCTCTCCCCTGTCCCGGAGCCATTGGTGCCATTGTTTTCTCCTTGGGATTGTTTATCCTGTCTATCTTATATAGATTTACATGAAAAAAAGAAATGAAAAATAATCTCTAAATAGATCCAGGTCTGTCTGCTGACCCTTATGAATGTTTTCTGATCAAGTCTGATGAGGTGCCAAGCCCTGTCCCCTGAGTCTGAAGTACATTTTCGGAATACCTTGGGGACTCTGTTACTTTGCTCCCTTTACTACTCTGTTGCACTCCCTTTGTATTGTGCCCTGTGGGGTGCGGGGTGTCAGACTGGGCACAATTCCTGCACTCTGTCTCCGGTACTGCCACCACCCCCACCCCCGCCCCCATAGCACTGTGGGTCAGTAAGGGGTCATGTGTCATGGTGCGACCAACCATATGGTCTTCTCTACTTTAGCTGCTCTGATGGGAATGTTGTCCTCTAAGCATGGTGGGCTAGGATGTTGTTCTCTCTCTCCTGTCTCTGGCTGTCTCTTTCTCTCTCTGTCTCTGTCTCTCTCTCTCCCTCTAAGTTTGCTTCCATGTGGTGTGGGCAGAGCTGCCCCTCTCCCTGGGTTGTATCTTCAGTGCTATCCTCTGTAGTGCAATCTTCTGGGCAGGGGACAGGCATAGCTGGGGTAGGGACTGGGCCCGCAACCCTCTGTTAGTATACTGCTTCATGCTGCTATGTTTCCCTGGAGGCATGGCGCACCAGGTTGAGGTCTGGGTGCTCTCTCCCTTTCCTGTGACAACATAAACAAATACCCTCCCCCTGGTAGATTAGTGCCCTGTTACCCCAGAAGGATAATCTTCAGTAGATATAGTTTCTACTAAACCTTAGCCTCTCTTGTTTTCTATTACTGAACATGCCAACATTGACTGTAACACATTGTTTTCTATCCTCCTGTGACTGATTATTGTTGCTACAAGCTGCCGTCCATCCAGTTGGCTCTGACTCACAGTGAACCTCTGCACAGCAGAACAAAACACTGCCTGGCCTGCGCCATTGTCACCATCACAGTTTCTTTTGGGCACATTTTTGCAGCCACTGTGTAGTTCACCTCGACGAAGGTCTTTCACTTTTTCACTGACCCATTACTTTCCCAAGCATGATGTCCTTTCCCAGGGACTGGTCTGCTCTGGTAACATGTCCAAAGTACATGAAACAAAGTCTCATCCGTCAT
The DNA here is from genome assembly GCF_000313985.2 of Echinops telfairi. Taxonomy (NCBI): domain Eukaryota; kingdom Metazoa; phylum Chordata; class Mammalia; order Afrosoricida; family Tenrecidae; genus Echinops; species Echinops telfairi. Next base: position 11,246,238 of record NW_022103908.1, on the reverse strand, counting down.
CCTCGAGTCTAAGGAGCATTCTGGCTCTTCTTCCCCTGAGACAGGTTAGTTTGTTCCTCTGGCAGTCTATGGTCATTTCAGTAGTCTTCATGAGGACCACAGCACAAATGCGCCCATTCTTTTCTGGTCTTCCTTCATCATTGTTCACCTGTGATGTGCAGGTGAGGTGATGGAGAAACCCTGGTTTGGATCAGGTCCATCTTAGTTCTGAAAGTGACATTCTTGCTCTTTCATAAAGCCATGTCGATTTCATGGTACTCGCATTTTTTCACGAGGAAGGCCAACGCAAAACAAACCAAATATATGGCAATCAAGTTGACCACAACTGATTCATTTAGGTGTCCAACATCAGACCTAGCACAAATTCAGAAAACCATTAATCTCGCCATGAGGAGTGAAGGTTCATCTGGTAGCAGTGATGATCTCATCATTGCTTTGAGGTTGGAGCCAACGAATACCTTGTGGCTGGATCTGCAGTCACGGAGAGGAGAAGTAGAGCTACAACAAGGGAGGAGTTAAGAACCTATGAACTCCCTCGCCTCCTACCTTCTAGGTGTGGCCTGTGCTTCAGCTGGAAGTCTGAGAGCAGGAAGCACAATGAGGCACCTCCCAGAGCACAGAGCAGGGCAGAGTAAGGAAGAAAATGTTTGGGGAGAGAGAGGAACTGAGACCAGCCAACCAGATGTCAAGAAGTAGAGCATGAATAAAGGGATCACATCACCCTGGGACATAAGGTCATTCTGTTGATGGTGGCATTACTTTAGGCAGTGGTATCGAACCTTAAACACTGTGGAGAAAAGGAAATTATACAAGTATAGGCCAGCTTCACACTGAAACACATGCATTGTTGTGGGTGGGCAGTAGCGCCAAACTTTCAATAACACTCATTCACAGGGGCCGAGCCATGCTTATCACACGAATACAGGGGTTCTCAACCTCCCTAATGCCACGACCCTTTCATACAGTTCCGCATGTGGTGGTGACCTCCAATCATAAAACTATTTTCATTGCTACTTCATAACTGTGATTTTGCTACTGTTATGAATTAGGCAACCCCTGTGAAAGGGTCATTTGACCCCAAAGGAACGCAACCCCCAGGTTGAGAACTGTTGCTATAATTCACGTCATAAGAAAACAAGAGGGCATTAGAATTCTAAGCATTTGGTAGATGGCTCATAATGTTCTCTATCATAAAATGATAATGATGCCTCTAAAGCGAAGCAGAGACATATATAAACCATAAATATATGAATAGATTTTGGGCTCCTACTTAATTCTGGCCCCAATCTAAGAACAATCATTTCTTATGACATAGCTCTACTCAATACTAGCCCTCTTGAAGGGATTACTTAAGATATGGGTGCTAAGCAGAGCGTGGTGAAGAAACCATATGGTATGGTACCTGACTATCAGAAAAAATAGTGCCGAAGGTCTTAAAGACTTGTCTTTGAACAAGCAGCTATCTAAGTGAGACATCAACTACGTACACATGGAAGAAATAATGCTAGGCTCTCAAGATGTCCTAAATCAAGGTAAAGATATAAACAGAAAGAAGATGGGAATAGCCGGTGGATATAGTGTGTGGTCTTGGAGATGGTTTCTTTCAGAAAGTATAATAAATGGGTGAGGTAGTTAGTTTATTGTGCCAACCTGTCCAATAAACACATGTGGGGTTAATTGAAGGGCAAAGGGATAAATGGCTCAGTGAGCCTCACCTTTCTAGTTCTCGGGTCTTTTGCTTTCTGATGGTTGGACCAGGGTGCAGCTGCCTTAGCCAGTTTCCTGCTTTAGCTGGCAAGGCTCACTTCCTGCAATACATCCCCGAGGAGAAGCCACATGGACCTACCCCGATGCAACCCTGGGTATGGAGACCTCTGCCAGTGCTGAGATGTTTACACATTCATGGATTCAGCTTTCCTCCTGCAGTCGGCATCATTGCGTCTGTTTTGTGAGATGGAGGAGGACTCTGTGGATTGGTGTTGGATATATGGACTAATGGATTAATGTTGGACTTGTGGGTTTGGGCAGCACTGGGTTGAGATGTTTTCTTGATGTGCACTTAACCTTAATATAAAACTCTCTCTTATACATGAGTTTCTGTGGATTTGTATCTCAGAAGCACCCAGACTAACACAATGGGAATTCTAGGGGTAACTACAAATTATGCATGTGAATAAAGAGGGAGAGACATACACAAAGGTATGGAGGTGGGAGAGAGAGAGTGGAGGCTAGGAAGAGTAAAGGGATGTTAATTTGGTAAGAATCTGGAGCACTGCATAGTATATGCACACATTAATTGAACACGTATTGTTTGCTCGATATATCTGCTGGATGCTCCTATTCACGGTTTAAAATAAAAGCATGGATAGCCAAAAGGCAAAAACCAACCCTGTGTCATGTATTAAACAAAGTCTGAACTATACACACACTGGAATATTATTTGGTCACAAAGCAAAGTGAAGTTCTGACTCATAGAATGCCATCAGTGGACTGTGGATGCATCGTGCTGAGAAAAATACCCCAGAGACAGAAGGGCAAGCACATTACAATTCCACTTATGAGGAATATCTAGGAGGGCCAAATACAGAGAGACTAAAGTCAATCAGTGGTTACCAGGAGCTAAGGATGGAGTAGAGGAGGAGAGTAATTACTGAAAGGGTGCTGTGTTTGTGTTTGGGATAATGTAAAACTTTTGTATATAGATAATAGTGATGGTTACATAGCATGGTGAATGTAAATAATGTCACTGAATTGTACACTTAAAATGGTTAAAGTGGCTAGTGTCTTCTTATTTATTTTTACTACAACACCTGTCTATTTTAAGAATGAGAAGTCACTACTGCTGCCCACACTTGTGAAGCTAACCAAAGAAGAGGTAAATAATGTGCTCTTGTAAGACTCCCAATTCCTGCCTCTTGACAAAGACTCCACAGTCTCTGGGGGAGAGACTGTGCTTTCTGCCCGTACAGTACCTGGATTCAGGCGTGGTTTGGGATAGAGAGCGGGGAGAGACGTCATGAGAGAAGAAAACAGACCTGGAAAATCCAGGCTCAGGGAACTTTCACATCATCCCCAAGTGTCAAACATGTTAAAGGGGTATAACTGGGGAATTTCTTCCTCTGCTGCCTAACGATATAACCAGAAAAAATAGCAACAAGTCTATGGCCATTGCTTAGACCAGCAATATCTTCTTGCTGATGTGTTAGTGTTGTTACAAGCTTCTCCTCTACGGTCTGACAGGCGAGTCATTTCACAATGATAGCACTGTGGTCTCATCGTCTGACAGGTGGCAGTGATTTCCTAAAGGCCAAACTTGACCGAGGTAACTGCTCCCATGTTCTCCAGCTTCCAGGCCTTTGTGACCAGTTCATGCAGTCCCACCTTCAGGTACTGCCTCTGGTACAAGACAAGCCAGGGACTTGGGCTCCGGGATGGATTTTGCATTTATGTGCTTTCAGGAAAACGGTTTCCCCTGCTTCCTTAACACACGTTCAACTGGAGAGGGGCAAGCAAACAGGGCAATGTGTTTGCAGTAGCATTGGAAATGCTAAGTAGACAAATCTGAGGATATAGAACCAAACAACAACCAAAGCCTATCTGCCCTCAAGTGGATTCAATTCATCTTAACCCGATAAAGACTTGTGAGACTCAGTCTTTATAGATGCAGACAGCTGCATCTTTCTCCCTCCAAGCGGCTGGTGGGTTTGAACCGCTGACCTGTGGTTAGCCATCCAATGGCTAAGCCACAGCCCCAACAGGGTCCATAGGAGGTGCATGTCACAAGATTCGGTACTTGAGTTAATGTTAAGTGGCTGACAGATTGACGCTATCCATTGGGAAAATATGAAGATTTCATGTCAACGGTGTGGAAAAATTGACTAAAAATGTTGGAATACCCAGTAGATCAAGGAAGGCAAAAAGCAGAACTACATTTTCAACAGACCATTTTTTAGGATACCCACCCGCACCCACCTGCTGGTATGGAGTCAACGCTGAAGCACAGTGTTGCCCTGTGTACGATTCCCACCGCTCAGAGCAGCTGGCGCAGGTGAAAGGACTGCCAAGCAGTGGGCTGCCCTGGGATTATCCAACAGGCCCACCGAGGCTCTATTTGTGATGGGTGCAAAAACAAAGTCAAGTGAGCAGTGCCATGCCGCGGTTAAGTACAGAGAGTCCCCTGCAAACAGCATGGGCGCACACTTTCACTTTGTCCTTTATTGGCTGGGTGACTTAGTAGATTTCTTACCATGCCTACTCCTTAATTTCTTCATCGATAACGTGGGGAATGACAAGCATACTCCTAACCGCAAAGTTCTTGATGAAATGAAAAGTGTTTAATCACATAAAGTGTTTGGAGTGCTACCCTGCAAAGACGATGGCTGTGCAAACACAACATGGACTCGCATTATTTTTATAACGTTTGAAAGGAAAAAAAAATATGACAACCCAATCCCTGCCACTAAGTCCATTCAAATTCATAGCGACTCTCTATAGGGTTGCCGAGGCTGTAAATATTTATGGGGGCAGACAGCTTCGTCTTTCTCACCCAGAGAGACTGGATGGGTTTGAACCGCCAGCCTTGGGGTTAGCAAGAGGCCCCTTATGAAAACAGAAGACTGAAAATGAGGAAACCTTGAAATTAGGAAAGAAAGAGTAAAAAGAAGACAAAAAAAAAAAGAAATAAGTCAGTGAAGAAATTCTACCAAGGCAAATGCATAAATATTGGAAATACTTTGACTTCAGAAACATTAGAAACATCCAATAAATGATTTAAATATATAATGTGTGAAACATGTGGGTTTTGTCTATACATACAAGCACTTATGGGAAAGCGCATGTTTCAGGGCTTGAGTGCACAATTCGAAGCTTTTCCCTTCAACGTCAATGAAGCCCTGTCCTCAATCTCCATCAATAAACTGAGGGACAAAGAGAAGCAAGTCAGAATCAGTCACGGCATTAAATCATTTTTCTTAGGTCAAAGCTTCCTTTTTTCATTAATGGCAGCTTACTAAATTATTTCACTTTACTTCATTTTTTCATTGTCGATTTTAAAAATAAACAAAGTGGTTAGTTCTCATCCTAAATGAATGTTTCTGATGAAGACCAGGGGTTTCTCAGATAATAAATGCACCATTTGTCTGAAAAACATTGTCAGTCCTAGTCATGGTGTCTTTGGAGTGAAATTTATTATTCTTCTTAAAACATCTCATAAAAGGATGCCATCTATTTTATTGTTCCTATCGTACTGTGGATTTTCCTTGAAATGATGATCTGTTAATAAAAATGGGACAAATGCCTATTTGTATGTAACCTTTATCTGGTGTCTATTTTAATGTCAATTTCTGTATGTATATTTTCCCAATGTATGTTTATGAATGTTTCACAAATAAATCCTAGTTTCATTTGTACTTTTCCATGCTATTATTTAGTCTTTGATTCATATCTGAGTTTGATTGAGCATTTTTACAAATCAATTAGCTGGCTTCAGTTCATTATAGCTCTTACATATTTTATCTTAATTATCTAGTGCTGTTATAACAAAAACACTGCACGTGGGTAGCTTTAAGAAATGGACATTTATCTTCTCACAGTTTAGGAGGGCATGGTTCAAACTCAGGACGCTGGCTCTGGGGCAAGGCTTTCTCTGCTGACTCTGGAAGAAGGTCCTTGTCTCTTTTCAGCCGTTTCTTGCCCTCGCTTTTGGTCAAGTGATCTTCATGTGGCTTGGCACCTATCTCACCCCATCTCCACTGTCTTCCTTAGTATCTACCCAAGATTAATCTTGGACACATCCAACACTAATACTTCCATACTACATAAGAAAGAAAACCTGTCCCCAAATGGGATTTATAACTGCAGGCATAAACCAAAAGTAAACTTGTTGCCCCAGAGTAGATACAGACTCACAGAGACCTTATTGGACAGAGTAGAAATGTCCTTTGTGGTTTCCAAACAGAACATGACATTTTTTATTTTTATTTTTTTGTGACTGGTGGGTTGAAAGATCAGACCTGGAAGTTAGCAGCCAACCCCTTAACAACTGTGCCACCAAGACTTCTTGCCACGGGTAGAGGGGTTAGGATTTACAAGACGATTTCATATGCATGATGAGGGGAACATATTCAATTCATAACACTAGCTTGTTTGTGCATCCTTCCTGAACTATGTTCAGAGCCCTGGTGGTATAATTATTACAATTTGGAGTGCTAAATGCAAGGTCAGCAGTTCAAACCACCCAGGGTTCCTCAGGAGAAAATGGGGCTTTCTACTCCTAGAAAAGGTTACAGTCTCAGAAACTCACAAGGGGCAGTTCTACCCTGCCCTAGAGGGTCGTTATGAGTCAACATTGACTCAATGGCAGTGAACTTCTTAGCTTTCCTTAAATATGTAACAAAGTATCTTAATTTTAAAAATGGAACATGAATGCTATTATGCCAGTATTATAATACAATCTGCTTCTTAGTGTGTGTGTTCGTGTGCGTGCTTGAAATTTTAAAAGATTTGGACTACTTATGTGATCTTTCTCAGAAATATATTTTGGAAACTTTGTACATATTTTAGTACCCAACTGAATTTACTGTTTACCTATATATTACACTAAGTACTCCAGAAATTAAGAGTTAAACACATTACCTGATTTTCAATGTAATTAAGAAAAAATAAGGACACAGAGGACATGAAGCTCTTGAACATTAAGTGAATAAATAAAGAGCATTGAGTGTAAATAATGTTTATGGGCATAACTATACTTGGACTGCAAGTGGACCCAGTGCCATTGAATCCATTTCTAGCCAGAGATATCCTGTAAGGACACAGTAGAACTGCTCCGTAGAGTTTCCAAGTCTTAAAATGAAAGAGGTCCTGATGGGCTTGAACCACTGACCTTGTGTTTAGCAGTCCAATCCCTAGCACACTGTGCCATTGTGTCAGCATGGAGCATGCCTCTGCATCTTACTAGACTACCTTGATCAGTTAAGACTTTCTGAGCAGGTGAGTCTGCTTGAGCTGTGTGAGTACAAGACAGAGGAGAGATTCCGGGTCTTCCTATTTCTCCGTGGCATTTGAATCCATATAGGTGCATGTGATCATCCAGGCAGAATGTGAATGGAGTTTGAACTGAGAAGTGTGAATTGAGAACCAGAGGGGATTGCAGAGGCGCCCCTAAGGAGAGAAATATTTAAAATGGGACAGAGACAGTAAACAAAGAAAGGACAGAAGGGCAGCCAGCCAGCCAGGGTAAAATTCAGGAGGAAGAAGTAAGTTGGTGGTGAACAGAAAACAGATTTTTGAAAAGAAGCGAAGTGTCCAGTCAATGCTACAGAAAACGTACTATTGGATAATTATCTGCCTGCTATTGGATAATTAGAAGGCTACTGGTGACCTTGACCAGAGCAAAGAGAAATTAATGGTGTTAGGAACCTTATTTCAGAATCATCAGAACTGATGCTTATTGATAACTAAAAGTGGGAGAAATATATAAATAGCTATTATAGATGATTCTAGAAATCAAGCTGTGGATGAAAGGGAATAACTGAGGATGGGTAGGGGTCACATAACCTTGAGGTCAGCTGACACCCAAACCCAACCCATCGCCTGAGTCAGTTCTGACTCCCAGTGACCCTGTGTGGGTTCTTTGGGGGAGCGGTCTGCCTCCTCTTCTTCCAGCAGGGACCTGAATCACTGGCTTGAATCACTAGTAGGCGTGTCACTGGTAGCCTAACACTTATCCCGCAGTCACTGGCTGCTCCGAAGCCAATGCCAGGTCACGGTAATGGTTCCAAAACAGTATTGCTGGCGATTTTTAAAGTTCTTTCTATAGGAAATTCCTAAAAATACTCCATTTGAAATAACAACGTTGGCGCCATGGGCGACCTCATCCCCTCCTTGCCTCCAGAGTGTGTGAGCGATTGCAGGTCTCTCGATGTTAGAGACGCGGTTTTCTCTCCGACTTGGCCTGCTTTTGCTGGTTGCTCTGCGACATCACCACTCTCTTTTCTGTTAAATGTCTATGAATTCAATCACAAGTTAGGCCACTGAGTCCTCTCCTTCTCCACTATGTGCTACTGCCCGCCAGATCTTGAACTTCTGTTTTCATGGTGTCTCTCAGAAAGCGAGGAAAACCTATCTTACTCTTTATTGTTTTGTCTCTATACAACTACGGACAGAATTCAGAGCTGCTTCAGTTTGTTAAAACATTTCCGCTTCTGTCATTTTTTTCAATAATGAGCCTTGTTGTTTCAATAATGCCTTGAGTGCAGTGTTGACTTTATCCTTCAGCAAGATCCGCTCTTCAGGAGCATGTGCTACCTCCTGAACTCTTTGAAAGCTCACCAGTTACTGTGGTGACCCTGACTCTTCGCACTCCTTCCTTTGATGCTCCCTGCAGTGTTTGATATATTGCCCAGAGGATTCTTTAGTAGTGCTACAGGAGATGTTTATGCTTCAGATGAATTTACTCAATTTATTTGTGGCTTGAGATATAAACATTAAATTTGTTTTTTCCTGTTTGGTATTTCAACTCCACATCTTTGCAGATTTCACTGTAAGGATTTCCTATGCCTTAGTTGTCCTTTGGTGTTTCTGTAAAAATGCTTTTACATAAGCATTTTCCCCTTTATATCCATTTTGGTCTTTCCTTTCTGACTTTTTAACGACGTTTTGCTTTCTTCATGTATGATATTTTTGATGCCATCCCACCTGTCATCTGGTCTTCAGTCATTAGTGTTCCAGGCTTCAAATATGTTCTTGAGCGGGAATCTCAATTCAGGTGGAGTATACTCAAGGTCATATTTTGGCTTTCATGGAGTTGTTTAATTTTCTTCAGCTTCAACCTGAAGTTGCATATGAGCAGTGGATAGTCTGTTTCACACTCAGCCTCTGGCCATGTGTTGGCTCCTAGTATGAGCTTCTCCATCATCTCTTCCCACAGATGAATTCAATTTGATTTCCATGTATTCCTTTTGTCAGGTCCACATGCATAATCACCACGATGTCGTTGGGAAAAAAAGATAGTTGCAAAGTAAAGCTCTGAGTCTTACAAAATTCTTTCATGGGATCACTAGCTTTTACTTTATTACCAATGCCATGGTTTTAAATTACTTATCCTTCTTTGTTTTCAGTTCTGCATTTCATTTGCCAGTAATTATAATGCATCTTGGTTGCATGTTTGATCAATTTGACTGAAGGAGTGGTAGAACTCTCGAATTGCTTCCTTATTGCCTTTAATGGCTGGTTGATAGACTGTAATGATGGTTGTATTAACTTGTCTTCCTGGTACGTGTATGGATAGTATTCACCCACAGACATCACTGTACTTCAACACAAGTCTTGAAATGTTCTTTTAATGATGAATGTCATGCCATCCATTTTCCATTTTTATTCATGGCATAGTAGATTATCTAATTCAAAATGGACCAGGTCATTTCAGCCCATTAATGCCCAGGATATTTATCTTTACTTTGACTTAAAGTCAAAATGTATTTTTTATCAAAATAAATAGATCTCTTGATCAAAATACATTTTGATTTTATTTGTAAATGTTTATTTGTTCCATTTTATTTTTTATGGTTTCCAGTTTTCCTGAAGTCATATTTTATGCATTCCATGTTTCAGTGCTTAAGGAATTTTTGCAGTTATTTCTTCTTATTTGCCAATGAAGGTCCCCGAATTCCCCCTCCATCCATGCCATGGAAGTTGACTCTCTTTTGAGGAAGAAGCTCTTCCCCAGTCGTATTCTGAGTGCCTTTCCCCCTGAAGGGCTCATCTGTCACTATATCAGATAATATTTCTTTGCTATTCGTCATGTGTCTAGTGTCTAATCCTACAAATGAACAGTGTGTTCCTTCTTCTTAGTCTGGTCTTAGTCTGGAAGCTCTGCTGGAAATTGTTTGCCATGGGTGTCCATGCTGTTATTTGAAGCACCAGTGGCATACATTCCAACGTCACCGTAGCACACATGTCACCGCAGGATGACAAACCGACAGATGAGAGGGATGGGTGATGATAGTATTTTAGACTTTATAACTCCTTATCCTCCCAGTCCTTGAACACAAGATATTGGAGGGAAGAATAAAACTCACTGCCTTTGAGGCAACTCTGATCCATAGTGACCCTCAAGAGTTGAACAGAAACGCCCCGTCGAGTTGCTAAGGCTGTAAATCTTTATGGAGGCAGACTGCCCCATCTTTCTTCCAATGAACTGCTGAAGGGTTCAAACCACCTACTGTCTGATTAGCAGTTAATTGCTGTAACCATAGTAACCCGAGGGCCCATGGAAGGAAAGACAGGAAGGCCTGCATGGCCAGAGTGGCTCCAACACAGAATCAGGGTGTCTGTAGTGGAGAGGCTTGAGAACCCTGTTGGAAGTCTGCCACACCACACGGGTCACAGAGTGTACGCTTCAAATGGCTGGAAAGGGTTGGACTGGAGAACAGTTAAGCACCTTGGGTTTTTTAAATAATAAGTATGTGGTAAGTGTCTTTTCCTTTCTGAAGAGAATTCAGGAGAAAGTATTTCTTCTGTCAGTCTCCAAAGCACCTAACCCATTGTAGTGAATGAGCCCCATAGATGTGAAGACTGATCTACATTAAAAGACCAAATGTTATATTGATTAATTCAGAAAGTTAAAATATAATAATTAAATATCCAACCAACATATACTCACTAAGATACCAAGGTTTAGATGTCCCCAACACTTCATAAAATTTTAAGAATTCTCATTTAATTGGCTGTTAAAATAAATCAGTTCATTTTCATTAAAATGCTGGGATAAAATCTTGTTAGTTCTTTTAATCAACATCAAATTAATGCTTACTTTTCAAAATATGTTGTCATTATTCACTAAAGAAAATTAACTGTTTCATTATTTATCATTAGTAGTCTGTTTATAGAACATGACTGGTTGGCATGCTTTGTTCATCCTTGAAAAATTAACAATGAATTAGATTCTTTCCAAGTCACAGAACCTTATGTTTAAATGTGGAATAGCTCATAAAATCTATTCTGTAGTATTCTTTCTAAATACAATCTTAAATAAACATTATTTAGTACTTTATTCCTAAAATCTTTTTATATTCTTATAAAATTCTTATACAGATGATTTATTCATTGCTAATTAAAAATGAAGAAGACCATAGGTTTATTAATTGTTATATCTGTGACATGAGGGGGAGTGAATAAAGTGTGAATTCTCTGGAATATGCAAATTTACTATAGACTTACATAATCTACAATTTATATAATCCACAAATTAATGAAGGAAATTAATGATATGCACTAAAGATTATTTTGCCATATATAGAACATAAAATTTTCTTTGTAAAGCAAGGAACTCTTGGAACCAGATAAACAAATATAAATTTGCAACTTATAAGTCACCCAAATCCTACAAATATGTGCAGCTAGGTTTATGTCACCCTCCCTGTCATCAAGTCTATATTGACTCATGGCAGTTCTATGGGGCAGGATAGAACTGCCCTTGTGGATTTCCAAGACTAACACTTTATAGGAGTAGAAAGTCTCATTTTTATCTTGTACAGTATTAAAAAAGGCATGGTACTTTTCTCCAAGGAAACAAGTTTTAAACCACAAGCCCCGGCTTAATCCCATCACACACAAATTCCTAAAATCCTAATGCTCACAATGTTTAATATATTGTCCTGGAATCAAATTCTACATGGATGCCTATGGATGCATGCAGTCTGTGTATTGGAGAAGGCAGTAATTATTCTAGTATTATGCCATGTGAAGCCCAAGGACCTAGAAAATTTACCTCTAATTTTTATTCTTCCCCCTGTCATGATGTTATATATTTTATCCACACACACTCTAGAACTAATCATTATTGTTAACTGCCATTGACTTGACTCTGACCCATTGTACAACCATGCACAATATGTTGTACAGGATGTTGCCTCACTCGGAGTCATCATAACACTTGTAAACTTGTTCAAGTCCATCGTTGCAGTTACTACACCAATCCATTTCATGAAGTGTCTCCCTTGGCCTTGTTAGTCCTCTGTTTCACCAAACATGAGATCCTATTCCAAAGACTCACTCTTATCAATATTTCCACAGAACGAATATCAACAATCCATGAGATGCCCATTGACTAATTCTCAGAAGTAGATAATTTTGCTAAATTGTGTATGTTTGGAAGCTCCACCTAAACTTCTCTGCCATGGATGACTGTGCTGGTGGTCAGAGATGGCACTGAGGTGAGGTAGAAATTGTTTTAAAGATTACATTCTAAGCACCTAGTTTGAAGAAAATTATGGATGACTGTGAAAGCCCCAAACTCATTTGCAGAGACCCTACTGGGAATAATCCTCCATCAAAATCTCTTGGTTCATTGACCAGAGAAGTGAAAAGCCCCGGCCTCAGGCAGAATAAATCCGAAAATGAATTCATACAGATATACTTCAGTTAAAATGTAACATTTGTCACTTGTTTTCCCTTTTAATCCTTTCTTAATTTATTCTCCCTCTTGCCATTTCTTTAGATTTTTTAAAAATATAAATAATGTCACTGAACATGTTGTTCAGAAATGGTTAAAAGAAAACTTAATATGCTGTGCAAACTTTCACTGAAGTCACAATAAAATTTTATTTAAAAAATAAAATAAAACACCGGTGGTATAGCTTCCAACATCAAAGCAACATACAAGCCACCACAATAACCTCACTGGCAGATGGGTGGTGAATCTTAGATGGTGTCTAGTTTATTTAGAGCAAATCAATCTTAATGAAATCAAAACACTGTGATTATGAAACTTTCCCTCAAAATCAAGGTCTGTGCGATGGGATACTATTATGGCACTCTTTAACTAAATTTTCACCCCAATAAAGGATAGTTCATTTACATAGATGACTATGTTAAAGGTCACTATTTAATTTTCCTATTAATATAGCTGCATCCTTAGGATTCATGAATAAAACAATTATCTATCTTGAGTGCAGACTCTTTCTTCTTACATGAATTTTTCTGACCAACAATAACAACAAAAAATCAAGATATGTAGCAAAAAGAAAACAATTGAGAAAATAACTGGATCATGTTTCTACTTTTAAAAAGCAAGTTACATTTTAATGATTCTGTGAAGCCTTTAGGGAAGAAAAATATAACCAGGCTGAATATACAAATAAATATGCTCAATGCAATTTTTTGAAATATCCAGTATATATTTTATCAAACATGGTTAACAGATATTAAAAGGCAAAAACAAAAGAGATAAAATTATGAAGAGATATGTTATATAATTTTCTATAGTAGAAAAAACATCCTTGCCAATGAGATAAAGTCTTCCCACTATATTTTACACTGATACACTCCATTTCTAAATATTTCACATTAAAAAAAATCAATCCCTATAATTTCTAAGCACAAAACAAAAGCATATGAGGATATGTTTTGTTCACAAGTTGACTAATATTTCACTCATCACATTTTTTGCTGATTGTTTATCTTGCTTAAAGATTTGCTACATGGTATAAAAAGAATTAAATAAGACACTAGAGAAATATTTTGCAACACTGTAAAATACTTCTATAACTTTTTCCCCACTCGGTGGTAGCTACATAATCTGGTGTCAATTTGGGACTTGAGAGGATTAAGAGTGAAGGGGTGGAATCTAGTCTGTCAATCAGGTCACAGCCAATGAGGCCTCTGTGTGGGCATGGCCTTTTCCTGGGGATTTTGGGAACTCCAATATTTCCTTCCTGAAGACAGGAGACACACTCTATCTCTGCTCACTTCTGTGGAGACTCTCCACTGAGGAGGCTCACTCACTTCCAGACATTTCTGAGGTGAAGTCACAGGAAGCTACCCTGAGGTAATCAGCGTTTCAGAGCAGAAGGAACCACGTGGAGACCCCTGCCAGCGCTGAGATGCTTACAACGCCACTGCCACTGTATCCACAAGACTTTCCACCCACTGGTCTGTGATCTTCTACTTCTGGCATCATTGCATGTGTTTTGTGAGGCTGAAGAGGACTTTATAGATTGGTATCAGACATATGGGCTAATATCGGACTTATGGACTTGATCTGGGCTGGGATGTTTTCTCAAGGTTCAGTTGTTCTTGTACTTCTTTTTGTATGACTACACGTGAAGTTCTAATTCCCTCCCTCAAATTAATTCTCTTGTGTAATTTCTCTAATAGTTGCTCTCAGAGCAGCACCTTGCTAATAATTTCCTCCATTATTACAAGCCTTAAAAGGTGATATCTGCAAAAAAAGGTGATATCTGCAATACTTTAACACAAATGTAGAAAATAAATAACTCACTGTATTCACAATAGAGTGTAACAATTCCTAAGTATTTATTTCAAGAGTGAATAGATCTTTGTCAAAAGATCCTGCAACTTGAGATTAAGGTTGATCTGAGATTTCCTTGCCTCCCCAAGTATATCATTTTCACCACTCATTTGTCAATATCTATGTTTTCTGGATTTAGTTCTTGTCTTAAGGAGAGAGCACAAGGCTGATTCTAAATAAGTTTCAAATGGATACATGTATAAATGTACCCTCAACTTGCAGCCCGATTAAGAAAGCACAAGATGCCCTAACAGATACAACTAAATGGGATCCATCTGAATAGAAGACCCAGAGATGAGTTCAGAGAGGAAATATTATTACATAGTTGAAAGGATTGGATTATCATGGTCCTTGCCTAGACTGGTAAGGTCCTTGGCTGCCTTTTCTTGGGCAATTTAGGGCAGTTATTAGGATGCTGTCTTCATTTCTACTTTATTATTTGATCAAGATGTAATCACAGAGAGCAGGAGTACTTGAGACAAGAATGAGTCTGGTACGAGAGAGGCTCAATATGAAGATGCCTTTCAGGCTGGCTTAGACTGATGGATGACTTGATCTTGTAGGAACTTTCTCCAAGAACTGAATAAACTGCAGATCAGGACAGTTGAGTCCAGAGGAAAATTAATTCACTTTCTCCCACGAATCAAAGAGGTATCCAAAATTCACCAACTCTCTGAAGCTTCAAAGTTTGACTAAACAAAGCCCCAAAGAAGTGTGGAAGTGTGCTAGAGGTGCACTGCCCCTGATTGGGAAATTGTGTAGAAGGTGTTCTGTTGAGATGTGAGGCCAGCAAGATAAAACGGAATGGCGGAGTCACTTTACACTGAGATGGGACCGTCACTGTCTTTGTTTCCTAGTGTAGCTTTAGCATAAACACCACACGTGAGTGCCTTAGAGGACGAGAGATTTATTTTGTCACAGCTCTGGAAGCTAAAAGTTCCTATCAGAGACCAGGCCATATTGATTCCTTCTATGAGTCTCAACTCAAGACTCCTATGATGATTTGAGACTTAGCTGACCTTTGGGCCCCCAATCTTACTTGAACCGAGTTGCCTACGAAATCTCTTAAATTATCAAACAGGCCAATTTCCCAGTGCCCATTGTTGATTGGTGACCTGCTGGTGATGTGGTCAAAGGGGATAATAGAAAATGAAAAACCACCTTCAGATTATACCTTGGAACCACAAAGAAAACTAGACAAACAGCCTTTCCTGGAGAGCGGTCACCCTGTAATGAATAAACACTGCTACCTCCAATGTAGGAATGCTCACATTTGCCCAGAGAGATTACAGATATGCTATAAACCAGAGATTACCTATATACTATAAACCAGAGGCTGTGGTTTGTCTCTACTCTTTTCACTTTCAAATAAAAATATTTACTTCAGTTTCCCAACCCTCATTCACCATTGTATGTTGTGTAAGTGTTGGGGTGTGGGCATGTAGACAGCTAGTCTTATTGTTCAAACAGCCCATTCTAGGTTTGTCATCAGAAGTCCCAGAATTGAAGCTTAGTAATGTGACTCAAAGGTATTTAGGACTAGAATGTTAGATGAGATGTCGATACAACAAATCATTTCAATATTTAATGTATTTCCTTGACCACTTCATCTCAGAAACCTTTTAATACCTTTCCAGTCTATGGTCGCCAATGCCCTTCTGTCTAGTTTCTTAATCTCTCTATGCATGGCATTCAGCACAAATGTCTTGACTTTCTGCAAGAGTTAAGGACCCTTGCAGACAGTGTTGTGAGGTGCCACTGACCACTTGTGACATTGATGAGCCCATGTATAACAGAAGGAAATGTTGCCTGTTTCGACATCATCCTCACGATGGTTGCTACTTACGAAGACATTGTTGGGCTCATTGTGTCAATCCATCTCTTTAACCATCTTCCTCTTTTTTGCCTGACCCTCTGCTTTACCAAGCAAGAGATTCTCCTGCAGGGGTTGGTCCCATCAGATAAATTGTCCAAAATAAGAAAGAAAACATCTCACTATCTTTGCTTTGATAGAGCAGCAGATTATACTTCTTCCAACTTGTTCTTCGGACAGTCTGTGGTATATACAGTATTGTCAGCATCACCATAATTGAAATGCATTAATTCTTCATGCTCTTCTGTTTTCATTGTAGGTAATAAAAGTAAAATGAAAATGCTGAAGTCCCAAGTCTCCTGGGTCTAACGTTCTTATGAAAGGGTGGCACTATAAGCAATTTTTTTATTGTTCTACAAAAATAATAAACCCTATAAAAACACACTCCTATGCATGCAGACTCCCAATATTGCTTTAGGTTTATGCTCTAGGCTGTTAATCAAAAGTTTAGTGGTTAAAGTCCCCACCCAAGTTACCTTGGAAGAAAGCCCAGGGTTAATCTAGAGATTCATTTATTTTCACTTCTGATAAATACGTCATTGAAAAGGCTATGGATGACAGTTCAAATCTGACATGCATGAATTTGAACAATTTGACAACTGGATATCTGGATGTCTCTAAAAGAATTGTTAATTGGTAGATAGTAGAATAAGGGAAAAGAAGAAACTGGGAATGCGGGGAAGGTGTCTTCGAAACTGTTACACATCCCATTTACTGCATAATTGATATCTTTGAACTCTAGCTCTGACATTTAATATGATAAACGTATCTTTCACCCTTTGATCGTGATTTCCATCCCCACCTCAGGCATTCTTTCTCCTTCTCTTCCTCGCCTCCCCCCCCCCCCATTCTTTAGCATTGTCTGTGGTTAGTTGTTGTTGCCTTGAAGTTGCTTCCAACTCACATCGGCCTCATGTGTAGAAACTAGAACCATGCTCTGGAGGGTTGGTTAGGCTGTCCTGTTTCTGAAGCAGATCCCCATGCCTGTGTCCAGGTGTCTCAGGGAGTTTGAATGCTCAGATGCCTCTAGATAGGTTTGAAAAGCCAACATTTCAACTAGTGAGAGACACTTCAGTGTTGACAGCTCTTCCAAAACATTGGTAGACTTTGATGTTCCATCTTGGCCTTGTCTTCTTTCTTGGGCTAATTTTATCATTTACTCTTTCACTCATGTATGCCTCAGATTTTTTGGAACAACCCTTATATACCAGGTGTTGTGCTAAGACTCCCAGAGATAATGTTTGCTCTCATCGTATTTCCAACAGAGTAGGAGAAATGGCCGAAATAGAAATGATTACATAAAATCATCATCAAAATGAGCGTTGTTTTGAGAGTGTGCTAAGACAAAGTAGAGGACAAGGTTCAGATAGATCAGCCTGTCATGGCCCTTTGACAGGGATGAGCTACTTCTAAATCAGTAGCCCTTTGAAGGCAGGGACAAGAGACCCCCTTTAATTTCTTCTTGTACCCTCAGAACAGGCAGAGCATTCGGAAAACAGTAAGGATTCAACAAATATTTTGAAGCAAATACTTTAAATACTTAGTGAAAGATGCAAATAAAGTCAGAGAAGTAGCTATGGGAATAATTGAGAAATTAGCAAAGGTTATATACAGTAAAATTTATATAACATGGTTTGCTAATTAAAATCTGCTAATTCTTTGGCTAGAGTAAAATAGCTCCTTAATAATGAATGTTAAACTTATGAGTAACCCATGTGCTGTGTGGAACTAAACTAATTTGAAAAATTCAAATTCAATTCTCATGGCTTATAAAAGAAATTATTTTTTCTTGCTATCTGGAATGAATGTATGTTAAAAAGAAATATGGGCTGGGTTTACTCCTAATATAAGGTTGGGATTTATAGCCTACATTAATTATATAAGCTATAAAACAATGGATTTGTGCTCTGGTTTTAAAATTCATTTCCAGTCCATAGTAACACAATTTTTTTTTGCTCCCGGTTTTGTTAAATCCTGGGGAATAAAAAGAAAATGTGAGAGCTACATGGTTTCCCAACCTAAGATCTACGTATCGCCGTATTTTGTATCATAGAATTTAATGTAAGAATGTTCATACATATAGAGACATATTACTTCAGCTAATCCCATTAGCTCAGTTCATAACTAGAACCACAGCAATGTAGCAAGTCCCGCCCTGTGTTACAGGTGAGTGTTTCAGGTGAAGTGATATAGCTGCCATTATAAGGCAATACTATTGATTATATCTTCCGATTATCTGTGTGCCTTGCTATTCCCGCTGCTCTGT